>NC_142877.1:51480000-51797000 GCF_051225735.1 Oryctolagus cuniculus
AAACATATGGCCAATCCATGAACAAGGAAGATTTTTTTCCATTTTTTTTGTATCTTCTTATATTTCTTTCTTTAATGTTTTGCAATTCTCATTAAGATTTTTGAAACCATTGGTTAAATTTATTCCAATGTATTTGACTGCTTTTGTAGCTGTTGAGAATGGAATTGATCTTAGAAGATTTCTCAGGCGTGGAATTGTCTGTGTATACAAAGGCTTTTGATTTTTGTGTATTGACTTTATATCCTGCTCCTTTACCAAACTCTTCTATTAGTTTAATAATCTCTTAGTGGAGTTTTTTTGATCCCCTATATATAAAGCCATGCCATCTGCAAATAAGCATAGTTTGACTTCCTCCTTTCGAATTTCTATCCCTTTGATTTCTTTTGCTTGCCTAATGGCTCTGGCTAAATCTTCCAGGACTATATTTAATAGCAATAATGTGAGTGGGCATCCCTGTCTGGTAGTGATTCTCAGTGGTAATGCTTCTAACATTCCCCCATTCAATGAGATGCTGGCCATGGGTTTGTCATATATTGCCTTGATTGTGTTATGTTCCTTCCAAATCCAATTTGCTTAGAGTTTTCATCATCAAAGGGTGTTATATTTTGTCAAATGCTTTCTCTGTATCTATTGAGATAATCATATGGTTTTTATTCTTCAGTTTGTTAATGTGATGTATCACATTGATTGATCTGTGAATGTTGAGCCATCCCTCCATACCAGGATAAATCCCACTTGGTCTGGGTTAATGATCTTTCTTATGTGTTGTTGGATTTGATTGGTCAGAATTTTATTGAGGATTTTTGTATCTACGTTCATCAGGGAAATTGTTCTGTAGTTCTCTGTCTCTGTTGCATCTCTTCTGGGTTTAGGAATTCATAAAAAGAACTTGGGAGGATTCCTTCCCTTTCACTTGTTTTGAATAACTTTAGAAGAATTGTAGTTAGTTCTTCTTTAAATGTCTGGTAGAATTCAGCAGTGAAACCATCCCATCCTCAGCTATTCTTTTTGGATGGGTCTTTATTGCTGATTCAATTGTTGTCTTGGTAATTGATCTGTATAGGTTTCTATGTCTTCATAGTGCAATTTAGGTAGGCTTTATGTGTCCTAGAATCTATCCATTTCCTCTAGGTTTCCCAGCTTGTTCGCACACAGCTCTTTTTAGTAATTTCTGATGATTATTTTTATTTCTGTAGTGTCTTATTGTTAAATTTTCTTTTTCATCTCTAATTTTATTGATTTGGGTTGTCTCTCCCCTTTTTATGGTTATTTTGGCCAATGGTGTATCAATTTTTCTTTTTTTTCCCAAAAAGCCAGCTCTTCTTGCTGATCTTTTTATTTCTTTTTTGTTTCAATTTTGTTGATTTCTTCTCTAATTTTAATTATTTGATTTCTTCTACTAGTTTTGGGTTTGGTTTGCTGTTATTTTTCTAGATCTTTGAGGTGCATAGGTAGTTCATTTATTTGGTGCCTTTCCAGTTTCTTGATGTAGGCACCTATTACTATAAACTTTCCTCAACACTGTTTTTTGCTATATCCCACAAATTTTGGTAATGTTGTATGTCATCTTCATTTGTTTCCAAAAACTTTTTGTTTTCTCTTTTGATTTTTTTCTATGACACACTGTTCATTAAGAAACATGTTGTTCATTCTCCATGTGTTTGTATATGAGTAGAGCTTCTTGAGTTGCTGATTTCCAGCTTTGTTACATTGTGGCCTGAGAAGATGCATGGTATGATTTTGATTTTTTTTTTAAATTTGCTAAGACTCACTTTAGGGCCTAGCACATGGTCAATCTTAGAGAAAGTTCCATGCACTGGAGAAAAAAATGTGTACTCTGTGGCTCTAGCATGGAAGTTTCGGTAGATATCTTCTAGGTCTATTTGATAAATGGTGTCAATTAACTCTGTTGTTTCCTTGTTGAATTTTTTGTCTGGTTGATCTGTCTATTGTTAAAGTGGGTTATTGAAGCCCCCCATTACTATTGTATTTTAGTCTATATCTCCCTTTAAATCCCATGGCAATTCTTTTAAATAGCCAGGTGCTCTGTAATTAGGTGCATATACTTTCATTATAGTCACAACTTCCTGTTGAATTGATCTTTAATCATTATATAGTGTCTTTCTTTGTCTCTTTTAATTAGGATTATAGATACTTGATTCTCAAACTGGGAGAATTTATTTCATCAAATTTCTAACCTACCAACCAGGCACACTCATCAGGCCAAAGAAATTAGCAGTTTGAGAAAGCAGACATGCCTCTACACCACAGACAGGAGCAAAAAGCAGAAAAAGTAGGGCATGGGGAGCTCCCAAATGATAGTCCCTTTCACCCATAATTTATTTTTCCAGGATTTATCCTTATCTAGATACTGTTTTCCAAGACCTCAAAAGTCTTGACTCCAATGCCTCAATGGCAAACCTCTTCTTAAATGGAGAACAGGATAAAAAGAAGGTGAAAACTAAAATGGTTCTGGTGTTTGCTATAAGTAAAATATGCTATTTTTCTTTTTTGATGTGTCTACTGATGTGGTACTGATCCTTTTGTATCCCCATAACTCTGCCTGCTATATATTTTCTTTTTTATTTTCATTTTTTTTCAGACAGAGGAAGAGAGAGAAATTTTCCATCCACTGGTTAACTTCCCACATGGTTGCAATGGCCGGAGCTAGGCAGATATTAAGTCAGAGCCAGGAGCCTCTTCTAGGTCCTCCACATGGTTACAGTGGCCCAAGGGCTTGGACCATTTCTGCTGCTTTCTCAGGCATCTAAGTAGGAAGCTGGATAAGAAGTTGAGCAGCGGCCAGCGCCATGGCTCACTAGGCTAATCCTCTGCCTTGCGGCGCCAGCACACCGGGTTCTAGTCCCGATCAGTGCACTGGATTCTGTCCCAGTTGCCCCTCTTCCAGGCCAGCTCTCTGCTGTGGCCAGGGAGTGCAGTGGAGGATGGCACAAGTACTTGGGCCCTGCACCCCATGGGAGACCAGGATAAGTACCTGGCTCCTGCCATCGGATCAGCACGGTGCGCCGGCTGCAGCACACCGGCCGCGGCGGCCATTGGAGGGTGAACCAATGGCAAAAGGAAGACCTTTCTCTCTGTCTCTCTCTTTCACTGTCCTCTCTGCCTGTCAAAAAAAAAAAAGAAGTGGAGCAGCAAGGTCATGAACTGGCTCCCATGTGGGATGCTAATGCCACATACCGTGACTTTACCTACTATATCACAGAGCTGTCCCTCAATATGTTACTTTTCTAAAGACAGTCCCCAGGAAAAGCAATCACAAGAAATGAACCCAGGGTCTGACATTGAGCCACAGTGGGTTGAGACACAGCCTACAGTGCCAACATCTCATGGGTACGAGTTTGTGTCCTGACTAACCCACTTCTTATTTAGCTCCCTGCTAATGTACCTGGGAAGGTAGTGGATGATCGTCTAAATATTTGAGCTCCTTCCATCCATGTGAGAAACCAATATGGAGTAACTGGCTCTTGGCTTTGACATGGCCCAGTCCCAGCTCTTGTGGCCTTTACAGGAGTGAACCAGTGGAAGAAATACTCTCTCTCTCTCTCTCCCTCTCTCTCTCTCCCTCTCCCCCCTCCACTCCCTCCCTCTCCCTCTTTCCCTCTCCATCCCCCTCACTCCTTTCTTTCTGTGTCTTTCAACTGTGTCTTTCAAATAAACAAATATAAATAAAAAAGAAAGCACTAAAAAAGAAAATGAGCCTAGTTTTCTTTGGATGGGTCTTTTCTGTGCTGTCTCTTAAGTACCCAATGCTGAGACTCTCTTGATGCCTGCCACCTTGTTTACTAAGGAAGCAGCTCCCATGGCAATAGGTTTATGCATCCTAATGGTATATCCTTGAAGGACAGTCATAGTCCTAGAGACAAACACAACCAAGGCATCCACAATACAATAACTGCCACAGCTGCCCCCAATTATCCCTCAAAGTAAACCCAAGCACTTTAGGATCATAGTGCACATAGCTCTCTGCTGCTACTGCAAGCTTCTAAGAGTACTACTATATGAGATGAAAGGTCTTTGAACACAGTTTGTCATAAAGAAAATAACCAAGCCATGAAATTTTCCTTTCCATCAACCAAAAAATCTTATTCATTGGGTTATCTAATGCTTCTCTCAAGAAATTATCCCAACTGTGGCTTTAAACATCCTTAGAGCACTAGTTGTTATTGTTCACAGATCCTATGAGTTGGGAATGTGAGAGAGGATTGAGTAGATATGTGGTGCATGGTTTTTCCTGAGGCTGAAATCAGACATCCACTGCAGCTGTAGGCATCTGAATGCTTGACTGAGGCTGATGGACTCACTTAAAACTCATTCACATGATTGACAAGTTATCACTGGATCTTGGATGTAGCCCGATTTCTACACACTTGTGCCTCTCCAAAAGGTTTCCTGAGTGTCCTTGCAGCATGGGAATTTCCCAAGAGGAAATGATCCAAGGAATGGTTTTCATAACAGCTTCAGAAGTCATACATTCATCCCTTCAATTACATGCTACTGTTTCTACAAGGCTATCTCAAATTCAGTGAGTTCCTGCACCTGCATGGGAGACCAGGAGGAAGCACCTGGCTCCTGGCTTCAGATCGGCACAGTGCGTGTGCTGGCCACAATGCGTCAACCTTAGAGGCCACTTGGAGGGAGTAAGCCAATGGAAAAAGGAAGACCTTTCTCCCTGTCTCTCTCTCACTGTCTAACTCTGTCTGTCCAAAACACACACACACACACACACACACACACACACAAAGACTGTGAATACTGAAAATGATCATTGGGGATCATCTTGGATATTGGCTGAAACAGTACTTAAAAGAACAAGAAGCATATCAGAAAGGAGATAGAAAGGAGATGGGAGAGAAGGATATGTTTTGATTCCTAAAAACTGATAGCAGAGAGAAAAAAATGCACCTAGATCTTCCCTGAGATCTCTGAGGCCAACTGTGATGTCTCCTCACTCCAGAATGTCTGAAGCCAGTTGAACTTCTAAGGCAGAGACTCTAGATGAGTCACAAAAACCAGGATGTGTTGAGAAAGATCATCTGGGTCTCAGCAGAGCTATCCTCCCTTCCTCTTTGTCTAACCCACCTTTGTGGAAGCTATGATGTGACAGCTACTGGGAATAAATCTGTGGTTTGAGCTATATGGTTTCAAAATTGAGCACTAAAAATTAGTGATACCTCTAGGGAGGGAAAGATGCTATTGTTGCTGTGGATGCATCAATGTCATGGCCACCAGCTTTGTAGTGAATATGTTGCATAAATCTGGAACACCACAGGGAGAAAATAAATGGGAATCTAGAACTTTCCTTGCTCTTTAAAATAAATACAAAGTGAAGGAGCTGCTAAAGTCTGTAAAGGTAGTAGAATTTAACACAGAGATGTATCTAAAATTTAGGGGAGGAAAGTAAAGATAAAAAAGGCTTGTCATTCCTCTACTACTGTGTCCACTGTGGCACTATTCTAAACAGACTTCAGTAATGTCCACACAACACCTGCACCTCATACGTTTTTGTCCCCCTCTTATAAACCACAATACTCATTACTAGAAGTTCAAGATCATGATTACAATGCCTGATGCATTATTACAGCTCTGTTTCCCAAATCATTTTTAAAAGAACATGCAATATTGGCCTTCACCTGTAGATTGTGCTCTGAAGTTAAAAAAAAAAAAAGAAGGTTGAAAACTTTGTGAACACTTCTTGGGTGGCTACTATTCACATTAAAGTTTAGGGCAACCAGCCAAGATTCCCCTCAGCCCTATTACTAACCACTTGTCCCTGGCTTTCTTGTCTCAGTCTGGACATCCCTGCAAGGCCCTTCTCTTCTCCTAATGTGAAAATATTGTCTACCACAGTGGAGATTGCTCAATTTCTCATACCTCTAACCTAGGATGTGACACTCTGGGGGACTAAAGAGGACCTATAGAGCACAAGTGACCATAGCCTTCAGACTTTCCATTTGCTGCTTTTAGACTCAATCTCCCCAGAGGTCCTGAATGACTACAGGACTTTTTAAATAGGGAAAGAAAGAGAAAATGCAAATGTGTTAGTAATGTGAACATTGCTGAAAATGTTGAAAAGTTTTCTGAACATGTGAAAAAATTATTTTCTCTTGACATTTTTCTTCAAAATGTGCATGGTGTCTTTTCTTAGAGCTCTAACTAAATATAAAAACCAAGGCCTAAGTTTTACTTACAAATAACTCATATATGTAAAATAGGAAAAATAAAAGCATAAGTTTTGAGCCTTTTCCCTTTTAAATTCAACACTTAAAGTTCTCACTACTTTAACCTTCAAACAAGAAATCTCAATGTTCAGTATAAAAATGGTCTCATTACAATAAACCCAAAGGCTCATCTCTGAGTTGTTCCAGGTGTGCACTTGGCTGCTTACACCCAGGGTAGAGGGAATAGTGCCCATTGAAGTCCACAACATGTTCAAAGGGAAAGAACCCATTACTACCTTCATTAAATGGACGATGCCAAGTATCATGTCTCTCTTCAGCTCTCTCCTGCCTCACTGAATTAGCCACATGCACTCACATGCACACTGGCTATGTGCTATGAGCTAATATGAATCCTCAAAGTACCTTAGAGCTCATGGGGATTCAGTGGTGCTATGGCTAAAAATGATGCTAAATTCTTCCTGGCTGCTGTCAAAGCACCATACTTGTTTTCCCCATTGCTTTACAGTCTCTCAAAAAATGTAGCCTAAATACCTCTGGATGGAAAGAAAAAGGCTGCCTTGTGTTTCAGTATGGAATCCCTAGGAGAGGCAAATCCCTTTGAAAGACAGAATGTAAAATAACTCAGTACATCAGTCACTCCTGAACATTCTCTAAGATAAGACACCAGTATCCTCAGATTTCTCATTCAAGGTGGATTATAAAGTCACTTGGGGCCTCAGATTCTCTTTAGGTCATGTATAAGGACTTTAAAAAGTATTAACTTATTTAGTGTGTAGAGAGGATAAATAGTATTACAGTCAGCCAGACTGACAAATCCAACCAAAAATTAAGTATCATCATTAAGGAACGCTTCCAGGTTTGAATGCTGGCATTGTCAATTCTTAGCAATAGCATGTTGGGCATTCTCTGTACTTCCTCACCTATAAAATAATGTAAATGATGGTACCTACTACTTAAGTAAGAATGAAATGAGACAAAACACTTAAAATGTTAAGTGCTGTTTCTGGAATGTAATTACTCACATCCAGCTTACAATTATTACTACTACTGTTATCAAGCTATATCCAATGGCCCACAGTTGAGTTATCATACTCTGAGCCTAAAACCCCAATCAACATATGATGCAGCTGCAGGGAAAATACTGTCTCTTTTATCCTCAGAGTGCTCTAAGCCTGACATAGGGCAAACTATATCCAAAGAGACTTAAGGCAAGTTAATTTTGGTATAATTTTTAAAAATAACTTCCTAGTTTTTTCCCTGGTACATATTTTAATATAATTTTTAAAGATTCATCATGAACCCTAGTCTCTACTAGGGTTAATATATTGATGACCAGAGTTCTCTTGTTTGTACACTATCCTTTCACACCTGATTTCACTCACATAGAAAAGCTATAGGGAAGTAGCCATTAGGAGGTAAGGCCTCCAAATATTAACAGTCAGTGGATGCCACACTCCCCTTACTTCCCACAACTAAGTTCTTATAAATCAAGAAAAAAGGGTAGATCTTTATCTTCTCTTCCAGAAAACGTCACTCCCAAGACATTTAATTGCAGTCCTCTAGAAATTTCAAGTAGGATAGAGAACACTTAGCCAAAGCCTATGGTCTAGATAGCTGATTATTTTCATCTTCTTGGAGCAGAATTTGTTAATGAGCTTTTAATTTGATGGGCTTAAATCACCAAAGTGCTCCAAGCTTTAGGGAAGAACCACAGAATTCACAAAGGAAACCTCATCAATCCCTTTCCAGCAGCTCTCTTCCTGACACCTATTTCCAAATAAAAGCAGCCCAGAGGATTTCTAAGATCACATACACACATTAGTACAGCCACTTTCCAAGTCCTTTTTTATAAATTGGCTTTTAAATGGTAAGGGATTGAAGTGGTATCTCCTAAGGAAAGCCCACAAAACAAGACATGCTATGTCTCAGGAACAAAGAGAAAGATTGAAACCACACCCAGACCAGGTTTATTCAGAATAAAGCCTGGGAGGAGATCAATCCCAGGTAAATGCATTTGAGAGCATTGCCAGTGAACACATAGCAGAGATATAATCACTTTCCTGATAGACTAGTGGTTTATATAGTATGAAGTGGCTGGAAAGGGCTTGGATGTCTGAGTTAAAGCTGGGATGCTGAAACAGAGGGAAAGTTTGGGTTAGATTTAAATGTCCTTTGACATAACAGTGTGAGCTGGGAGGGGTAAGGGCTAAGGTTGGCCTCAGGCTGAGATGCTAAGATAGGAGGAGACAGCTGGAGAGGAGTAAGAGAAGTCTCAGTCTGATAGCAAGAGACTTCAGGTAGTGCTGTGTCCAACAGTCTAGGCAGGGCAGAGCTGCTCAAGGTAGGGTTGGGCTGTATTAGCAAGGCAGAGAAATAGGGGCTGCTTGTTGTTATGTAGGTGAGAGGCCAACATGGATTTAAGGCTTTTTGATGGAACAAGGGTTCCATCTCTGTGTATGGTAAAGTCAGAATAAAAGCAGATTCTTATGAAGGCAACTTCTGGTAGAAATTCTATAATAAGAATTGAGCCAATCACAATTCATAGTAGTTCAAATAGATTTCACTTTTTAGTTAAAGGGATTCATGCTTGATGTCTTTCAATAGGAATCTGAGGGAAAGTCTAACAAGAGTAAATGTCATAGGAGTGTCCAGAACTCTAGTAGAGATATTGATGTGCACCACCAGTGACAAAATTTGGCCCTAATGACAGAACTCCAAATCCCCAATGAGGACCCACACATGTAGCATCTTTCAAGTCAGCAAGTAGTACTTATATTTTGGAAGAATTCTTAGTCAAGCAGAAGCTATGCACATGCCTATTTTTGTTTTAATGAAATATTATGTGCTGCCCTTTTTGAGAAAAGAGAAGCAGTTAGCAAGCCACATTAGGCCCTTCACTCACAACTTCTAACATGATTACTACCACCAATTCATATCTTAGAAGAAGTCAACTGCTAGCTTTGGGTGTGCATATTGGAGAAGGGGCAAAGGAGATGTACTATCTGCTATCTCTTTGCTTCTTTTCTAGCCTGCAAACTTCTCTTCCCCTTCTCTACTTGTCCCAGATAAGAAGTCACTATGCTTTAGTCACTCACAAGTCTGTCTAGCAAATCCCAGACTCTGATTCAGATCGTGGATGTTGATGAGCACATTGGCCAGCATCAAGCACTACATATACCATTTGCACTATTACCCACAACCTGCACACCACAGTTCTCATCTGCTGGTCTCAGCACACCTGCCCAGGTTGTTGTGCTCATCCCAAGCTCACCGAAGTACAGAGAAACATAAAGGGAAGGACATGGGGTCAGAAGACCAGTCCACTTTCCCAGGGCTGTACCTGTCACATCACTTCCAAAAATGCTATTGCTATGGAATCTCTCTCCAAACTGGAGGCCAGTGCATTAGACTTCTTCAGTCTGTAGGTCCCTATGTATCCCTTGGCCTCAATAGGCACTTCAGGTGCAGACTTGTCCCACACATACTGAGGTACTTACCAGGCAGGCCAGGCTGTCTCAAATTGCTGCCTTCCACATGGTTCTGATGTGTAAATCTGCAGCCAGAACCACAAGGCCACAATCCACAACACACATTTGTCTTCTGTGCCTGGCCTACTATGTTAGCAAATGTGTAGTTAGGCCAGCCTCTGAGGTATCTGCTGTATCCTTTGACCAATGGGTTCTAATTGGGTGGGACTTTTTCTCCCTAAATGCTTTCTATGGTGTCAAGATGGTACCTGCCCACTTCTAGTCTTAGAGAATTTGTCATTTTCTGGGAGCATGTACTCAAGAGGTTGGCAGATGGGCACTTCTGAGCTATGAAAGATTTTTTTTTTTTTTGCTTTTTAAGGAGGACTCTAAGGTTGAGTGTAACCAAAGTCCCCTGCTTCAGTTTTCTTAATTTGCAGTACATTCATAAGGTGAATATTGATTCATAAGATGAGTCTTCTGTTTAAATATCTCAAGATTCTGTCAATTCAACAAGTCATTGTCATCCATCTTCTGATGTGAGCCTGTGGGAAATCTGCTAGCAGGAGCAGTTTACACTAAGAAGAAAACACTAGAAAAAAACCTACCAATGAAAGAAGAAATCTCAGAGTAAAAACATTCTGGTCTTAAAAGTGGGGAGCTCCCACAGGCCCTACAGTCAGCCAAAGAAAGAGATGAGTTTCTGTTGCTTGGTTATGCCTCTTTACAAAGAGAGAGGCCCCAGGATAGAAGCTGGGAGAGCTCAGCCTTGTCCAGGTTAATGATGGTTTTGACAGCCTCTCAGTCAGTCAGGATCCATGTTCTGGCTCCAGCTTCAGTTGCCAAATCTCTGCCTATCATCTTTCTATTTTCATTTTAGACAATGGTGTCATTTCTGGGCTCTGCTACCTCTGAGATCTGGTCTTAACCCAATGATTCCTTCCTTACATGAGCAGGGTATCCACAAATTATGTGGATGATTCTATTGTGCAACTTGTTTTTTTCACATGGTTTTGTAATTATTTATGTCCCCCAGGACTGTAAATGCCATTAGGGCAAGCATTATATTCACTTCATTCATGTTGTATCAGTTATACCCAAGAGAGTACCAGGCATAATGCAGACAAGTCACCCTCCCTCCTCTACTCCTTACTCCCACAGTGTAAGGGGCTCTTGCTCTTCTCCTCCACTCCTCCCTCAGCACAACTACCACAACCATGAGACCCCCACACACTATACCCTGGCACCCTCTCTGGCCCCATGTGCTCTCCAGTTCATGTGTCTCTAAGCAGAATGATGTGGCAAGTTAATGGGGCTTCCTTGTGCCCATGAAGCCTAGTTACTGTGCTTCATTTTCACTAAGTGAGTTGTGGATATTGTCCTTGAATGCTCTGATTGTGCTCAGTTCTTATTGACTCATAATAACTGAGAGGTGACAGTCTTCCAGAAATCAAGAAGACGCTTGCTTGCATATTACACTCAGGGGCCACAGAGTTCTGTAGAACTGGTGTTGGAGCCCTTTCCACTTATTCAATGTTCACACCTACTGCATTTTTCCCTTTGTGCTCATCCATTCCCCACCCCCCAGAATAGCCAAGACAGAATGAGATTATTTAAGAGCCATGATGATGAGCCAGTGGCAAGACAACTCACTTTATAATGCATATTTTGGCTATTCCACAATTTTTTTTTACTTATTTCCTTCTTTGTTGTGCTTTGATATTGGAGGTTGGTGGATACATGAACTGTGAATTAGTGAGGCATTCCAAATATAGCTATGAATTATATAATTTTGTGGATTATTCAATTAAAATTGTTCTAGCTGCTGATTATGTCTTCCAGTTTCTAAATAACTGCATCATAATGAGGACCACTGTATGTGGTAGCAGTTAAAAATATTTGTCTTGCTGATTAATATAAGGCTTATAGATAGCAGCCACATATGAGACTGTGTCCTGGATTTATGGGAACTTTATAAGTTGATTGGAGATAGCCTTTTATTACTGATGAACATTAATATATTGAGAACACCTTGTCTTTTAACTAATACAATCCAAATAAAGATTTATACATGATTTTTATTCTGCCTTCATCTACTAAATTAAAGTATTGAACACCTGTTGACTCTACCTTTTAGATCTCACTGTAATGTGTTGCATCTTCTTCATTCCCAACTGCCACAGTACCTTGGTTTGAGTCCTATTAAATTATATTTAATAGACTTTTTAAGTGACTTGCCTACCTTTTGTCTTCCTTACCTTTGTGTCAAAAGCCTTTTGTGCTTCTGCCCATCCTCCTGCCTACATCTCACTGCTCGGTATCTCTTACTCCAATTTCTAGGAAAATCAAGTGGCTAGCAGTTTTTTAACATGCCATGCAAAATAATGCTCAATAAATGCTTATTAAATAAATGAATGGGATGCCTTACATCTTTAAGCTAAAACTTTATCATGCTTGCCCCTGGATGGTTCCTGTTCATACACTTCATCCACATGTAGTTATTAATATGCTCCTTTTATGATCAGACTTGTCTCAGAACAGCAATTTATATATTCACCTAATTGTGGCAGCCATCAAATAGATTTCTATTTCCTTGTCTACTCTACTACGCAGTTCTTGGGGGTCAGGAATCTTGTTTATTTTTTTGTGCCCTCACTTATTAATTGAATTAAGATACTGAATCTGTCAAGATGCCAAGTTTTAATGTCAAAGCAAACATGTTTCTTGCCCTCATGAAGTTTTCAATCTGGCAAGAAAGAACAATCTACCCAAAGAATATTTCATGACCATAAATAAATATTGCTTGACACACTAAATATTAGTGTGAAATCAATGAATAATGATTTAAACATTCCTAATCCAGCAACAACTCTAATCCCATGAACTAAAATTGACTGAAGTAATAATAATAGAACTCTGTCACTCAGTTATCCATTTGCATTCCTACTTAAAAAATAAAAAAATCAACATACATATACCTAAGAATGTATACTATTCATATGCTATCTTATTCAGCTTAAGAAAACATGACTATGGGATAATAGTAATTTTGAATTTCCTTCCTCTTTTAGACAAAGTATAATCCTATGTGGTTCTCTACAGCATAAATTATTGTTGTAGGTACTCTTCCTCTTTTGAACATTTTGTCCCAGATGAGAAATCTTGGGTTTTAGAAACTGAGCACAAAGATAAAGATTTTTTAAATCAGCATTAAATTTTTGTTGTCCATTAACTTAGACTTTTTAATAATATTACCGTGGGCAAATTCTGAACTCTTTCCATCACATTTTCCACTTTGTAAATTCTTGATGATACTATCTCCAGAAATAATCTAAGGTGTCTATGATTTGATGTAAGGCATTTAGTCCCTTAACCTTTCTTCTAGAAGATACTCAGCAATATTAGACCTGTTTCAAATTCCCCTGTTTGTTTCTGTACTTTGTGAATTAAAAGATAGTGTAAAAGTGACTTGAAAATAAATATAAACGTCAATTAAACTCAAATAAAACTGTATTCTCAAAACTGGATGTTAAATTTTGCCATCCACACCTCTGCTAAAAGTTATATTGCATTCATAGTCATTTATTATTTGAGAGAAGTTTCCAGGACCAATGCAACAAGTAAGATTTTTTTTTTTCTAAAAGAAGACAGAGATTATGAAGGAGCCAGGATTTGGAGTGAGTCAGCAGCATTAGGAGTCACTCTTAAGATTAGATTCAGGAAAGGAGGAATACCAACGGATCCTTGATGTTTGGAGTTGGGAAGGAAGGGAAGGAGGATGTAAACAAAAGTAAATGCCCTCTGGATTCTAGTATGTCTCCACCCACCCCAGACTGAAGCCCTTGAGGAGGGCCAGCTGGTCTCCCTAGACATACTCCCACCTGAACTCCATTTCCCAGAGTCGCTAGGTCCCCTGACGTAATCCTTGATTGGAATCCCTGGGCGTGTGACAGTAGGAGAACCTGCGCATGCGCCCGCCTGCTCCAGTGGCTCGGAGTTGAGAAGAGGAAGTTCATTCACTGATTAGAGTCAGCGCTGTGAGGGCGCGCTGCTCCTCCCGCATTCACTGGGTCTCTTGCTCTGCACGTGGTATCCCAATCAGTTTGGGAACACACAGGCCGAGCCTTTCCCCTGCTGCTTCTGTGCCTCTTCATCTGCCGCCTGTGAGTCCAACGTGCAAGGGACTTTTTCTGCCCCACGCTCTCTGCTTTACTTTCCGTGTGTCCTGAAGAAAGGTGGCGTGCTCCCGGGACTTTCCGCGGCAGGTATGGAGAACAGGAAGGGGTGAGATGCGTGTGTGGGAGGGGGTGCGTGCGAGTGTGGCTGGTAGCTTCTCTGTAATCCTGGCAGCTTTCTGCATGAAGGTCAGGGTTGGGACCGGGCTTTCTGGTCTTCCCACTGCCACTTCCCTAACCTCCCAGTGCCCTCCCAGTCTGCATGCGACCTCTCTCAAACTTTCCTTAATGCGCTTTATTTAGTGGTTACAAGAGATAGCACAACGGTCAGGGAAACGGCACAAGCATGGCACGCTAGAGGACAGAGGGGTAAAGTAGAGAGACTCGGTTCTCTGTTTAAGTAAGTCTGCTTGCCACTTTGGGTGGGTCACAGAATGGCGTCTGGCGGGCTTCCCGCCATATCCTGCGGTGGTTCCAGTGGGGCGGGGCTCAGGGGCCTTCAGCAGAGTGCCTGAGGCAGCTGGGGGTAGGGAAAAAGGATCTGATCAGGAACTGCTCCAAAGCCCCCATCCTGCTTCAGCCTGATGGGGTCCCCGCGGACACACCTGGCCTCTGTGGCCCTGTGTGTTCGGCTTTTTCCCAGAGGGAACATCGTGAAAGGCATGCAGTAGCTTTGTGGATTGGTCACTCTCCCGTGTTTAGTTAACAGACTTTTCAATCTGGAGTTTGAGGGCATAGACTCTTAGCTGATGATTTCTTTGGCTGCTTTTCGGTTTCTATCTTAAGCTCTTCTTTCTTCTATCAACAAGGATGTCAACAGTTATTATCTGCCATTGATCCTTTGAAAAGTGAGGAGTGAACTGAAGTTAATGCAAGTCTACGGTGTGGGTCAATAACTGGAGCTATTTCAATCTGGATTTGCATGAAGTGGAGCACTATAAAAACGTACATACAGGTCGGCGCCGCGGCTCACTAGGTTAATCCTCCGCCTAGCGGCGCCGGCACACCGGGTTCTAGTCCCGGTCGGGGCGCCGGATTCTGTCCCGGTTGCCCCTCTTCCAGGCCAGCTCTCTGCTGTGGCCAGGGAGTGCAGTGGAGGATGGCCCAGGTGCTTGGGCCCTGCACCCCATGGGAGACCAGGAAAAGCACCTGGCTCCTGGCTCCTGCCATCGGATCAGCGCGGTGCGCCAGCCGCAGCGCGCCGGCCACGGCGGCCATTGGAGGGTGAACCAACGGCAAAAGGAAGACCTTTCTCTCTGTCTCTCTCTCTCACTGTCCACTCTGCCTGTCAAAAAAAAAAAAAGTACATACAGAGGCTGGTGCCACGGCTCAATAGGCTAATCCTCCGCCTATGGCGCTGGCACACCAGGTTCTAGTCCCAGTCGGGGTGCCGGATTCTGTCCCTGTTGCCCCTCTTCCAGGCCAGCTCTCTGCTGTGGCCCGGGAGTGCAGTGGAGGATGGCCCAAGTCCTTGGGCCCTGCACCCGAAGGGAGACGGGGAGAAGCACCTGGCTTCTGCCTTCAGATCAGCGTGGTGGGCCAGCCAGCTGCAGCCGCCACTGTGGGGGTAAACCCACTGTGGGGGTAAACCAATGGAAAAAAGGAAGACCTTTCTCCCTATCTCTCTCTCTCTCTCTCACTGTCCACTCTACCTATCAAAAAAAAAAAGTACATACAGAAAAGTAACTTTTTTTGGCCTAGTTCTTTACAGTCACCCATTGATCCATCAAACTTATTATCTTACATTCCATGCTGTTTTAATTATGAAGAGCAGTTAAGCACATGGTGTTTTGATGTTTTTGACATGGGAAGATATTCTATATTTTTATAAGGACTGTGACCTGTGGAAGCATCTATACAAGTTGTTAATGTGAGGAGGGCTAAGAAAGAAGAGTAGGGGCCGGCGCTGTGGCTCACTAGGTTAACCCTCCACCTGCAGTGCTGGCATCCCATATGGTTGCTGGGTTCCAGTCCCGGTTGCTCCTCTTCCAGTTCACTCTCTACTGTGGCCTGGGAGGGCAGTGGAGGATGGCCCAAGTGCTTGGGCCCCTGCACCTGCATGGGAGACCAGGAAGAAGCACCTGGCTCCTGGCTCTGGATTGGCATAGCTCTGACCATAGCGGCCATTTGGGGGGTGAACCAATGGAAGGAAGACCTTTCTCTCTGTCTCTCTCTCACTGTCTAACTCTGTCAAATAAAAAAAAAAAGAAGAAAGAGGAGTAAAGAAAAAATTGCACCTCTCCCCCTACAGATGCCCACATAGTGGAGCAGATGATATGACCTTGAAAATTGTTGCTGATTGACTTTCATTTTAATGATTTTCACATGAATAACTGTGCTTCAGTTATTCATGTGTTCTGATAGAATGAGGTTGTCATGATTATTAATTTATTAAACTTATTTAGCATGATGAGGACATCTAGAAAGTAAAAAAGTGAATCCTGGATAGAGGGTGTTAGGGTCACAGCATTTTTTCCCCTTAATCCCAGTGTGTTCTTCTCCAGTGTACTTCCTATCACAGTGCTTGTGAATGGAAAAACAGTTATGTGTTTCTGCTGGGAAGAACTCCTTCACGCCATGGAAAAACAACTGTAGGACCACTTTCTGAGCAACTATGATATGTGCCTGTTAATATGACTTGGAAATAGCTGAGAACAGGAATCCTAGACTCATAAGACTAACCGGCTGTCCTTGGCACATTATTGCCTGCACTGCTACAAGTTTCTGGCAAGTTATTTACAGTTTGTAAGAAAGAAATATTTCATGTGACATACATAATCTGGTAATATAGCCGTGATGTCTTTCAAGAAATATGCCATTTGAGAAAGCAAGTCTCATAGTGTTCATTTATCTTATCATTAATGACAGTCATTGATATCTACCACAGGTTGAAAGAAGGGAATCTGCTCTCTAAATTTTTTTTAAGATTAATTTATTTACTTGAATGGCAGAGTTACAGAGAAAGAGGGTTAGACAGAGAGAAATCTTCCATCCATTCTTTTACTTTCCAAATGGCTGCAATGGCTGGGGTTGGGCCAGGTTGAAGCCAGGAGCTAAGAACTTCTTCTAAATCTCCCACTTGGGTGCAGGGACCCAAGCACTTGGACCATCCTCTGCTTCTTTCCCAGGTGTGTTAGCAGGGAGCTGGATTGGAAATGGAGCAAGCAAGTTTTGAACCATTCCCATATTGGATGCAGGCACCTGCTTAGCCTACTAAGCTCACACCAGGTGGGGGGATAAAGTTTTTTCTGATATGAGTCAATATGAAGACTACTACTTTTAGTAGATAATGACTTTTGGTTATAATTTGAGTTTCATTACATTTTCTTTAATGTATATTTTTGAGGTTACTGAGTCCCAGTATTCATCTGATGTTATCCTTGCTCTGATAAACATTCTCTTATTTCTCATTTAAAACCCTTTTTAAAAAAGACTTATTTTGTGTATTTGAAAGGCAGAGTGACAGAGAGAGAAAGAGATCAAGATCTATTTTATTCTCTCAACCTCCACATGGTGGCAGTGGCCAGGACAGGGCCAGACTGAAACCAGAAGTCTGGATCTGTGGGACTCTCATGTGAGTGACAGGGGCCTAAGTGCTGGGCCATCTTCTAATCCTTTCCCTGTCATATTAATAGGGAACCAGACTGGAAGTGAAGCAGCGGGAACTTGAACTGGTATTCATTGCTAGTGGTAGCTTAACACATGCCACAATGCTAGCCCATCAATAGATATTTTGAAGTAGAATCAATGGCTATAAAAATGTACAATCTAGATTTAGAGGAAAATGAAAAAAGTTTCCTCTAACTTCAGTTGGTTCCAGAGGACTTAGAAGTTTATTAATATTGTTAATATTATTTAACTTTATTAATATTTTTAATTAACTTTATTAATTATTTGTTAATTTCTTATTTATTTAACTTATTTATATTATATTATTTATTAGTTCACATCCAGCAGACTGCATGTGATTCTATTTTTACAACTCTCAAAACTTGTCCACATTAGTCTAGTTTTAGAGGACAAGGGTGTTATCAGTTACCATAAGGCATTTTAAGTAGCTATGCTTTCTTTCTGACTGTTAGGCTACAACTCTGACTTCCCTTGGGGCCTAAGAGGTTTTTGTGTGCATATCCTGGATCTCACTTTGTTTATTTTTTTTTCAGTTTTTTATTTATTTTTTTTTAACCTTTATTTAATGAATATAAATTTCCAAAGTACGGCTTATGGATTACAATGGCTTCCCCCCCATAACGTCCCTCCCACCCACAAACCTCCCCTCTCCCACTCCCTCTCCCCTTCCATTCACATCAAGATTCATTTTCGATTCTCTTTCTATACAGAAGATCAGTTTAGCCAGTTTAGCATACATGAGTAAAGATTTCAACAATTTGCTCCCACACAGAAACATAAGGTGAAAAATAATAGATGATTTTTTAAATGATGATGAAATCAGATCAGACCTATTGTCATGTTTAATCCCAGTGAGAGTCAAGTTGGGAATTGATAATTTCTTCTTCTTTTTTTTTTTTTTTTTAACAGAAGATCAGTTTAGGATACATTAAGTAAAGTTTTCAACAGTTTGCACGCCCATAGAAACACAAAGTGAAATATACTATTTGAGTACTCGTTATAGCATTAAGTCTCAATGTACAGCACATTAAGGACAGAGATCCCACATGAGGAGTAAGTGCACAGTGACTCCTGTTGTTGACTTTACCAATTGACACTCCTGTCTATGGCATCAGTAATCTCCCTATGTTCCAGTCATGAGTTTCCAAGGCTATGGAAGCCCCTTGAGTTCTCTGACTCTTATCTTGTTTAGAGATGGTCATAGTTGAAGTGGAGGTTCTCTCCTCCCTTCAGAGAAAGGTACCTCCTTCTTTGAAGACCTGTTCTTTCCACTGGGATCTCACTCACAGAGATCTTTCATTTAGGTTTTTTTTTTTTTTTTTTTTTTTTTTTTTTTTTTTGCAAGAGTGTCTTGGCTTTCCATGCCTGAAATGCTCTCATGGGCTTTTCAGCCAGATCCGAATGCCTTTAGGGCTGATTCTGAGGCCAGAGTGCTGTTTAGGACATCTGCCATTCTATGAGTCTGCTGAGTATCTCACTTCCCATGTTGGATCACTCTCCCCTTTATTTATTCTATTGGTTAGTATTAGCAGGTACTAGACTTGTTTATGTGCTCCCTTTGACTCTTAGTCCTTTCATTATGATCAATTGTGAACTGAAATTGATCACTTGGACTAGTGAGATGGCATTGGTACATGCCACCTTGATGGGATTGAATTGGAGTCCCCTGGTATGTTTCTAACTCTACCATTTGGGGCAAGTCAGCCTGAGCATGTCCCAAATTGTACATCTCCTCCCTCTCTTATTCCCACTCTTATGTTTAACAGAGATCACATTTCAGTTAAATTTCCACACTTAAGAATAACTCTGTATTAGTTACAGAATTAAACCAGTCATATTAAGTAGAACAGACAAAAAAACTACTAAGAGGGATAATGTATTAAGTTGTTCATTAACAGTCAGGGCTATGCTGATCAAGTCACCGTTTCTCATTTCACTTCAGGAGGTTTCCTTTTTGGAGTTCAGTCAGTTGTCACCGATCAGGGAGAACATATGGTATTTGTCCCTTTGGGACTGGCTTATTTCACTCAGCATGATGTGTTCCAGATTCCTCCATTTTGTTGCAAATGACTGGATTTTGTTGTTTCTTACTGCAGTATAGTATTCTAAAGAGTACATGTCCCATAATTACTTTATCCAGTCTACCGTTGATGGGCATTTAGGTTGGTTCCAGGTCTTGGCTATTGTGAATTGTGCTGCAATAAACATTAGAGGGGAGACCGCTTTTTTGTTTGCCAATTTAAATTCCTTTGGGTAAATTCCAAGGAGTGGGATGGCTGGGTCGAATGATAGGGCTATATTCAGGTTTCTGAGGAATCTCCAGACTGACTTCCATAGTGGCTTGACCAGTTTGCATTCCCACCAACAGTGGGTTAGTGTCCCTTTTTCCCCACATGCTCGCCAGCATCTGTTGTTGGTAGATTTCTGCATGTGAGCCATTCTAACTGGGGTGAGGTGAAACCTCATTGTGGTTTTGATTTGCATTTCCCTGATTGCTAGTGACCTTGAACATTTTTTCATGTGCCTGTTGGCCATTTGGATTTCCTCTTTTGAAAAATGTCTATTGAGGTCCTTGGCCCATCTCTTAAGTGGGTTGTTGGTTTTGTTTTTGTGAGTTTCTTGATCTCTTTGTAGATTCTGGTTATTAACCCTTTATCTGTTACATAGTTTGCAAATATTTTTTCCCATTCTGTCGGTTGTCTCTTCACTCTCCTGACTGTTTCTTTTGCAGTACAGAAACTTCTTAATTTATGCAATCACAAATGTTAATTTTGGCTTTGACTGACTGTGCCTCCTGGGTCTTTTCCAGAAATTTTTTGCCTGTGCCAATATCTTGAAGTGTTTCTCCAATGTTCTCTAGTAACTTGATGGTGTCAGGTCATAGATTTAGGTCTTTAATCCATGTTGAGTGGATTTTTGTGTAAGGTGTAATGTAGGGGTCTTGCTTCATGTTTCTGCATGTGAAAATCCAGTTTTCCTAGTATCATTTATTGAATAGACTGTCCTTGCTCCAGGAATTGGTTTTAGATCCTTGATCAAATATAAGTTGGCTGTAGATGTTTGGGTTGATTTCTGGTGTTTCAATTCTGTTCCATTGGTCTATCCATCTGTTTCTGTACCAGTACCATGCTGTTTTGATTACAACTGCCCTGTAGTATGTCCTGAAATCTGGTATTGTGATGCCTCTGGCTTTGTTTTTGTTGTACAAGATTGCTTTAGCTATTCGAGGTCTCCTGTGTCTCCACATGCATTTCAGCATCATTTTTTCTAGATCCTAGAAGAAGGTCTTTGGTATCTTGATTGGGATTGCATTGAATCTATAAATTGCTTTTGGGAGAATGGACATTTTGATGATGTTGATTCTTCCAATCCATGAGCATTGAAGATTTTTCCATTTTTTGGTATCCTCTTCTATTTCTTTAAGATTTTGTAATTCTCATCGTAGAGATCTTTAACGTCCTTGGTTATGTTTATTCCAAGGTATTTGATTGTTTTTGTAGTTATTGTGAATGGGATTGATCTTAGCAGTTCTTTCTCAGCCATGGCATTGCCTGTGTATACAAAGGCTGTTGATTTTTGTGCATTGATTTTATATCCTGCCACTTTGCCAAACTCCTCTATGAGTTCCAATAGTCTCTTAGTAGAGTTCTTTGGATCCTCTAAGTAAAGAATCATATCGCCTGCAAAGAGGGATAGTTTGACTTCTTCCTTTTCAATTTGTATTCCTTTAATTTCTTTTTCTTGTCTGATGGCTCTGGCTAGAACCTCCAGAACTATATTGAATAGCAGTGGTGAGAGTGGGCATCCCTGTCTGGTACCAGATGTCAGTGGAAATGCTTCCAACTTTTCCCCATTCAATAGGATGCTGGCCATGGGTTTTTCATAAATTGCTTTGATTGTATTGAGGAATGTTCCTTCCATACCCAGTTTGCTTAGAGTTTTCATCATGAAAGGGTGTTGCATTTTATCGAATGCTTTCTCTGCATCTATTGAGATAATCATATGGTTTTTCTTCTGCAGTCTGTTAATGTGGTGAACTGGATCTCACTTTGAGCACTAGACATCGTTGTTCTGTGTGACTGCCTCATATTTCTGCTTGTGGTTGTGTTACACTTGCCCATAGTGGGAACTAAATCTTTCTTTGGCACTTGGAGACTCAGAAATCTGAATCCTGCAATCTTCTGCATGAATGTAATCAGAAAACGTGTTTTGAAATATTTGGCCTGTGGATAGTTGGGGCAGTTTCTCCGGACCCTGATGAGAATTGGTAAACTGATGGTGTTTTTCCACTCCACAATGTGTTCTGAAATTTACTTAATTTTATATTTATCTGAACTTTGCTACCCCCTCTTTTGGAACTTTTGTGCTTCCATTGTCCTTATAACTGCAGACATTAGTAACCTTTTTCCCTTCTCTTTATGATATTGAGAAGAGCAGTGGAGACATTGTGACTTTCTCCCTTGTCAGCCCATCTTCCTCAGTCATTTTTGAATTAGACACCAGGTTAGCTTTCCTACTGTAAAAGGCAACTGCCTAAACTCAATGTAACTTTTCAATAAAAGTCATTATAAAATTAACTTGCCTTGTAAATATCTTACCTTTTGTTTTGAAATATGTTTTGAGTGACTTTATGTCAGTGTCTGTAAGCTGGAGACTTCCCTCCTAAGGCAGAAGGCTACTAAGAGACACTACAGCTGTAGCCTTGCTCTGTTATTTGGATATGGCTCCTCTTTCACCCTTTCCATTTTTTTGGTAAGATTTAAACATTTTATTTTAAAGGTGGGTTTAAAAGTAGGGTTTCCCCTACTGGGAAAGAGGGAGAGACAGAAGAATGAGGATCTTGCATTTACTGGTTCACTCCTCAAATGGCCATAATGCACAAGCTGTGGTAGTTGAAAGCCTAGAGTTTGGAACTCCATCCAGTCCTCCCTTGTGGGAGCAGGGGCTGAAGTACTGGGACCATTTTTTGCTGCTTCCCCAGGTGCATTAACAGGGAGGCAGATCAGAAGTAGAACAGCTGACTCAAACAGGCACACTCATGGGGCTGACATTTTGGCATTATGGGTTACATACACTGTCTGCAGTACTGGTACTGACGTCTCAAATGGATGGTTCATGTCCTAGTTGCTCTGCTTAAGATCTAGCTCCCTATTAATTGCCTTGAAAAAGCAGTGAAGGATGGCTCAAATATCTGGTTCTCTGCCACTCATGTGGGAGACCTGGAAAAAGCTTCTGACTCGATTTCCACCTCAGTATCGGCTGTTGTGACCATCTGGTGTGTGTATGTGAACTAACAGATGGAAGATTCTCTCTCTCTCTCTCTCTCTCTCTCTCACACACACACACACACACACACGTACACATACTTTTAGGATATATTGATTTATTTGAAAGGCAGAGTTACAGAGAGAGAGAGAGAATCTTCCATCCACTGGCTTACTCCCCAGATGGCTGCAATAGTGACAGCTGGTCCTGGGCCTGACCTGCCCCACACCAGGAGCCAGAGCTTCATCTATGTCTCCCACATGAATTACAAGGGCCCAAAAACTTGGATCCATATTCTGCTGCTATTCCTAGGCCATTAGCAGAAAACTGGATCAGAAGTGGAGCAGCTGGTACATGAACTGGTATCTGTGTGGGATGCCAGCATTGCTGGCAGTGGCTTTACTTTCTGCGCCACAATGCTCTTTCTTCTCTGCCTTTCTCTCTTTCTGTAACTCCAAATTTCAAATAAATAAATAAATATTAAAATAAACTGGCTCTCATCGGTATGCCAGCATTTGAGGTGTTGGTACCTTAACCCATCATGCCAAATACCAGCCCCACCATTCCCCTTTTGTTGACTTGTGTGTCAAGATCTTAAAGATACCTGTGAATAGATGTCAGTATTGCACGGGATTATCCCATTTTAGTTTGTTTTTCATGTTTTGAGTGGGGATAAGTGATCAAGGCTAGAGGTAATGTGATCCATGTTTAAGCTGCCATGTGTTAGGGTGAAGTTGATTCAAACTTTTTATTTTTTCAAATATATATCAAAAGTGAAATCCAGCTCGTTGCTGTAACCTGGGAAAGCAGTAGAAGATGGCCCATGTCCTTGGGCCCCTGAACCTATATGAGAGACCTGGAAGAAACTCCTGGCTCCTTGCTTCTGATTGGCCCAGTTCCAGCCATTGTGGCCAGTTGGGAGTGAACCAGCAGATGGAAAACTTCTCTCTCTGCCTCTGTCTCTTTGTAACTCTGCCTTTCAAATAAAAAAGCCCCCAAAACAAACAAAAAACCTGAGGACTTATGGACTGGAGTTCTTTGTTTCAGTTTGCATTTTTTGTATAATGAGATACAACAATTTGGCTAAAGAATCCTATCTCCTAGTAGATGACTGCAATTGACTTGCTTGTCTAACCACATGGCATCAAGGTGATTCCTAAGGCAGGTGTTGGGCTCTATGGAAAAAGAAGCCTCTTCAGGGATGACTTATTTCCCCTGCAAAAATGACAAAAATCTTAATAAAATTGTAATAAAAATCATAAGATATCGATTTAAAGACTGTGATCCTATCCAGCATGGAATATAGAAAAAAAATCATAAAACAAAAAAAAATCCAGATCCATTGTTTTTAAATGGAAAATGGGAGAAATGGTTTGCAAGAAGAGTTTCACGTAAGATTCATAATTCCCTAAGGACACTGAAATAATTCTCTTTAATTGTCCCTCCCTGAGGTAGTTCCTGATGCTCATTCCTCAGGAAATAATGCCCATATTTTCAATTATGAATAGTCATGTGTGTTTTACAAATGGAGTATCTACAGATATGTTTCCCAAGGTCTTTAAAGTACGAAAACATTACAATAAAATACAGGGTTGGCCATTGTCTGCTGTCTTAGGCTAGAATCTATACATCTGTTACCCTCTTAGAAGTCTGGCTCCTATTACATACATCTTGTGATCATTTCTTTTAGGTCACTCCTGTGTCCAGATTCTTGAACTGGTAACACAATCTTTGGCAAGTCTTCTCATCTGTAAACTCAGTCTAAATTGAAGTTGTCTAGTTTTTGTGCCTACTCCAGGATCAGGGGGACCCAGAATTGTAGATGACTGGCTCTGCCTTCTTGCTCATTCAAGAGATGAACTCTCAGCACAGGTCCCAAGTGGCTTTGTTTGGCTTTCTTTCATTGGTCCCCTTGGTGACCAAGCTGATTCTTAGGTAGTCAGGAAACCTATTGTCTCACAGAAGCCTCTGGATTTCTGTTTTGCTCTTCTCTGTGATGTATTTGAAAGTTTTCTCTCAGGTCCCAGAAGCCCTGAGTAGGAAGTCCTGTTTTGTACTGAGATGTGTCTTTATACAGGCAGGTATCACTGAGAACTGTGTCCTCAGGATCATCTGAATTTGCCCAGGCCTCGAGTTCCAGGATCCTTGCTTCAGTTTTGTGTATTTGTGGATGTACCAGCAAATGGAAGAAATCTCTCTCCCTCTCCCATTACCCTTGCCTTTCAAATGAAATGAAAAACAAATAGATAAAAATTGAAAAAAAGAACAACAAAGAATGTTTTGTCTTGTGTCCCAAGAAAAAATTACTCTCATAATACTCCTGTAAGTCTCAACTCACGGACTTGTTGGGCACTGCTTTCTAGATGCCTATTATAGATCCCATTCTGGGATCCACCCCTTCCATCATCTGCAGTTTACTGGGGGTGCTCATAAACCACCAAACTGCCTCCCAACTTTGCATTTTTTTAATACATAGCTTAGCCATAATATCACTATTTCTTTTTTTTGAAAAATTTTATTTAATAAATATAAATTTTGAATTTACAACTTTTGAATTATAGTGGTTTTTTCCTAATCTCACTTTCTTTAGCAGCCTCCTAATTTCTAAGATGCTTTGTGGGCAAAGAGATAGTGGGGTCTTTGATTTTCATTGAGCCTTTGCCCAAACTGATTCTGTGTGGTAGGTAGAATTTTGCTTGATCAAAAGGGCACAAAGATTTCTGTTAGAGAAATAGGGCTATCATTGCCTCTTCCACCATGCTCCACCCTACAACAATGCCTGCCCTTGGATTCTGTTTTCAAAGTGCTGGAGTGAGACAGTTGTGATGCAATAAAGGAATGAGCTTTTCATTTTTAAACATTTTTATTTTTATCAATATATAGAGAAAAGGTACCATGTATTTCATGTATAAAATCTTAAGAACATAACCATACTTTCCTATGTAACACCCCTTTCTCCTTCCTTTTATTTATTTATTTTTTGAGAATTTATGAAGTTGGCTTTTTTTCCTCACCTAATCTTTACCCCTTACCTTCAGCCTTCCTGCCCTTTTATTCTTACTTTACAATATGGTATTTTTAGGGTTTTTCCCCCACTTTCTTTCATCCACATTTTTGCTACTCTCACCCCAGTTCCAAAGAAGGGGTAATGATTAAAAATAATGAGCTAGTGATTCAAAGACAGTAATCCTATCCAGTATGGAATTTGGAAAAAAACAATTCCATTGTTTTTAAAGTTACCTATATTTTATTTTTTAAAGATTTGTTTATTAGAAATGTAAAGTTTCAGAGATGGAGAGGCAAACACAGAGAAAGATCTTACATCTGCTGGTTCACTCCTCAAATGACCACAATATCCAGGTCTGGGCAAGACTGAAGCCAGGAGCCAGGAACTTCATCCATGGCTTTCATGGGGGTGCAGTGTCATAAGTACTAGAGTAATCAATCTTCTGCTGCTCTTAGGCTCATTAACAGGGAGCTGGATCAGAAGTGGAGCAGCAAGGATTCAGACAGGTGTTTATATATATGGATGCCAGCACTGCACATAGCCACTTTATTTACTATGCCAGCCCAAGATTTCATTTTAACAAATGACAGTACATAATTCTTCTAGAAGAATTTCCTCATGGCTACAATAGGAATGTATTTCTTATAATGTGACCTAGATTAAATATTTCCATGTTTTCTGATTAACATTCTCTGTTGGTTCTGGAGACTGGCAAGTTGGGAGGCCAAGGGTAGAGCCCCTGTTTTGTGTTCAGTTGTGCTGAGCTGCAAGGAAGCTGTAAAGGAAGTTTGAGACCAGGAAAATGAGGTGTGAGGGAAGGCAGTGTAGAGGGGTAAGTATAGATGAAATAAGTGTAGGACCATATTCAGAGATAAGTTTAGTAATAAAACCAAAGGCAATCAGAGAGATGAAAAGAAGGAAAAAAATTTGAAGATAGAGGTCATAAGAAATGGGAAATTGGAAGCATCTGAAGCAATTCTGAATCTGATCACACACACTTGTTTGAGATGGGGGGGCAGGCTCTTGCACTCAAATTGGTAGTAGTATGATACAGTAGAGATTTTTGTAGTATAATTTGGCACATCTCTACAAAATACTTAACATGCAAATGTCCCTTGGTAGGATTCAACTGAAGGGTTTTATATTCCATATTTTTGTTCAAATACATAAGGACTATGTAAGTTCTCTGCAATATTGTGCATGATGAGAATAAAACAGAAAAAAACCTAAGTTGTTATTATATTGATAGGGAATGGGTAAAATATAGTGTTTTTGCACAATCAAATACTAAATATGCTGTGATCTGAAAAATGACTTAGACAGTGTTTTTATGTAAAACAAGGTACAGAAAAAATGCTCCTTTGTAAAGAAAAAAAAGACACATACATATGTATCTTTTTAAAATTTCATTCCTGAGGCAGAGAGATTGGCAGGGAGAGATTTTTCCATCTGCTGATTCACTCCCCAGGTGGATGCAATGGCTGGGGCTGGGCCAGGCTGAAGCCAGGAGCCAGGAGCTTCATCTGGGTCTCCCATGTGGGTGTAAGAGTCAAGGACTTTGGTCATCTTTCACTGCTTTCCTAGGCACATTAGTAGGGAGTTGGAGCAAAAGTGGAACTTCCAGGACATGAAGTACTCCCCATAAGGGATACCAGCATCAAAGGCAGTGTCTTAACCCATGATGCCACAATGCCAGCCCCATGCATATATATTCTTATGAAGGTATTTCAAGAGGTTCATGGAAAATTAATTAAAAGTGAAATTATTTTGGTGCAAAAATAAAATTCATTTAATTTTTTTCATAATACACAACCACAAATGTTTTTTAAATCTTCTTGTATTTGTGGACTTCAAAATTTATTATAACAGCCGGCGCCGCGGCTCACTAGGCTAATCCTCCGCCTAGCGGCGCCGGCACACCGGGTTCTAGTCCCGGTCGGGGCGCCGGATTCTGTCCCGGTTGCCCCTCTTCCAGGCCAGCCCTCTGCTGTGGCCAGAGAGTGCAGTGGAGGATGGCCCAGGTGCTTGGGTCCTGCACCCCATGGGAGACCAGGAAAAGCACCTGGCTCCTGGCTCCTGCCATCGGATCAGCGCGGTGCGCCGGCCGCAGCGCGCGGGCCACGGCGGCCATTGGAGGGTGAACCAACGGCAAAGGAAGACCTTTCTCTCTGTCTCTCTCTCTCTCACTGTCCACTCTGCCTGTCAAAAAAAAAAAAATTTATTATAACAAAAAGATCATTTAATACCATTTTTTATGATGCTTTAAGGTTTGCTTGTATATATACATATAGAAGTCTCAGAAGATAAGGTAAGAAACTTTTAAGAGTATTCTGGGAAGTATGACTAGTATAGAAAGATGGGGATTATCTTAGACATGTTCCAAATAAATGCACTTTTGTCCTCATACAACATCAGGGCCGATTATAGCCACTGACTGATTTCTTTGCAGGATTAGGGTTAAGGAATAGAGATTTGTCATTGATTCCATATGATATGTGCTTATCTCTCTTTCTGCCTTTGGTTAACACCAAATATAAGAAATTTCCCCTTTGAATCAATTTGTATTCTCACTAGAGAAAGACACCTTGATATTACCCTTCTGTATATGTGGAGTGGGGTCTCTAGACCTGTTACCAATTGGCATTGGCAACCAGTTTAAGTAGGGAGAGCCCTTGATAGCATAGAGTACAATCATTTCATCCTAGAAATCTCCCCTTCCTTGGCTTCTAGGACATTTTACTGCCATTGTCTACTTCTTCAAGACTCAAACACAGGTAATCTATACATGATGAGTAATCTGTTACCCACTCTTCTAAATATCTGTATCTCTTCATTTTAATAGGATTTCACTTTATCTTCTCTAGTAAGATATCACAGATAAATGTTTTCTAAATTTTTCTTTTGATGATTTTCCTAGACCTTGAGATATACACTTACAATTCACTTAAACTCACTTTCAAATAGCAGTACACTATTTATTGGGCACTAGTTTTTTATATTTCTAAAATTTATTTAAAAATTTTATATGAAAGAGAGAGAGAGAGAGTATCTTCCATCAGCCATTTTACTTTCCAGATGGCAACATCAGTTGGGGGTAGCATAGGCTGAAATCAGAAGCTTTCTCTGAGTCTACCATGGGAGTGGCAGGGGCCCAAAAATTAGGACATTTTTGATGTTTTTCTCAGAAATTATCAGGGTGCTGGATTGGAAGGGGAGCAGTTGGTGCACAAATCAGCACCTATATGGGATGCTACTATGGCATATTGTGGCTTTATCCACTACACCATGATACTTGCCCTTCTATAATTTCTTTTACCTATCAGAAGCTACAACTATGCAGTACATTTTTATATTATCATTTTGAATAAACATCTATCCATTCAATCAGGTGGAAATAGAGTAAATTTTTTATTATACTTTCATTTAACTCTTATCACACTCTTTTTGTGATGAAATTTGTATCTTTTTCTTTGAGGAATCCCTTTCCTGTTTATTTATCTAAGAGACTTAGAGGATTCCTGTCCACTGGTTTAATACTCAAGTTCCCACAACTGCCATGGTGAGTACCATGGCAAAAGGTGGTTGCTGAGAACTCAATCTTGGTTTTCCATGTGAGCTTCATGAACCAAATCATTTGAGCTATCACCACTGCTTCCTGGGGTCCTCATTAACAGAAATCTGGAGTCAGGAGGCATACACATATCCAGGAATTGAACTCAGATACTCAATAAAGGACACACACTTTTTTACTCTTAGAATATCCACCCCCAGTCTATATTTTAACTGTGATGCAGACACAAGGTTGATGAGTCTATGTATAACTTGATAACAGTATTAATAATGAATGGCCCAGGATCCTTCTATCTGAGTTCAAGTTTAGTTTCCCAACAGTAGTATTTTCAGAATACCAGTTTAATATTTTAAAGAGGGATCTCCCAGTTTTCTTTTCCCATTTCCTCTCTAGCTTTTATTACTTTTTATCATTTTAGAATAAGATGGTATAATATTGTGGGTTTTTTTCCTATTGGTTTATTTATTTCTTTATTAAATATTTATTTGTTTATTTGAAATGCCAAGTTATATAGAGAGAGGGAAAGACAGAGATCTCTCATTTGCTGGCTCACTCCAAAAAGAGTTGTAAATCATGTAATTGCTCATCAGAAAGTTCAAGTGGAAAGGCTACCTTAATGTGTTGATTATTGGGCTGAGTATCTCATTAATCACTAACAGTAATGGGGGATATTATTTTCCAACTGCTGTTGAATGTGGAACTGTTTTCCTAATTTCATTTTCAAATAGTTCATTGTGAGTATATAATGATTTTTAAATTTTTTTTTTTTTTGCTTTCAAACTTTTATTTAATGAATATAAATTTCCAAAGTACAGCTTATGGATTACAATGGCTTCCCCCCCATAACGTCCCTCCCACCCACAAACCTCCCCTTTCACACTCCCTCTCCCCTTCAATTCACATCATGATTCATTTTCGAGTCTCTTTATATATAGAAGATCAGTTTAGCATACATTAAGTAAAGATTTCAACAGTTTGTGCCCACACAGAAACATAAAGTGAAAAATACTGTTTGAGTACTAGTTATAGCATTAAATCTCAATGTACAGCACACTAAGGACAAAGATCCTACATGAGGAGTAAGTACACAGTGACTCCTGTTGTTGACTTAACAAATTGACATTCTTGTTTATGGCATCAGTAATCACCCTAGGCTCTTGTCATGAGCTGCCAAGGCTATGGAAGCCCCCTGAGTTCACCAACTCTGATCATATTTAGACAAGGCCATGGTCAAAGTGGAAGTTCAATTCTCCCTTCAGAGAAAGGTACCTCCTTCTTTGATGACCCATTCTTTCCACTGGGATCTCACTCACGGAGATCTTTCATTTAGGTTTTTTTTTCCCCCAGAGTGTCTTGGCTTTCCATGCCTGAAATGCTCTCATGGGCTTTTCAGCTGCATCCACATGCCTTAAGGGCTGATTCTGGGGCCAGAGTGCTGTTTAGGACATCTGCCATTCTATGGGTCTGCTGTGTATCTCACTTCCCACGTTGGATCATTCTCTCCCTTTTTTATTCTATCAGCTAGTATTTGCAGACACTATTCTTGTTTCTGTGATCCCTTTGGTTTTTAGTCCTATCATTATGATCAATTGTGAACAGAAATTGATCACTGGGACTAGTGAGATGGCATTGGTACATGCCACCTTGATGGGATTGAATTGGAATCCCCTGGTATGTTTCTAACTCTACTGTTTGAGGTAAGTCAGCTTGAGCATGTCCCGAATTGCACATCTCTTCCCTCTCTTATTCCCACTCTTACATTTAACAGCGATTTTTTGATTAATGTGTACTAGTCATACACTGTTATAGGGTATAGTGCAATATTTGAACACATATGCACAGTAGAAATGGATCAAGCTTGGTAACTAAGTTCCTATTCATGATTTGAACCTACCAGCTCCTCTTCTTCAGTTTTTTACACAGTACCTATATTGAGTACTGTAGTCATCAAACTATTATGAAATACTAGAACTTAGTACTTATTTCTGCCTCACTGTATTGTGGGATCTGTTATCCAGCCCCCCTCTTTCCCTAGCCTCCACCTTTCTCAGCCTCTTATAACCATAATTCTATGTTCAGATCCATTTTTTCACTTCCATATATGACAAGGAATATGTAACATTTGTGTTTCTGTTCTTGGCTTATTTCAGTTAATTTAATTGTATATTTCTATATATTTTGCAGGGTGGAACAGTATTTTATTCTTTTATGTGTCTTAAATGTTCCCTTGTCCACTTTTTATTGATTGACAGTTAAATTGAATCCAAATAATGACTGTTGTGAAGTGTTGTAGTGACTATAGGAAAAGTGCTCTCTTTGATATGTTATTTTCATTCCCTTCTACTGTATAGCCAGGAGTAAGATAACTATGTCATATAATAGATTACTTTATCTTTTTTGAAGAATAACCATGTTGCTCTCTATAGCACCTGTATTAATTTACATTTTCAGCCATAATGTATTGGGGGGGGGGTGTTTGTTGGCTTCCTGGTTGTTAGCAACTGGCCAGGAAGTCAACTACGGGTTCAACAAAGGAGACTGAGAAGACTCAGGTACACACCTTAAAGCTCTTTATTACAGCATCTAGAGGGAGAGACTACTCAGCCAAACTCCTGCAGGCACAAGGCACTATGGACCAGGAGAGTCCCCATGGGCACAAGGCACTACCGACTGGGGAGAGAGGCTGAGCAACCTCTGCTTACAGAGTCTGAGGGTCCACTTATATACAGTTTCAGAAGTTTCTAATGCTTGAGAATTTCACTGGGGATGTTTTTTGTATTGAACCCTTTTGACTTTCCAGTCCAGTTATTTTTTACTTTTAGTAGAGAGTCAGAGAATTTCCAGACTGGAGAATTACAAAGAATTTGCTGACCATGCACTGTGTTTAGAGACCCTATCCTGCCACAGTGCCAGTGCTTCTCAGACACTTGCTCTTCATCATCATTCCAGAGCAGGAGGGAGGAGAAAGACAAAGCTGTTTCCTCCCTTCTACTAAAAAATTCAGGCAGCTTAAAACCTTAGTGCTTTCTTTCTTAACGTATTCAAATTTCAACACTTCCCATTGGGTAGGACACTTGCTTTGTATTAAACCTGTTTGTGTACGTGTAAAACTGATCTTTGTTACTGACCAGTATATCTCTTTCAGATAGTTTGATGATTCACGCAAGTTTGAGGATGAGGACACTGGGAGAGGGTAGGGGGAGCTGTGGTGGTTTTTTGTTGGTGACAAGAAAGCTATGCCATTTAAAGTTGATACCAGAGACCTGATAGGGACTTATTAACTGCATTGAACATTTTCTCCTTTGCTTTTGACTCTATTTATAGTTACAAAGCCAGATTAGATTTATAGAGCTTCGAGTTGTATTAAATGATATTTTGCTTTCCGTAATACTGTTATAAAATAGTTTGTTTATTCTCCAAAAAAAAAAGGTCAGCCCTGCCCAAATGCTGCCCTCCCAGGTCCCGTAGCTATGGTGTTGCGGTTTGGCGATTTCCTCTTGCAGGGCCGCTTAGAGTACAGCTTCTTCATCTTCATAATAACCCTCTTCTAGGTACAGAATACTGGCCCTTTTTCTCTTAGGGGTTAATATGACAACATGCTAATAAGAAAATATAAAATGTAACTTCATTAAGAATAAATTAGGCTGGTGCCATGGCTCACTTGGCTAATCCTCCGCCTGCGGCGCTGGCACCCCTGGTTCTAGTCTCGGTTGAGGCGCTGTATTCTGTCCTGGTTGCTGTTCTTCCAGTCCAGCACTCTGTTGTGGCCCAGGAAGGCAGTGGAGGATGGCCCAAGTGCTTGGGCCCTGTACCCGTGTGGGAGACCAGTTAGAAGCACCTGGCTGCTGGCTTCGGATTGGCACAGTGCACCAGCCGTGGCAGCCATTTGGGGGGTGAACCAATGGAAGGAAGACCTTTCTCTCTGTCTCTCTCTCTCACTAACTCTGCCTGTCAAAAAAAAAAAAATTAGTTACATTATGCAAGTGAAATTTAGTAATGGAGTAGAGAACTAATGAGAGCAAACAAGTCAAATAAGGCAGCATCTGACACATTTTCTAGCTCCCTTCTCAAATACTGCTTCCTCAGCATAGATCATATCCCATCTCCTTGACTTTCCTCTGCATTCTGATTTCACCTTTTCAGCTCATTTGCAGTCATTTTGCCTATGATTAAATATTGATATTGCTCAGATGTTTACTATTGCCGTAGTTGTCTTTACACTTTACAAACATGTGTAGTGCTTGGGCAATCTCACCTATTCCTCATGACTTCATACTTTATATTATATTAATTTACTTTTCTCATGAACATAGAGCTTCCAGATCTTCCCATGCAAGTGCAGGGGCCCAAAGACTTCAGCCATCTTCTACTGCTTTCCTAGGCCATAGCAGAAAGCTGGATTGGAAGTTTAGCAGCCGAGACTTGAACCAGTGCTCATATGGGATGCTGGCACTACATGCAGTGGCTTTACCCATTATGTCAAACTCCAGCCTTGGCATTAATTTCAATACTATCTCATTCACAAGTTGTGCATGCATGTATAATACAGACACAAAAATAGCTGTAACACATAAAGACATACTATATTGGAAATGCCTGATGGTGTTGTACAGGTAGCCACAATACAATTATCCTTAAGGTGGCATATTAGCAGAAATTAAAAAGAGAATTAGAAAGAATCAGAACAAAATCTATAGCTACTATATATATATGAATATATATATATGATATTCAATATTTATAGTTGATAAAAGATAAATACTGATATGTGGGAAATAAAACCTATATCTTACCTTACAATATTACAGACTAGTCTACATGAACAATGTCTTCCTAAAACCTTTCACTGTGCCAACTCTATGGCATAGTAGTAAGCCTTCGCCTGCAGCACTGGCATCCCATATGGGCACTGATTTGAGTCCCTGCTGCTATACTTCTGATCCAGCTCTTTGCTAATGGCCTGGGCATGCAGTGGAAGATGGCCCAAGTGCTTGGGCCTCTGAATGCATGTGGGAGATGTAGAGGAATCCCCTGGCCCTGGCTTCAGATAAGCTCAGCTCCAGCTGTTGCAGCCATTTGGGGAGTGAACCAGTGGATAGAAGACCTCTTTTTCTGTCTCTCCATCTCTATTTCTGTAACTTTGCTTCCTAAATGAAAAGATAAATATTTAAAAAACAGAGGGAAAGATTTTCACATTTTACATTTCTGTTACTCAAAACTAGCAGAGGACTACATTATACATAGAAAGATAAAATCTGAAAATCATAAGTTTAATGCACTGTAGAAAAAATTTTAACAAATATTTCTGATTTTGTAAGCATTATATACTAAATTAATGATATAATGAGTCACTGGGCTTTGTCAACCACTTATATTACTTAATAGCTTTCCAAAATTTATCATTATGTGTGGTTTTCAACACATGCACAGGATTTTATCAGTGTAGTGAACAAGGAGTTAACTATTAAAGGATTTTTTTTAAGATTTATTTATTTATTTAAAGTCAGTTACACAGAGAGGAGAGGCAGAGAGAGAGAGAGAGAGGTCATCCACTGGTTCACTTCCCAACTGACCACAAAGGCCAGAGCTGAGCTGATATGAAGTCAGGAGCCAGAAGCTTCTTCCAGGTTTTCCATATAGGTGCAGGGGCCCAAGGATTTGGACCACCTTCTGCTTTTCCTGGCTGTAGCAGAGCTGGATCAGAAGTGGAGCACCCAGGACTTTAACCAGCATCCATATGGGAGGTCAGTACTGCACGCAGTGGCTTTATCTGCTATGCCACAGTGCCTGCCCCTGTAAGATTTTTTAAAATTGCATTGTCATCAACATCTGCAAAGCCTCTAAAACACATACATAATATCATGAATCAGTTCTGAGACTGACATTTGATTGAGTTTAATTCTTTTTAGCTAATTTGTCATTAGTATGTGATAGCTGCAACTATAATTAATAGTTAACTAATCATGTTAGCATTAAAATTGAATGATTTATAGAATTTGGGCATGACGGTGAATAGCAGTAGGGGCACTTTTTTATTTAAATTGATGAGAATTGCTTAAAAATCTATATAATAAGCTGTTATAATAAAGTCCAAATATTTATAGGAAGTAGAGAAATACCCCAGAAAGTTTAGGATTCACCTTTTAAAGTATTAATTTTTTACAGTTACTTATTATATGACAAAATTTGTAGATAATGCTTTCATGAAACAAATGGTAACTTCTGTTTAATCTCTGCCATTTAGTAGAACTGGGTGAGCATTCTTATGTATTTCCTTGTTTAAAGGTTTATTCTTCCATCAGTGAACATCAGTGAAGCTAATGTTTTCTCTGTTAATGTATTATTCTTTATTCATTTCATAGTAATTTTTTTTCACAGTTCAATGTTGTTTTAAACCATATAAGTTTCTTTTAATTATTTCCATTCACCTTCTCTTCCAAGTATGATACTGGACACCTCCACATTTGTAACTGTTTATCAATTAAAATGGAAAATAAACATAAAACTTATTCTCAGGGTATATGCACAAGTTTGAATGATGAATTTGGCATGATTATGAAAGATTATAGCCATCTTACATAAGGCAATTTGTCTCTAATCTTTCTGTTGCTATAGGAAAATATATATTTGTTACATGTTTTGAGTTGAAATTTAGAGTACAATATGCTAAATTTTTTAGTCATGATGTCTGAAACATTCTTTATTGTCATATAGATGATATAGTGGGCAGTGTTTTAGTGCTACACTGGAAGTAGACACTTAGCATTCTGCAAGGGTAAGAGTTAACTGGTACTAATACACAAATCAGTTAAGTGTGTTTTTGAATTGTTAGAGTCATGCAATCTTTTATAGTTTTGAGGCACATAACTGGATTTAAGGATAGGATCAGGAATGTGGGGAAAGAATCTCATGCAGTTTCTTTTATTTTTTTAAGATTTATTTATTTATTTGAAAGGTAGATTTACAGAGATTGGGAGAGACAGAAAGAGATAAAGATATCTTCCCCATCTACCAATTTATTGCTCAAGTGACCACAGTTGCTGAGACTGGGCCAGGCCATACCGTGAGCCTGGGACTCCATCTTTGTTTCCAATATAGGGGGAAGGGACACAAATACTCAGGCCATCTTTCATTGCTCTTGCAGGCACATAAGCAAGGGGATAAGATTGCAAGTGGAGTAGCAGGGACCTAAATTCTTTGTTCACATGGCATGCCAGCATTGCAGATAGAGGCCAAACATGCTGCACCACAATGCTGCTACCTCCTGCAGGTTCCTAAAGAAAACTTTATGCATTTCTCTCAGTTATTTACAAATGTAGATTGTACTGCAGACAGTCCAAAGTTCTGTCTTTGGGCAAATAATCCCATTGTTTTCACTTTTATTTGGTGTAATGTTATTTTAGTTCTTCAAAGGTTTGTCAATAGAATAATCATACACAAAGCCAGAAGCTATTTTCTCTTCTGTGTCTTACTTGAATCTTCTTATTTAAAAATACTTATGAGCTTGAGAGAGAAAGAAGTTGATGGAACAAGAGAGAGAGCTCCTGTGCCTTGTTCACTCCCTAAATAACCATAGCAAGCATGGGTGGAAAAGGTCTGAAGTCTGGAGTCAGGAATGGAGTCTAGGCCTTCCTAGTTGGTGGTGTCACCACTGCTTCCCCAGGTCTGCAGTAGCTGGGAGCTGGAAACTGGAGCTGGCACTGGAAATCCAAATTGGGCGCTCTGAGGTAGAAGTATGATATCTTAGCTGGTATCATAAACACTAAGCTACGTGTCAACCCTTTCTTTCTCTCTCTCTCTCTTTTAAGATTCATTTATTTATTTGAAAGGCAGAGTTACAGAGAGGCAGTAAAGAGAGAGAGAGGTCTTCCAGCTACTGATTTACTCCACAAATGGCCACAGTGGTAGGAGATGTGGTTGATCCAAAGCCAGGAGCCAGGAACTTCTGGTTCTCCCATGTGGGTGCATAGGCCCAAGCACTTGGGCCGTCTTCTGCTTTTCCAGGCCATAACAGAGAGCTGGATTAGAAATGGAGCTGCCAAGATTCAAATTTATGCCCATATAGGATGCTTTACCCCCTATGCTACAATGCCATCCCCATTACCTTCTCTATTAAAATATTATTTCTCAGCCATATTTGAAATGACTATGCATGATGTTTCCCTAGAAATTCTTCTTTGTTCTTCCCCATCATAGTTTCACTGATGTGTTCTTGCCTTTTCCCCTGAATACTAATACATTCTCCTTAGCATTGCTCACTCAAGAGTCAATATTGTCCCCCTTCAGCCTGTTGTGTAATTCCCCTTGACAGATGTGGCCCTTTGTGATTTGAAACTGTTTTCCTCCAGCTATGGCATTTTTCATATCCTTTAGGCCATAGGTTTGTTTCCCTGTTGAATGTCCAAATGCTCAACAAGTCTAAAATAAAAGCACATCCTTCCTTCTTCATTCATACCCATATAAAAGAAATACAACTGACAGTGTTTTGTGACAGAACTGATATGTTCACCAGAAGTGTTTTATTACAGGTGATGATAGTATTTGGAGACTTGGCTGTGTATTTCACCTGGGAGGAATGGCAGAACATGAACAATGCTCAGAAAATCCTATACAGGGATGTGATGCTGGAGACCTATGAAACCCTGTTTTCCTTGGGTGAGTAACACCCATCATATGCCCAATGGTAACATTTATTGCCATTTGACCAATAAGTGAATGCTTTAAAAGTTTAATAATTAGCAGGTATAGAATTTGAGGACATGAATAATCTGAATGTCTACCATCTAAGAAAGGATTCAAATTGAAACATTTGTTGCATAGCATCTGAACCAAGCTGTAGTCCTTTAATTAACCCAAGATAGTGAGTTCACAAAGACTTACATTGATTCTATTAATAGGGCACTGTATGACCAAACCTGACTTGATCTTCAAGTTGGAGCAAGGAGCAGAGCCATGGATGGCAGAAGAATGCCTAAATCAGAGCCTTCCAGGTCAGTCTACACATATGGACAAGGAGGCCAAGGCAGAAAGAGTGCAGCAGATGTTGTCTGGTGCTCTTTTCCTGAATTCTTCCCAAGTCTTACTCCTGATAACACCTGGTTTTGTATAAAAGCTTAGTAGCCATAGCTCAAACTTGCATTGCTTTGGGATTCTGGCACTTAGCCATGTTTTAACATATTTTACCACAAAAGCCATTCTGCCTTTCCTGAAAAAAATTCAGGTAATAAGCAAGATTTTGATTGAACATTGGGAAATCTATAGGTACACTTTAATATATTTTAATGTATATTATTTAATGTATATTAATGTATTAAAGAGAACAGCCATATAATAGTCATAAATAAGTATCTTGTACTGATTTTGTTAAAATCTTATGCCATTTGGATAACAACTAAATTCCATTTATATGAGTATGCCAAGAGTAAGTCATATGTGATTCAGTGACATGGTTATTTTTACTCATTTCAGTTGCCATGAAAGAGGATGACCTGCTTAGGAACAACCAGGAAAGTCAAGACAAAAATCTGAATCAGGATGTTATGAAAACTAACAAATCACCAGTTCTCAAGATAGTTGAATTAAGAAAAACACTTAATGCAAGTTCAAGATATATTCCAAAACTGATTATCAAAACAGGAACTTATTCAAGAATGAAACCTAAGGAGGGCAATCTATGTCACAATGTGTATCCTCTCAGTTGGCTTGATCAATTACAAGTTGAAGAGAAATTTGATGCCACTAAGTTATCTAGAAACTCTCTCCAATTCTGTCAGCCTCTTAGTCAGTATCACAAGATTCAAACTGTGAAGCAGCCATTTGAACATATAGTACAAGGGAAAGGCTTCACAAAGAAGAAATTCTGTAAATCTGATAGGATTCATGTTGTAGAAGCCTGTAATAAGTCAACCATCACTGTTGGAAAGACAACACATAGAGAAAAAGTTTTCCATGAAAATTCTAACCTCAGAATGTGTCAACAAACCCACACAAGAGAGAAATTTTATGAATATATTAGGTATGTGGAACCTGCCATTTACCAATCATATCTTGCAACCAATTGGAGACCACATATAGAGAAAAAACTCTATGTATGTAAACCTTGTGGAAAATCATTCACTTTTAAGTCCTGCCATAACATCCATTACAGTACTCAAATGCAGGAAAACCCCAATATATGCAATGAATATAAAGAAACCAGTGACCAGAAGTCAGATCTCAGTAGAAGTCAGAAAATTCACACACAGAAGAAAATTCATGAATGTAATAATTGTGGAAAAGCCTTTTTGTGCAAGTCATCCCTCAGCAAACATAAGAGACTCCACACAGAGGAGAAGGCTTATGAATGTAATGGCTGTGGAAAAGTTTTTCACCAGAGGTCAAACCTTATAATGCATCAGAGAATTCACACAGGGGAGAAACCTTATGAATGTAATGACTGTGGAAAAGCCTTTAGTCAGAAGTCAAGCCTCATAACGCATCAGAGAATTCACACAGGGCAGAAACCTCATGAATGTAACTACTGTGGAAAAGCCTTTGGCCAGAAGTCAAGCCTCATAATGCATCAGAGAACTCACACAAGGGAGAAACCTTATGAATGTAATCACTGTGGAAAAGCTTTTGGCTGGAAGTCAAACCTCATAATGCATCAGAGAACTCATACAGGGGAGAAACCTTATGAATGTAATGACTGTGGTAAAGCCTTTGGCCAGAAGTCAAACCTCATAACGCACCAGAGAACTCACACAAGAGAGAAAATTCATGAATGTAATGGCTGTGGAAAAGCCTTTGGCCAAAAATCAGACCTCATCAAACATCGGAGAATTCACATAGGGGAGAAGTGTCATAAATGTAATGACTGTGGAAAAGCCTTTGTCCTGAAGTCAAGTGTCATACGACATCAAAGAATTCACACAGGGCATAAACCTTATGAATGCAATGACTGTGGAAATGCCTTTAGCCAAAAGTCAGACCTCATCAAACATCAAAGAATTCACACAGGGGAGAAACCTTATAAATGTAATGACTGTGGGAAAGCCTTTGGTCAGAAATCAGACCTCATTAAACATCAGAAAATTCACACAGGGGAGAAATCTCATGAATGTAACGACTGTGGAAAAGCTTTTAGCCAGAAGTCAAACCTCATCAAACATCAGAGAATCCACACAGGGGAGAAACCTCATGAATGTAATGAATGTGGAAAAGCCTTTATCCAGAAGTCAAACCTCATCAAACATCAGAGAATCCACAGAAGGTAGAAACTTGATAACTGTCATGACTGGAAAAGCAAGAGATTTCACACGGGAGAAGTCTTATGAATGTAATGACTGGAAACCTTTGGCAATAAATCATAACTCAGTGCATCAGAATTCACACAAGAAATCTCATGAATGTGATAACTAAAAAAGGCTTTTGCTGTTAAGTCTTGATTAATAACATACCAGAGAATTCACAGAGGAGAAACCCCATGTGGGTAATGACTATGGAAAAGGCTTTGGCCAGTAATCAGACCTGATTGAACATCAGAGAAATAAACATAGGGAAGAAATATGAATGTAATGACTTCAAAATCCATTTGCTATAAATCTCAACTCATAACAGATGAGCAAATTCACACAGGAGAGAAAAGTTATTAATGTAATGGGTGTGGAAGAGCTTTGGGAATAATGCATCAGAGAACTCATATAGAGGGGAAACTTCCAAATCCAATGACTGGAGAAGCCTTTCACCATTAATCAAACATCAGAACATTCACACAGGGAAGAAACCTTATGAATGCAATGGCTCAGAATGCTTTTTACCATAATTCAACCCTCATTGAACATCATCTAATTCATAATGGGGAAAAGCCCTTTGAATATAATGCATGTAGAAAAATCTTTCCCAGAGAACTCACACGGGGAGAAAGCTTGTGAGTGTAATGAGTGTGGGAAAGCTCTTTGCCAGAATCACACCTTATAACATCAGAAAATTTGTAATGTGGAAATTATTAATGACTGTAATATGGAAATCCCAAATGACAGTTGTCCCACACATCACCATCATTGTATAATGGGGCCACCTCTAATTCTATGAATTGCAAAACTCATCTACTGAATTTCCCTGTACTACTGAGTGTACAATTTTAAAATGTTTCATTCATGATTCCCCTTTTCTCCTTTTCTTCCTTCAATTTCTATTCTTTCTTGCCCAGAGAAAAGAACATTGAATAAAGTCTGAATGGACTTTGTTTTTGCAAAAGAGAATCAGTAATACACTTTTCCATTACTATAACTTTACAATGATTTTGTTATGATCATTTTGGTTGTATTATCTCCCCTCTCCCAAAGATGACCCTCAATTTTATTGAAAATGTATACTTTCATTCCTTCATGATTTATAGTCCTTTCTGGATTTTAATCAGATTTACATTCAACTCAGGATTTTCCAAGGTTTTCCAAGGTCACATGGCCATTCCTTGGTGAACTCAACAGTGGAATGTGAGAAACAGTACAAAAGCACATTTTACATCAATACAAGACAGTCTACCTGAGAGATGTTTTCTTTTTTTTTTTTTTTTTTTTTTTTTGTTTGACAGAGTGGACAGTGAGAGAGAGAGACAGAGAGAAAGGTCTTCTTTTGCCATTGGTTCACCCTCCAATGGCTGCTGCGGCTGGCGCACCACACTGATCCAATGCCAGGAGCCAGGTGCTTCCTCCTGGTCTCCCATGGGGTGCAGGGCCCAAGGACCATCCTCCACTGCACTCCCTGGCCACAGCAGAGAGCTGGCCTGGAAGAGGGGCAACCGGGACAGAATCCAGTGCCCTGACCGGGACTAGAACCCTGTGTGCCGGCGCCTCAAGGCGGAGGATTAGCCTGCTGAGCCGTGGCGCCGGCCGAGAGATGTTTTCTTAAAGATCTTTCAAATTTTAATTTGTTGCCCTAAAGTAGCAATTAGGATTATAAGACACATGAGAAAGACCCAGAAAGCATAATCTATTGCTGCAACTAAAATTTGATTTACTTTAATTTATTTTTCATTACTACCTACTACTTTAATGCATACTGGGTTATTCCAATTTTCAATCCTTTGAAAATTTTACATGATATCTAAGATTCTTAAAGTTATTTTCAAAGGAGTTTTAAACACTTGAACTGATTTTACTAATTCAAACAACTAGGGGTTATAATTACATAAATTTTAATTGTTGAATTTTATTATCATATATGACATATTGGCTTGCTAAAAGCTTCCAAAGGATGTCAATAATAATGTGACTTATGATAGTGACAACAGATTGAGGTTGTTTCTCATAGTAAAATGTGTATTATTGTGTGACAATTACAAGTAATTCATGAATTACTGCACATGTATTCATTACAACTGAATGATCCTTACAAAGATTTCTGATAGGACTATTAATAGTTACATAGATATAGATCCTTATTCTCCTAAAATTGGTGAAAATTCATTAAATACAATACAGAAACCCAACCATCTAACTATGTAAATGGTCATTAAGAGATAACAGTGAATGAAAAAATGATTACTAAAAAATCTAGTAAGATTAAGAACATGGAAGTTCAATAGTATTTGAATTTAGAACTTCTTTTTTCTTCTCCTTTCTTGAATCTTTATCAGGAAACTGCAGTCCAATTGTGTGCAGCAAAGAACATGGAGCTTCTTTTCCTGCCAGTTAACTGAATATCTTTCATCTGATAAGTCATCACTATTTCTCCTCCTTTCCTAGGAATCTATTGCTGTTCCTATTAGGTATGGAAGAGCTTGGGGTTTTGGCCTTTTGTACCCTCAAGGATGAGACAGAAAGGAGAACCAATCTCAACAGAGACAGGTTACTCTATTAAAAGCTAAAACAGTGGCAGCCTGTTCTCACAAAAAGATGCAGAAAAGATGTGTTTAGATCTGAGTTTTTATGTGGTTAAGGAGAGAATTTACCACTAGTAGGGGAGGTAGAAGACAACTGGTGGAAGAGTAAGGAGCTCTTTGAAGCCTCTGGAATCTTTCCTCTTTTCTGTTTCACAAGATGTCTTGTGCAGCTTATCTGCTTTGGCATTTGCTTGGCAAGGAATCTGGAAGGGTTTGGTTTGGCACCAAGGGTCTCAGTAAAAGGAAAGAAATGGAGTGGGGTGGGGAGAGGAATAGGAAAGAGATGAGGAGAAAGGTATGACATGTCCTTTCATTCCTATGTGCTGGGTGAGTATAGATGAAAGTGCAGGTGATCTCTTATGGATCTAGGCTCCTCATCAGGCAAGAGAACTTTTGTAATGCTTCATCCATAATGTGATGTTCACAGTCATAAATCTATGAAAAAAACTGAGTAGATTTGTGTTTACTTAGCTTGCAGGGATGAGGCTATATTTAAGAAGTAGTTACAGAGCACTGAGTTTCTAGTTGAAGTGGTAAATGTGTTCTAATTGGCAGTCATTGCTGCAAGCATCTGTTAAAACAATTGAAGGGTACACTCTCAATTGAAAAAAATGCATGGTAACTATAAAATAATATCTGACTAAGAAAGCTATAATTTCTGATAATTTTAAAATGTGCATATATAATTATTCTGAATTTTATGTAAATCTTTATACACTAAAATTCCAAAATTAAGATTACAGAAAATGTGACTTTCTGTCTTTGGGATGCATTCTATATGTAGACATGGCTAAAAATGCTTGAAAATATGCAGCATATAAACTGAAGTAATAGAATAATTAACTCAGGGAGCAGTGAGGGAGTGATTAATTCATGGGTGGTGAGGCAAAATCTATATCTGTTACTAAAGGATAGAATCATGAATCCATATAGAACTAAATATTGATCAAACTCCAGAAGTATGTGACTGCATATTTTTGTTAGTGATTAGTAGATTGACTTTAGATCTTAATTCTGTAAGATCCTCAGTAAATTCTATTCTATAATCATGATGCTTTTTATTTTTACTGTGTTATTACAAGTTAAGTATCAGTACTCCTGTTCTTGAATTCATATACCAAGATTCTTGAAGGTCATATTGTGTACTGTTCTTGAAAATTAGTGCTAAGGTTCTTGAAATCATGAACTCCAATCACTATGTGGGAGGTATAACATTGATCCAGAGAGAGGAAGTGAGTGGCCAAGGGAAAGTCACCAACAATTGTGTCTTTCCACTCTACTCAAACATTCTCCATGGAATCTATATGTCCAATTGCAAAATGAACAACTCCTCCTGGCAGAGGTATGTGACCACCATTACAATAATAATTCTTGGAAAAGGATATGAGTATTCATAACTCCTTGATGTTATTCTAGTTATTTGATCACTACAATTTCATTTACTTTTAAATTAATAGGACCTTGAGACCAAAGAGTTAGGAGTACAATTGCTTCTGTGGTTCTTAAGTAAAAGTACTTAGACTGGGAATCCCAAAACTGAAGTCTCTTGAATAAACTCACTGATGGGCAATTACAGGATCTAAAAAATTAAAGGAAGAGGACAATTCATACCTAATACATAGAGTAAATGTGTGATTACTTGTGACCCAAGAATCAGCTTCCCCATCAGATTACCAAATAAATCTGCATCAAGCTGATAACAGAATCTTTGTCCATAATAATTTGGTAGGAACAAGAGTAACAGCAGCAGCTTTGTGAAACCCTTCAATTCATCTCTACCTAGTTCATGACAGAAATAAGCAAAGGGAAAATAAAGTTCAAATCAAGCTCTTATAAATGTAATTAGAGTTTTATTAGATTGATAAAAGGACAAAGGGATGAGTGGAAAAATGGTCTCATGGATTTCAAAGATTTCTAGATAAGCAAATATCAGACAGTGGAATTTTAAAATTGCAGAGTGATTTTGGAACACATACCAGATTACCCAGCTATATTATGTTAATAATAACTACACACCCTGCCTATATGTAGAATATTGATGGCTCAAAGTTATTTTAGTTAATGGAATCAAGCAACATTTTAAGGTATCAGACAGGAGCTGCCAAACAAATATTAGTTTTTAAATATTTTGAAATGGAATAGAGTCCTTTTGGTTTATACCCTACTAAAGTATCTAATAAATAAATATCAGTTCTATAACTGCAATGCATTCATAGAAATTAAAAAATCCAAATATTCTTACATTTCATTTATCCATTTCCAGCACATTTGAACACGAACTGTTCAAACCAGCAATTAATAAGAATTTCCCATGGATGTCATATGTGTAGAGTTGAGTTCTGATGCAATCATTCTGTTCTCCCAGGAGACTGATTATCCAGGAAATATGTAGATCACCATTTTTAGTACCTGATGGAGATGTGTAGCATCTTGTGGAATGAAGTCAAATCTTCGCATAATAGCAGCAGTGCAGGTCAGTGGCAAGGTTCTTATAGGTTAATGTGACCATGAGTCTCTCCAACCACTTATATCAGCTTCACAGAATTTCTGGACCCAGGGCTCTATTGATGCTTCATTATCACTCTGGGATATGAGTCTTTCCTTTGAAGGTTGGTGTGAGCAACCAAGAGGTGGTCTTGGCTTAAGGGTATACCACCAAGTGGGACAAATTCTCCCCTCTGCCTTGGTGGGAGCATAAACTTTCATAGATTTTGAGTTTCAGGATCAGATATGCAGGTGTACCCTGTGGGCCTGGATGGGTCCAGAGGGTACCATAGTTCAAATCCACAGTATATGTCTATGGATGGGGTTCTCAAGCTTGCTTTTAAAGATTGCTTCATCAACAGGTGTTGCCCTTCCATAAGGTCATACTGTGCCTCCAGATGTACAAAAACTGGTTTGAGAAGATATCTATATAGTGCAGCTGATTCAAGATCAGGAGTGTATATCATGTGAGATGGAAAGTGTGTGTGGGGAGCAACCCGGACTAGACTAACTTACTGGAATTAGGACTTATTCTATGCATCTGCTCTCCCACAATATGGCGCTGAGAAGGGAGTAAGAACTTCTATACAGCTGCCTCCAGTTCAACCAATAAACAGCAGGACCTGCTCCTGATTGGAGGAGAGCAGCATACTCGGCGTGTGGGTAACAGAGTTGGGATTGGCGGAAGAGGACTATAAAGGAGGAGAGAGACAGCATGCACCAGGAACATCTAAGGGGAACATCTACCTGAAGGAACACCTGTGTAGCCCCCGAGAGAGCCAGCCGGCAGTGTGCCGCTCCCCCATGGAAGTGGGGAAAGTGGCCAGGGGGAACCACCCTTCCACGGAGGTGGAAGGGACAGTAGCCAACCCGGGAAGAACCAGCAGCAAACCCGGGGAGGGCCGAGCAGACAAAAGAACAACGCAGGGTCCTGTGTCGTTCCTCCACGAAGACGGGGAGCGACAGAAAGTTTGCAATGGGAGTTCACAAAAGTCAGTTTCAAATCCTGTGTAATGTTTTGGAATAAAAAATGGCTGCAAGATGTGGTTGCATATGTAGACCATGTGAGATGGAAGGTGTATAGGTGAATTCATGTTGTAGTTTCAACAGAGCTTATTCATTTCTTGTTTGTGTGTGTGTGTGTGTGTGTTCCTTTTTAAAACAATTTACTTAAGGAATACAAGATTCATGCATTTCATATATACAAACTTAGGAACAAAGTGATTCTTCCCTCCCTCCCTCCTTCCCTTCCACCTATCTTCCTTCTTCTCACATTCCCATTTTTATTATTTACAAATTATCTATTTTCAATTAATTTAATACTTTTAAAATTAACTCTACCGGTGCTGGCTCTGTGGCACAGTGGGTTAATGCCCTGGCCTGAAGTGCCGGCATCTCGTATGGGCACTGGTTCTAGTCCCAGCTGCTCCTCTTCCAGTCCAGCTCTCTGCTATGGCCTGGGGATTGCAGTAGAAGATGGGCCAAGTCTGTGTGTCACTGCACCCACGTGGGAGACCTGGAAGAAGCTCCTGGCTCCTGCCTTCGGATCAGCACAGCTCCGGCCATCGCATCCATCTGGGGAGTGAACCAGTGGATGGAAGACCTCTCTCTTTGTCTCTACCTCTCTCTGTAACTCTGTCTTTCAAATAAATGAAATAAACCTTTAAAAAAATAACTCTACAGTATGTAGATAGTTCAACAAATAATATGAAGAAAAACAAACAAACAAAAAATTGTTCATCAACAGTCAAGAAAAGGGCTGTTCAAATTCATTGCATCACAAAGTGACTAAGACAAATATATTAACAATACTGGTGAGGGGGAGTGCTGTGGCATAGAAAGTAAAGCCTCTCCCTGCAGTTCCAGCATCCCATATGAGCACTGGTTTGAGTTCAAGATGCTCCACTTTCAATCCAGCTCTCTGGGAAAGAGTAGAAGATTGTCCACATGGCAGACCAGGAAGAAGCTCCTGGCTTTGGATCAGACCAGCTCTAGCCATTGTGGCCATTTGGGGAGTGAAGCAACCAATGGATGACCTCTCTCTCTCTCTCTCTCTCTCTCTCTCTCTCTCTTTCTCTGTCTCTGCTTCTCTGTAACTGCCTTTCAAGTAATTAAATAAATCTTTTAAAAAAACAATACTGATGAAATGTTTTGAAATTCCTAGACAAATTGTATTTTGTGTTCAGGCTGATTATGCTCTGTGGAAATTGTATTTGTGGAGTGTCCTGATGTCTTTTTAAGAAATTTGTGATCCCCTCCTGAAATGTGTCCCCTGTCTGTCTCCTTTCAAGAGCCAGGAAGTTCTACAAGCTTAGAAACAGAGAATCAGTTTATGAAACTACTGCAGTCAGATAACTGACAGTTTATGATGGTTTGTGGAAGAACTATGATAATCACCCTGGTAAGGACTATTTCAATATTAGATATATTTAGAGAGTACAGCCACTATGATGCTCATGTTTCCTGTGGGTTTACAAAACAAGGTATGTTAAAACATTTTTAACTTGTTAGATATGCTAGGTGAAGCAAAATATTTAAGTATAATTTGTGTTAATTATTTCAGCCACAGTTTGACCATCTTTCCATATTTTAAAAATCTTAGCTTTCTTAAGAACAAAGAAGTGCCATCTTTTACTTATTTTTGTATTGGGATAACAATTCTTTCCATATTATTATATGAATGAACAACAATTCTTACTAGTTAGGTAAATTTTCTGTTTTATGACTTGCTATTATCTTTGCTGGTTTTTTTTTAAAGATTCATTTATTTATTTGAAAGGCAGAGTTGCAGAGAGGCAGATGCAGAGAGGTCTTCCATTTGCTGGTTCACTCCCCAGATGGCCGTAAGGGCAGGAGTTGTGCCAATCCAAAGACAGGAGTTAGGAGTATATTCTGGTCTTCCACTTGGGTACAGAGGCTCATGGACTTGGGCCATTTTCTACTACCTTCCCAGGCTATAGCAGAAAACTGGACTGGAAGTGGAGCAGCTGGGTCTTGAACCAGTGCCCATAGGGCATGCCAGCACCGCAGGCAACGGCTTTACCAGCTAAACCACAGTGCTGGCTCCTGTTTTCTTTAAACTCTGTTTTTGCATAATTTAAATTATAACAAGAAGCATTGATAATTATGTATTCATGCTCTCAAATTTTACTTATATAGCTTCTTGGTATTGAGCTGCAGATAGAATAGACTTTCTAAGCCAAAATTATAAACCAAACAGTGCATATAGTTTTGTGCATTTGGTGTAACTATCTTTAACTTTTTCTTTATATCTGTTCAATATAATTTTTTGAGAAGTCCATAGGGCTACCTTGTAAACCTCCTATGACAGCTGACTTTGAAGGTAATCTTTAATTATTGCTTTTTTCTGGAGTTCTCAGGATATCAGGGATGCACATTGAGCTCAGTTGTGATTTGATAACCAATGACCTCAAACTCTATACGGCTTCTATTTTCAAGGTGTGCATCAAATCTTTTGGGCTCAGCATGATAGAATCACCTGTACTTGAAATTTTCTGGTCATTTTCACTGCAATAAAAAGATGGCAGTGAACCAAACAAGAGCTCTTCTGAGAACTGGAGAAAATTGCTTTTAAACAGTCTGAGCTTTATTTCACAGTGAGAGAAAGGATAGGATATTTTCCTCTCACCTAAAACAACACTAGAGATGAGTTGGCAGAGGTCATCATATACTGGAATCCCTCTTTCCCCTAATGTATCCTTATTTTATCCTATTCCCAGAAAAACAATCCTAAGATCCCATCTATTCAGCTATTTACACTCAAAGCCCAGGATTTCCTAAAGATATTGAATGTGTCTTTGTTGATTTATAGACTTTTGATTTAAGCAAACAAGTTATTTGCTTCCCTGTACCCAATGTACACTAAACATAGCAGTCTCCAATTACATACATTCTGTTGCAATAGACAAGATTTCATTCTTTTTTGGGATCAGGCTTTGAAGATATGTCTTTTTCTCTACCTTTTAAAGGTCTGATTTTTTTTTAAGGTGAAGAGTTTATTGGGGGAAACCCAACAGACTGGAGGGAAGGGATGAAGAAGGAAAAGAGGAAGGAGGGCATAAGAGAGAGAGAGACAGAGGTCAGGAGATGGAGAGAGAGAGAGAGAGAGGAGCCATCTGTTCAGGAGCAGGGTGAGAATAGCAACCAATGATCCTAAGAGTGGCATTAACCAGGTAATGAGAGGATTTCATAGAGGAGAGGAAATGAGGAGAGTCTCTGGACCCTTGTGAAGACTGATGGACGTGGTTTAAAGCTGATCACAACCAAGACTGGGAGAAAAGCCACTCAATTTTTGCAGGTGGAGGAGTTTGTAGAGAAATTCTGAACAATCATATAACATTAAGTGGGGGAGAGGACCATCAATACACATAGGTTGGGAGTAGAGCCATTAATGTTAGAGAAGAGGCTATGATTACAAAGAAATGAGGCTAGATGGGGTCTAGGACAAAGTTCAGAGTCATTATTAGAGGACCTAAGAAAGGTGCTATCTAAGTCACAACAAAATTTTCTGATTGAGAGGCACATAGAAACTGATGGAGGGGCTTGATAATAATCTGGTGGGCTTTGAAGCCTTGTGAGTTAGAAGGCCCAGATTTATCTATCTCTTCATATGGGGTACATTGTAAGGGAGGTGTGAACCTCTTGGGAAAGGCACCCAGTTGATGCCCATTATCTAGCTAGCCTGGAAGGAGAGCTGGCCAGTTAAATGCAGGTGGAACTCTAACAAGAAATTTATAGTTCTGCCTGCAATGTCACTGACCCTACTTGTCTGTCTCCTCTGCAGCAGTGGTCACTTTGGGAGCTGGGCTGAGTGAAGGGCTTTTCAGCTTGGAACAAGCAAGATCTGTGGCCCTGACCTGTCCTTTGACTCCAGGGCAGTTCCATTTCCAGTGATCCAACTCTTGGCTGGCAGAGCTTCCAGGGCTCTTCATAAGCTGAATTCTGCTGAAGCCCAGGCTTACCATATTGAAAGCCACTGCAGTGGACTGGTCTGTTGGATCTCCTTGATGTCATATCACTGTACAAAGCAGCCTTTAATAGGCCTGCCACCTATCTTCACATTTCTTCTGATGCCTACCTTTTTTTTTCCTCCTTGTTTTTGTTAAAGCTGACCAGAGGATGCAAGTCAAGGGAGTGTTCAAGTCCCATCTCTAATGATTTAATGAAACTCCAAAGTTTCCCTAGAGGTCAAGAGCCTGAGCCAAAACCTCTGCCTCCTATGTTTGTGGCCCCAACTTTTCACTATCTTGGCTCACTGTGCTTCCCCTTCCCACCCAGGAATTCCTACTTTATCTTAGAACCAGGCCTGGTTCAAAGTCTACTCTCCCTTTATCAGTGATCCTCCAGCAAGTTTGGGATTGGAAGCAGAGCAGCTGGGTCTTGAACCATTGCCCATATGGGATGCTGGCACTTCAGGCCAGGGCATTAACCTGCTGTGCCACAGTGCCAGCCCCTACAATAAAATTCTAAGAATACATAGTTTCCCAGAGAGCTGGGTCAGACTAGTGCTTTGTTTGGTATTGAATGGGATAGAACAATGAAGGGTGTTCCAAAGAAAGTAGATGCCCAGTTGCAGGGGTTGAGGAAGAGAGCTCCATAGATGCCTTTTAGGAGAAGGAATCTGCATAAATGCTGTCAATACTCTTAGTTAAATGTGTGGTAAAATAAAATAGCCAAGGCAGAAAGGAAAACTGAGTAGTATGAGTGAGAGTGCACAGCTTATTGGTGCTCCTGGAGCCTCTCACCTGAAGCATGGCAGGGGTTTCTAATCAGAGTCATCATCTATTTATGGGTCCATTAAAAACTGCTGAAAAGCCTGACAAAGTTAGTGCTAAGTTGGTTCATAAAACTTGTGGATGACTTCATATTGTACAACCATTTCCAGATTTAAATTCACCTCACTGGGTTCTTGAAACTCCTTGGAAGTTATATTGTTTCTCTGCTTATGCAAGAAGGAGATGTCTCTTTCAATGTTTCTCTCTCTAGCCTGCTGGGAGGGTATGGCTGGTGTGGATTGATACTTGCACAGGTGCCACTTGAGCAACTTAGAGTTTAGCCCATAGCTTGAAGATCCTGGTTCATTAGCTGAATAATGCAGGCTGAGAAACAGATCAGCGGATTTCTTGATGGGCTGTAGGTGTGAGAATAGTAGCTCACCCAGAAGAGGAAAGTGTGGAGTGAAGTGTTACCATTTTTGCTTATTAATAATTTTGTAATATTAATAAGCCTTGTGGGTTCTTGTTACGAAATCAGAGAATTCTGAATACTGGCACAAATAAATGAAGCAGCATGTTAAGTTTTAAGCTTTTTATTTAGTGAGAGAAATGCATAGGAATGTGAGGGCTCTATTTAAAAGAGAAAAGAAAATCTGGATTCATACCAAGCACCAGGAGCCAGCCATGTGGAGGAGCAAGCAGGCCAGAAAGCATGGAGTGGGTGGCCTGAAGGCCATGCGTCCTGGAGGTGCAGGGAAGCAAGGGTCCCTAGTGGCAAATAGAGCAAAAGGGGTGAAAGGACTGGGACCACTGTGTCCCAGGCCTTTAATCAACTTCCAAGTGGGATAGTGAATTAACCTGATTGGCAGGTGGGCACACAGGTGTGGCCAGGTAGGGGCATGAGGTCATACAAGGGACATGGTTCAGACATGGTCTTCCAGCTCACAAACTTCATCAATTTTATCCTGTATGCCTACCTACAAGAGAAGGGCTTGCCTGAGGGTGTCTCTATCCATGGTACATTCTAGAAAGTTGCTCATTGGAAGGGCTTAAGGATAACCAGATTCTACACTGTAAAGGATAAAGGGCATAAAGGTGTAGCCACTTTTACATGCAATGGCAGGTTGAATCTATTGACCCAATTTGCAAGCTACTGGTTATGAGTGGGCCTGAGACTGTGGTTCTTTGCTGATCCTCATATGGTCAAGGGCAATTGGAGTTACTCTGTGACCATGCTACAGCTAAGAGTCAGCTAAATCCCATAAAGGAAATGGCCAGGTAGGCATCCGACTGGTTTCCATTGGAGGCACCTCTCTCTTGTTTTCCTTACATCTCTGATTATAGGGTGGGTACATAAAGGGTGGGTCCACTTCTAAGACCATGATATTGGACATCATGCTCAAAAAGGATACAATAATTGTTTACAACCCTCATCTCAACTGTTGAGGAAAAGCATTTTGTTTTTCTTCATAATATTTGCTGAACTCTTTACTTAGTGTAGGGTTAATCTTAAAAGTATAAAGTTAACTGAAAATAGATTTTTGTGAAACATAAGAATAGAGAGGGAGAAGGAGGAGGAAGAAAGGTGGGAGTGTGCATGAGAGGGAGGAAAGGGTAGAAAGTATCACTATGTTCCTGAATCTACATAAGAAATATATGAAATTTGTATGTCTCAAATAAAATTTTAAAATAAATTTAAAAAGTTTCGGTGAAGATTACTTAATCTGGCTGACCTGCGGTACACTTAGGTCATTGTGTTGGTTTGAATGGCCTATTTTCAAGGTTGGCTGGCCCTCAGAAGGAATGACAGATGTCACTATAGCTCAAGTAGTCTGACAAGTGTTTATGGAGCAGCCTGGACACCCATATCAGTTTCTCTACATTGATTCATGGCTCTCTATCCTTCAGAAAAAGCCACCATGAATTCAGCATCTTTTAGCTTGGGATGCAAAAATTCTCTGATTCTGTGAAAACCCTCACCAAAGATTTTCCAGGTAGCAGAGGACCAAATTCTGCTACCACTTTACCAGATTTTATTACCTATTGCCCCACCAGCAAGGCTTCTGGACATCACAATACCCTCTGAGGTACCCCCAGAAGTTCTAACTTCTCTGGCTCCATGCCCCTCAACTCCAGTTGTGATCATCCAGTGACTCCTCCAATAGCTCAATATCTCCTGTCATCTCAGAATAACCCTCTGCCAGCACTCTAGATGCCATTGAGAGAGATTAGAGCACTCTCTGTCACTGAGGCAGAAGGCACTGTTTACATTGGGGCTTCATGATCTACTAACAGCCTTTCAACACTGCTCATCTTTTAAACTGGAAGCATAATACACCCTTCTACTTGGAGAAGCTGTAGGCATTTGTAGATCTGTTTGATTCCATTTTCCAAACTCAGCTTTTGATGAAGGGATGACTGCCACTAACTACTCCTTTTTTTGTTTCCAACTATTCCTGACTCTTTTCAATATGGAAGAGAGACAGAGAATTCTTCTCAGGGCTTGCAAATGGGCTCCAGAGCATATCCCATCTGTAACAATACATACCACCCCATGGGTGGCCCAGGTTTCTCCTTACCAGGCTTCAGACTGGAATGTTTATCAGATAGAAGGAAGAGCCCACCTGGACTGTTATAAGTACTCTTTATGGGTCTTTCAGTGGGATCCAGAAGGCCCACTAACATGGCTAAAGCCATGACCATCATCCAGAACTATAAGATGCCAGGAGATTTTTATGAGGGGTTATGTGAGGAATTCAGAGTTTACAAACTTTTGATCCTGAAGCCCCAGAAAACCAATGGATAATCAACAGCATTTTTGTAGCACAAAGCACTCCTGACATTCATTGAAAGCTCCAGAAACTCAAGTGCCTTTCAGGCAGCAACACTACTCTGCTCGTATGTTAACCAAGACCACACAGAGAAAATAGAGACATATCACCAATACAAATGCCATGCAACTTTGCTGGCATCCACCTTTGCTCAGGTGCCTTCTTCTTAGCAGTACATGGAACCTACTCTAGGATTGACCACATACTAGGCCATAAAGCAAGTCTCAGCAAATTCAAAAGAATTAGAATCATATGATGCACCTTCTCAGACCACAGGGGAATGAAGTTGGAAATTAGTAACTCAGGAATCCCTAGAGCATATCCAAACACATGCAGACTGAACAACATGCTCCTGAATGAACACTGGGTCATAGAAGAAATCAAAAGAGAAATCAAAAACTTTCTGGAAGTAAATGAGGATAACAACACAACATACCAAAACTTATGGGATACAGCAAAAGCAGTGTTAACAGGAAAGTTTATCACAATAGGTGCCTACATCAAGAAATTGGAAAGGCACCAAATAGATAAGCTTTCAATGTATCTCAAGGATCTAGAAAAACTGCAGCAAACCAGACCCAAATCTAATAGGAGAAGAGAAATAAAATTAGAGAAGAAATCAATAGGATTGAATAAAAAAAAATTACAAAAATCAGCCAAACAAGCAGCTGGGTTTTTTTGAAAACATAAACAAAATTGACACCCTATTGGCCCAACTAACTAAAAAAAGAAGAGAAAAAAAGAGTTCAACAAATAGTAATAAATAAACAAACAAAACAAATAAACTTCCTCAACAGCCAAGACATGGGCTGTTCAAAATAATTGCTGGCAAAGTATTAATTTCATTTTTATAGATTGAATTTTAGGTGCTATCTTTGTTATCACAGGTCAGGTAGAACATATGGTTTCTGTTTTTTGGCAGAATGGCTTCTTTGCTAAGTATATTGTTTCCCAGTTTCATCTATTTTATTGCAGGTGACCAGATTTTTTTTTCTTTTTTTTTACTACTGTGTAGTATTCCATAGTTTACATATCCCAAATTTCTTTATCTAGTCTTCAGTTGACAGGAATTTGGGTGGATTCCATATCTTAGCTATTGTGAATTGAGCTGCAATAAACATGGGGGTAGGGATAACTTTCATATGCTGATTTTATTTCCCTTGGATAAAATCCTAGGAGTGTGGTGGCTGGGTCATATGATATAGTTCTATATTCAAATTTCTGAGATACCTCCATATTGTCTTCCACAGTGACCATACTCATTTACATTCCCAACAACAGTGGATTAGGGTACTTATTTCCACACATCCTTGCTAGCATTTGTTTTTTGTTGATTCCTGTACGAAAGCCATTCTAACAGGGGTGAGGAGAAACCTCATAGTGGTTTTGATTTGAATTTCCCCAATGGCTAGTGATCCTGAATATTTTTTTCATGAGCCTAAGGGCCAATTGGATTTCCGCTTTTGAAAAACACCTGTTTAAGGCTGTTGCCCATTTCATAACTGTGTTGTTATTTTTAATTGAGTTTCTTGATCTCTTTATATATTCTGGTTATTTTTAATGAGGATGATAAAGGCATTTATTTGATATTTTGGTAACATACTTGATACACAATATATTTTAATATTAGACATTGTTCAGCTTTGATATTCCATATGGAACAAATATCTGTTTGCCTACAATCTTTTTTTTAACTTTTATTTAATAAATATAAATTTCCAAAGTAGAGCTTATGGATTACAATGGCTTTTCCCCCCTATAACTTCCCTCCCACCTGCACCCCTCCCATCTCCCACTCCCTCTCCCATTCCATTCATATCAAGATTCATTTTCAATTCTCTTTATATACAGAAGATCAATTTAGTATATATTAAGTAAAGATTTCAACAGTTTACACCCACACAGAAACACAAAGTTTAAAGTACTGTTTGAGTACTAGTTATAGCATTAATTCACATTGAACAACACATTAAGGACAGAGATTCTACATGTGGAGTAAGTGCACAGTGACTCCTGTTGTTGACTTTACAAATTGACACTCTTGTTTATGGCCTCAGCAATCACCCTAGGCTCTTGTCATGAGCTGCCAAGGCTATGGAAGCATTTGGAGTTCGCCAACAACAATCTTATTTATACAAGGTCATAGTCTAAGTGGAAGTTCAATCCTCCCTTCAGAGAAAGGTGCCTCCTTCTTGGATGGCCTGTTATTTCCACTGAGATCTCACTGTAGGTCTTTTTTTTGCCAGAGTGTCTTGGCTTTCCATGCCTGAAATACTCTCATGGGCTCTTCAGCCAGATCCGAATGCCTTAAGGGCTGATTCTGAGGCCAGAGTGCTGTTTAGGACATCTGCCATTTTATGAGTCTGCTGTGTATTCCGCTTACCATGTTGGATCGTTCTCTCCCTTTTTTATTCTATCAGTTAATATTAGGGACACTAGTCTTGTTTGTGTGATCTCTTTGAGTCTTAGTCCTATCATTATAATCAATTGTGAACAGAAATTGATCACTGGGACTAGTGAGATGGCATTGGTACATGCCACCTTGATGGGATTGTATTGGAATCCCCTGGCACATTTCTAACTCCACCATTTCGCACAAGTCCGATTGAGCATGTCCCAAATTCTACATCTCCTCCCTCTCTTATTTCCACTCTTATATTTAACAGAGATCACTTTTCAGTTAAATTTAAAAACCTAAGAATAATTGTGTGTTAATTACAGAGTTAAACCAATAGTATTAACTAGAACAAAAAATACTAAAAAGGATAAAGTATTACATTGTACATGAACATTCAGGACAATGGCTGATCAAATCACTGTTTCTCATAGTGTCCATTTCACTTCAACAGGTTTCCTTTTTTGTGCTTGGTTAGATGTCACTGATCAGATAGAACATATCATATTTGTCCCTTTGGGACTGGCTTAGTTCACTCAACATGATGTGTTCCAGATTCCTACATTTTGCTGCAAATGACTGGATTTCATTGTTTTTGACTGCTGTATGGTATTCTATAGAGTACATGTCCCATAATTTCTTTATCCAGTCTACTGTTGATGGGCACTCAGGTTGGTTCCAGGTCTTAGCTATTGTGAATTGAGCTGCAATAAACATTGAGCTGCAGACAGCTCTTTTGTTTGTAAATTTAATTTCCTTTGGGTAAATTCCAAGAAGTGGGATGGCTGGGTCGAACGGTAGGGTTATCTTCAGGTTTCTGAGGAATCTCCAGACTGACTTCCATAGTGGCTTGACCAGTTTGCATTCCCACCAACAGTGGGTTAGTGTCCCTTTTTCCCCACATCCTCGCCAGCATCTGTTGTTGGTAGATTTCTGCATGTGAGCCATTCTAACTGGGGTGAGGTGAAACCTCATTGTGGTTTTGATTTGCATTTCCCTGATTGCTAATGACCTTGAACATTTTTTCATGTGCCTGTTGGCCATTTGGATTTCCTCTTTTGAAAAATGTCTATTGAGGTCCTTGGCCCATCTCTTAAGTGGGTTGTTGGTTTTGGTTTTGTGGAGTTTCTTGATCTCTTTGTAGATTCTGGTTATCAACCCTTTATCTGTTGCATAGTTTGCAAATATTTTTTTCCATTCTGTCGGTTGCCTCTTCACTTTCCTGTTTCTTTTGAAGTACAGAAACTTATCAATTTGATGCAATCACAAATGTTAATTTTGGCTTTCACTGCCTGTGCTTCCTGGGTCTTTTCCAAGAAGTCTTTGCCAGTACCTATATCTTGCAGAGTTTCTCCAATTCTCTCTAATATTTTGATGGTGTTGGGTTGCAGATTTAAGTCTTTAATCCATTGAGTGGATTTTTGTGTAAGGTGAAAGATGGGGGTCTTGCTTCATGGTTCTGCACGTGGAAATCCAATTTTACCAGCACCATTTATTGAAATGACTGTCCTTACTCCAGGGATTGGTTTTGGATCCTTTGGCTGTAGATGTTTGGATTGATTTCTGGTGTTTCTATTCTGTTCCATTGGTCTATCCATCTGTTTCTGTACCAGTACCATGCTGTTTTGATAGCAACTGCCATGTAGTATGTCCTGAAATCTGGCATTGTGATGCCTCCATCTTTGTATTTGTTGTACAAGATTGCTTTTGGTATTCGAGTTCTCCTGTGTCTCCATATAAATTTCAGCACCATTTTTTCTAGATCTGAGAATAATGTCTTGTGTATTTTGGTTGCACTGAATCTATAAATTGCTTTTGGGAGAATGGACATTTTGATGATGTTGATTCTTCCAATCCATGAGCGTGGGAGATTTTTCCATTTTTTGGTATCCTCTATTTCTTTGTTTAAGGTTTTGTAATTTTCATTGTGGAGATCTTTAACGTCCTTGGTTAAGTTTATTCCAAGGTATTTGACTGTTTTTGTAGCTATTGTGAATGGGATTGATCTTAGAAGTTCTTCCTCAGCCATGGCATTGCCTGTGTATACAAAGGCTGTTGATTTTTGTGCATTGATTTTATATCCTATTACTTTTCCAAACTCTTCTATGAGTTCCAATAGTCTCTTAGTAGACTTCTTTGGATCCTCTAAATAAAGTATCATATCTTCTGTGAAGAGGGATAGTTTAACTTCGTCCTTCCCAATTTGTATCCCTTTATTTTTCTTGCCTAATAGCTCTGGCTAGAACTTCCAGAACTATGTTGAATCGCAGTGGTGAGAGTGGACATCCCTGTCTGGTACCAGATCTCAGTGGAAATGCTTCCGACTTTTCCCTATTCAATGGGATGCTGGCCGTGGGTTTTTCATAAATTGCTTTGATTGTATTGAGGTATGTTCCTCCCATACCCAGTTTGCTTAGAATTTTCATCATGAAAGGGTGTTGTATTTTATCAAATGCTTTCTCGGTGTCTATTGAGATAATTATATGTTTTTTCTTCTGCTGTTAATGTGGTGTCTCACATTGATTGTTTTGTGCACATTGAACCATCCTTGCATACCAGGGTTAAATCCCACTTGGTCTGGGTGGATGATCTTTCTGATGTGTTGTTGCATTCTATTGGCCAGAATTTTATTGAGGATTTTTGCGTCTATGTTCATCAGGGATTTTCGTTCAATGCTGCATCGTTTTCCAGCTTAGGAATTAAGGTGATGAAAGAATTTGGGAGGATTCCCTCTTTTTTGATTGTTCTGAATAGTTTGAGAAGAATTTGAGTTAGTTCTTCTTTAAATGTCTTGTAGAATTCAGCTGTGAATCCATCTGGTCCTGGGCTTTTCTTTGTTGGGAGGGCCTTTATTACTGTTTCAATTTCTGTCTCAGTTATGGGTCTGTTTAGGTTTTCGAAGTCTTCCTGGTTCAATTTAGGTAGGTTGCATGTGTCCAGGAATCTATCCATTTCTGATAGGTTTCCCTGTTTGCTGGCATACAAGTCCTTGTAGTAATTTCGGATGATTCTTTTTATTTCTGTGGTGTCTGTTGTTATGTTTCCTTTTTCATCTCTGATTTTATTGATTTGAGTCTTTTCTCTTCTTTTTTTAGTTAGTTGTGCCGATGGGGTGTAAATTTTGTTTATTTTTTTTTTTTCAAAAAACCAGCTCCTCATTTGGCTGATTTTTTGTAATTTTTTTTGGATTCAATTGTACTGATTTCTTCTCTATCACCAGGAAATCAGGAAGCCTGGAGCATGTGGAGTCACCCACAGAGACTGCCCAAAATTCTAGCCACATCCTGTGCCCCTCCCATTTTGCCACAATGTTTTCACAGTCCTGGCACACAATCCTCCCACAGTCACTAGCACCCAGTCCCTTGTCAATTCTTCAGACTCAGGCATCTCCACTTGGCTGGTTGCTGGTAATGTGTACACAAGCTTGTTCAACTGTTACATATCCAAAATGCCATCCACCCTCATTTGGCTTGTTACAGGATGCTGGTGCAGGGTGGTCAGAGAGATAGAAGTATGTCATCTTTTTTCTCTCCTCTAGGTTGATATGTATACTGTCTCCCACAGGGCTCCAAGCCAGACATGTGGCAGTCTCTCCTTGCAGTTGCCAAAGGCTTGGGCTACTGCAATCTGGACTGACTTCACTCTACAAAGTTGGTGCTGAGGCTCTTGGCTACTGGGGTCCTGAGTTGTGCATGTCCACCCCTGCCATGTTATTCAACCATGTCCCTCTAATTTGCATGGCCTTTACTCTGCCATTTTCTTCCTGATTCTTCCCTGAGACTGCCCTCTTTCCACTTTTTTAAAACTATCATCTCCTAGATCAGAGCAGTAAGCTCCCTCGGTATTCCACTATCTTGGCTTTCTCCTTCTTCTGTTGTACTCTCTATTCCCACTTGTTTTAAGATTTCAGGTTTGGCCTCTTGGATTCATCACACCCAGGTTATGCCATCCCAATGACACTCCCTGGACATCTAACCATAGTCCTGGAGAGCTTCTAAAGTCCTCCTGTCCACAAACTCTGACAGCCCATTACAAAGCCCTCCTCCCCCCCTCCAGAAGACTCATCCACCAATACCCTGCTCTGATCACACACCAGAGGCTGATCAGTCTACACACAAATAAAGGCAAATATCAAAGAGATAGCATCACAGCTATCTGTGAGAACAAATTTACTCTCTAGTTGCAATTGCCCTCCAAAAATAGAAGGGGCCTTAATGTTTTAATTGCAGAAAAAGGTGGGCTTTGGGTTATTCTCCAGGAAAAGCACTGTTTCTCCTCTAATAAATCAGGTCTTTTCTGTGACTGTGCTAATTGACTAAGAAAGATTGTAAATCAGATATTTCCTTACAATTCATGGCTGTCCTGGCTAACCCTATCCTTCAACTGGTTCATTTACCTTACTTGACCACCTAGTGTTCACTTATTGAATCATTGCCATAGCCCACTCTGTGACAGGAGATCACACTAAAATTGTGTTTTTACCCAATCACCACAAAACTTCCACAGAAATCATCACCTCTGTTCAGCAGGAAGCAGCCAGTGAATGGAACATATCAACTCCTCTTCCCATACCAAACAGATTCCAAAATAGTGGGAAAGGGCAAAAGTACAGAATGTATTTAGCCACAGATTCATTCCCAGAAGCCTAGAAAGAAGGGATGAAGTCTGCCCCACTTCCCACCTGAAAAATATCTGAATAATGCCAGCCTCTACTGATCCAAATACAAAGTTCAGCCACCCTCCTCTCTCCCATCTGCACCTTACAGCAACTGTGAAAATAGTAGAGCTGGAAAGTCCCTCCTGACATTACTCTATAACATTCAGCTTGTGAGGGAGTCTTTGGTCTCTATGTCTAAGGACCCCTCTCAAGTTCTTTTCTCTAATAAACTTGCCCCAGATGTTGATTTGTCATTTTCTGTTTCTGATTATTTCACTGCTGCATTTTTCTAACAAATCCTCCCACAATATTTTTTTAAACTTAAAAAAGCTTTTTTAAGATTTTTTAATAGTTAGAAATAGTAAAACAGGTCCTGGAAGGTTTTATAACCAAATGCGCGAGGGACTGGGATGCTGAGGAGCAGGATCATAGATGAGAATAAGAAACAGGAAAGGATCCTCCTCTCAGTCATTTTGGCCTCATTGATAACTGAGGAGAGAGAGAATTCTTTTTGACAAAAATAGAGGAAAGAGGAAGAAGAGGAGAAGTGAGAGCTAGGGGGAAAGCAGCAAATAAAGGATCATCATTGCCCAATTGAATCCAAAGAAAATGCCCGGCCTTGTGTGGGGCAAGAAGCCCCTCAAAGGAAAGTAATCCTGAAATGAACATAGGCACTCACCACCATAGGTGTAGGTAGGGATTCCAAGGCATGTGCTGATGGAGGAAGCTGGTGGGGGCCACTGGAAGACTCTTGGACAGCTGGCTACTATGTACTTGTGCCACCCTGTGTCCTCCTGGAGTAGCTCCCAACATCATAGTTCCATTGTTCTTGGTTATGATAGTATGCATTTCACTACTGGGTACACTACAGGTACTGCTTATAGCAGGGCTGAGGATGGCTGTGTGCAGTAGCAGGCAGTGACAGGGTATAAGAGGCTGGATTGTAGCTGCTCAACTCCCATTGTGGTAGTCAAATGGTGGCAGATAGAGGTGAAGGAACTGTATAGCCCTGGCTATAACCTCCCTGGATGTAAGTTGGATGGCTGTAATGGCTGTGGAAGGCTGTGGCTGCCTCCAGTATGGGAGCTGGTATTGCTGATAGAGCCAGGGATTCTTCTCTTCTTTCTGTTTCTGTTGCTTCCATGGGCTTTGAAGCAGGGTTGTAACTTGGTGGTAGTGGTGGATGCCATGACAGTGGTTGTTCCCAGGGGAACCAATTGTAGCTGCCTCATTTGTTAGAGTTTCTGTTACCCTTGCTATTTTTACCCCAGTGTGCCTGATTGCAGCCACTACCTGCACTGCAGTGGAAACCCCCTTGGAGTCACCTCCTCTACCACTGCCTCCACCTCAGTTCTGGAAGACTCCTTGGTTACCTCCAGGAAGACCTCTGTAATCATAGCTATGGATGCCTCCACCACCCTCTTGTCCTTAGAAACATTTCAAAGTACTTCTGAGATGTGGTCCAGCCTGTGGCCTTCCTCATTGTATGGGTTCACCAGCTTATAGGCTTCCTCCTATTGTAGCTCAATGAACAGATCTTCATCCAAGAAGTCCTCAATGTCTGGCAATATGAAGGTGGCTTTTGTTTCTAAGGCCACATAATCTGAGACATCTTTCTCTTCCTCATTGGTTTGCATTATTATTTGTCCTTTTAGGTCCTTGGCAGTGGAACAAATTATAATGCTGTTGCACTGGAAGCCTTAAAATGGTCTCATTTTTCATCTCTGAACTGACCCATAACCTTTGAGACAGTGGGAAAAGAGCAGAGGTGACAGCACAGGAACACATAAAAAATCTCTTCTTACATCTTCCTTTCATCCATGTTTACCTATGATTTCTTGGTTAGGGCCTATTGGGCAGCAATACAATATTGCTGTCTTCACTTGTATAGTATCAAGTTATGATGCTTTGATTTCCTAAACAATCTTGTCTTATTTATGAGAGGTTTTTTTTGGTGTCCACTTAATTGTCAGTTGATTTTTTCAACTGAGATCATATTATTAGGTCTCTATGACAAAATTAGGCAAACAACATATAACTTGTAAGTTTGTGTTACAGACACAAGCAGATATCACAATTTATTTAGTTAATGAGTTATATTAACCAAAATTGATCACTTGTGGGCCACATCATTTGCCACTTTTAAAGTATGCATTTCTGCATTACAAATCAATGCATGCATATGGACCAATAATAGGATCAAATTCAGCAGAATAGTGTGCAGCTTCATTTCAATAGTTTTTTCTTAATATTTTCATATTTATTTGGAAAGTAAAGCTAAGGAGAAATAAAGAGAGAGAGAAAGAGAGAGGGAGAGAGAGGGAGAAGAAGAGGGAGAGGGTGGGAGAGGGAGAGGGAGAGCAAGAGGGAGAGGAAGAGGGAAAGCAAGACAGAGAGAGAGAGATCTTCCATTTGCTGCTTCACTGTCCAAATGGCCACAATGGCTGGCTCTGAGTACTTTGGAGAGCATTTGTACAAGAGAATATGGTCTGCTTTGGACTCCTGGGTAGAGAATGGTATAAGGAGGCACAAAAGTTCTGCTGGACCCCATTATAGAATTCCAGCTGTGAGAAGGTCCTGGGGATGAGGGCTATAGAGATTAAGAGATATGGCTATATTGGAAGTGTATAGGATGATAGTTGGCAGATGATGAAAGAAATCCTAAATTTTTGGTGTAAACATCTGGCAAATGGAAGTGATTTTTACTAAGATGAGGACACTTGTGTAGAGTGAATTTGATTGTATGTATTCAGGTTTGGTCAGTGAAAATGAATAATTGAGTTTCAGGACATATTAATTTTGATATATGTATTAGACACCTAAATGGAGATGAGATCTTCACCATGCAAGTCTTAAGCTGCTCATAGATGTGAGCATGGTCAGTATATTGGTGATCAGAGAAGGGTACCAGCTATGATCCCTGGTGGAGTGAGCATAGGTCTGGAAGGGGACAGGGCCTAGATGGATTCCTAGAACAATTTAGCATATAGAGATTATGATGACAGTGAGAAGCACAGAGAACTTGCAATAGTGACTGGAGTATTACAGAACCAACAGGTTGTGCTATACCAACATAAGTGAAAGACAGCAAGATAGATTGTTTAATGTCCATTGAAGGTTTGATAAGAATAATATGGAATCTAGGGCCAGCACCATGGAACACTAGGTTAATCCTCTGCCTGTGGTGCCGGCATCCCATGTGAGTGCCAGTTCTAGACCCGGTTGGTCCTCTTCCAATCCAGCTCTCTGCTGTGGCCTAGAATAGCAGTGGAGTATGGCCCAAGTGCTTGAGTCCCTGTACCCACATGGGAGACCAGGAGAAAGCACCTAGCTCCTGGTTTCAGATCGGCACAGCCATTTGGAGAGTGAACCAATGGAAGGAAGACCTTTCTTTCTCTCTCTCTCTCTCTCTCTCTCTCTCTCTCTCTCTCTGCCTTAACTCTACCTGCCAAATAAATAAGTCTTAAAAAAAGAAGAATATGGGATCCGACAACATAGAAACAGGTGCAATTTAGTGCTGCAGCAAAGTTTTCAGCTACAAGTGAGTCAATGGGATTTTTGGCAGAGAGGAAGCACAGACCGGGAGCATTTTGTTATAAAGAGCAAATAAGTGGATCATTTGCTGGAGAGGGTATTAGATGAACTTATGGTTTTTAATATTGTAACTATTACAGAATATTTGTACAATGCAGAAAGAAAACAATAATTACTGGAGAAATACCACATCAGGCAATAGACAATTACAGGATTAAAGTCCTTGAAAATTCTAATAGAGGAGATATGGAAGGCCAAAGCGGAATGACTGGACTTAGGAGCACAGAGTCCATCTGTACTGGGGTTAATTACATCTTCTTAAAACTCATATCCATCTGGAAGATTGGAACATGGCCATATTTGCAGATATAGTTAGTTGAGCTCATTTAAGATTATAGTGGACCTTAATCTAATACAAGTACTCATATAAAGAAGAGAAAACAGAGACACACAGAGATAATGACATGTAGAGAATTCAGAGACTGGAGTTATGCATCTACAAGCAAAGGAATGCTGAGGATTTCCAACAACCACTAGAACCTAGGAAGAGGCAGTGAACTCTTTCCCAGAACTTTTTGGGGGAGAACAGCCTTGATAACACCTTGATATCAAACGCACAGTTTCTGGAATTATAATAGAATAAATTTTACTGCTGTAATGCACCAATTTTGCAGTGATTTTTAAGACAAACATGGGAAACTAAAATGCCATCCGTTAGAAAGCCAAGGGAAGCTGAATACATGACTGTAGATGAAGTTCGTTGACAGAGTGGAGCTGTCTTCTATTATTTCAATATTCTGCATTAAATAAGCATGAAATCCTCATACTAAAGTGAGGAAAAAGAAAAGGTTATAAGTTAAGGAATGTTATTTTCCTGGAGTTATACTAATTTGCCCTTTCCCCAAATATAATACTATTTTCTTTCTCTCCCAAAAGTATCCAGATTCAGATCATGATCATGAAATTTCTGTTGTATAATATTTGAGAACATATTAAAAGATGTGAAAAGTTCAGACACACATATAATATATAATATATATAAATTTATTTATAATTATAACTATATTATATATTTATGTGTGTGTATGTGTGTTTAACATGCTATAAGATGCTCAAGATCCACTTGATATTAAAGTCAGACCAGTAAGCACAGTTGCATTTATCCAATCACTTTCAATTATTCAGATAGTCTGTTACAGGTGGGACATTGAGTTTAACCAAGTTTGGGATTTGCTATGTGTTCAGTAGAGGGAAGAATAGTTAAGTGTATATGTAGGGTCCAGTAATTGGCATGGTGGGTAAAAGCACAGCTTGCAATGGTTCAAGTCAGTCCCAGACATGAACTTAAAATATCATTCCCCTCTTAGAGATTTCTGGCCTTTAATCTTAAGAAGATGCTGAAAGATGTAGACTCATCATATCTGTGATATCTACTTCCTGATCATGGACACAGGCCCTGCTTGTCTTGGGTCTGGATGTCTCTCCCTATCTCATCTAATGACTCTATTCCATGAGCTGGAGTATTTTCAGTCACTGCCAATGGCTGTGTAACTCTGAATAATCACCATCACTTTAAAAAGTTGTTAAATTCTGAAACATATAAGTTTATCATTCAGTATTAGCAAAACTGGAATAAAAAAATTGCAAGTGGAGTGCCCCTAAAATGAGAAGAATATATTTTATTGCTCCCTTATAGTGCGTGGTGATAGGGTATTCTTGTACAGATTATAAAACCATTTAACCTTAGTGTAGATATTTTTAATGTCTCTTTTAGTAACATACTACTGTTAGAAAAGAGGTGATACATTCCACTAACCACTGCACATGCTCCTCTGTATTCTATAAGTATATATTCCAAGGTCTGTTGGTTGTCTATCACTATTGACTGGCCACAGATCAATATTTAAGTACTTGCTGTTTGCAAATGAGGATCACTCTGGAGTGACTGTGGAAGTTCAAAGCATGGCACTGTGTTCTTCAGCAAGCGTGGGATACCTCTTGTGCCTTTTCTGTTTGGGTTGGAAAGATCTACTCATCCTGTAAAAGTATCAATAAAAACTAAAGATATTTGTAATTATTTGCAGGGGCATGTTAGTAATGCCAATATTCTAATAGTCACTGGGTATGTTCCTGTCCTTTGCATAAGAGTCAACAAATGAGATAGTTTTATATGGTCACCAGGATTATTTTGTACACAAAGGGGACAAAAACAAATTATTTCACATATGACAGCATGTAGTCCTTTCCCTCCAAACACTCAGGAGACAATTTGCATTAAAGCTCATCTTCCCAGATAGGCAGATTTCATCATACATTTCCTTCATGATTTTCCATTGAGAGGTTATTGCAAGCATAATCTCATAATCTCCACTTGGACTTTAGATTAGTAACATCCATAGTGTGATCATGTTGTTGGCCCCAACTGATCTCAGACTCAGTTTAGTGAGGCTCTTTAGTCATTACTACAGGCTGATGTATTAGAATCATTTCCAGAGCTTCCTGTGCAACAGCTCTTTTTGCTGCCTTAGCTGCTGTACATTTCCCTTACTAACATGTTTTCTTCCTTCTGATGTCCCTTACATTGAATGACAGCCAATTTTCATGGTTTCAGTATTGCCTTAAGTATGGTAATATCTCCTTTCCAAACATAACAGGAAAATTTCTTGCAGTAAATAAGCCTCTTTCTCTCCAAATTGCTGCATATACATGTAATGCAAGGAAAGGACATTTAGAATCTGCATTTCTTACCTCACCGAACTTTTCCTAATTGCAAAGGTCTAGTTAATGCGATAAGTTCAGCGTTTTGAACTGAAGTATTACTTGGAAACACCTGAACTTCTATTTCTTGGGTAAGATCTACAATGGCATTGAAAACCACCCTAAAACCACCGAATCTGGCTGCTTAGAAAACTAGGCCACTGGTCATAGGAGTGGACTCAATTTCTGAGTCAGGGAACCTAGCGTAACCCTCTGTTTTTCTGTTATAAACTAGGTGAATGGCTTACTTAGGTTAGGGATTCTTAATGCTGGAACTTCTGTTAAAAGCTCACTAATTCTTAAGAACACCTTTTGTGTCTCCCTTGTCCAGCAAAGCATGTCTGTGTCAGGGCCTTTTAAAGCTTCATACAAAGGATTGCCTGCATATTAAACCAAATCCTGGAATCCATATGCTACAGAACCCTGCTATATACAGGAATGTTATTAGTTGCTTTTTAATCTGTTATGGCCCTATACATAGAATTGCTTCCTTTCTCTTCACTGAAAGAGCATGTGTTCCTGGGTATATATCCCAGGTAACCTACCTATTATTTAGAAACCTGAGCTTCTGTTAGGAAACTCATATATCCTTGCTTTGCTAGATTCTGGATTTAATAGGATGCACAAAGAAAGTATCCTTTAGATAAGTTTTTTGGCCGGCGCCGCGGCTCACTAGGCTAATCCTCCGCCTAGCGGCGCCGGCACACCGGGTTCTAGTCCTGGTTGGGGCGCCAGATTCTGTCCCGGTTGCCCCTCTTCCAGGCCAGCTCTCTGCTGTGGCCAGGGAGTGCAGTGGAGGATGGCCCAGGTGCTTGGGCCCTGCACCCCATGGGAGACAAGGAAAAGCACCTGGCTCCTGGCTCCTGCCATCGGATCAGCGCAGTGCGCCGGCGGCAGCGCGCCGGCCGCGGCGGCCATTGGAGGGTGAACCAATGGCAAAGGAAGACCTTTCTCTCTGTCTCTCTCTCACTGTCCACTCTGTCTGTCAAAAAAAAAAAAAAGATAAGTTTTTTTTTTTTTGGACTGGCAGAGTTAGACAGTGAGAGAGAGAGAGACAGAGAGAAAGGTCTTCCTTTTCTGTTGGTGCTAGGGCTAGTGATAGACTTAGGGTTGAGTTAGGGTTGGTTTAGGGTTAGGGTTAAGGTTTGGGTTTGGGTTAGGGTTAGGGCCAGGATTAGGGTTAGGGCTAGGATTAGGGTTAGGGCTAGGATTAGGGTTAGGGCCAGGATTAGGGTTAGGGCTAGGATTAGGGTTAGGGCTAGGATTAGGTTAGGGTTATGCCTAGGTTGTCGGTTAGTGTTAGGCCTATGATAGGGTTAGGGTTAGCATTACAGCTAGGGTTAGGTTTAGGGTTAGGGCTAGGGTTAGGGTTAGGGTTAGGGCTAGATTAGGATTAGGGTTAGGGTTAGGCTGAGGGCTAGGGTTAGGTTTAGGGCTAGGGTTAGAGGTAGGGCTTTGTCTATGTCTAAGGCTAGGGTTATGATTAGGGCTAAGCCTAGTGCTAGGGCTAGTGATAGACTTAGGGTTGGGGTTAGGGTTGGTTTAGGGTTAGGGTTAGGGTTAGGGTTAGGGCTAGGGCTAGGGCTAGGTTTAGGTTTAGGTATAAAGCTAGGTTTAAGGTTATGTTTAGCGTTAGGGCTACGGTTAGGGTTAGTGTTAGGTCTAGGGTTAGGGTTACTGTTCGGGCTAGGGTTAGGGTTAGGGCTAGTGTTATTTTTGGGCTAGGGTTAGTGTTAGGGATAAGGTTAGTTTTAGGGTTAGGTCTAGTGTTCGGATTAGGGCTAAGGTTAGGGTTAGGGTTAGGGTAGGGTTTGTGTTAGGGTTAGGGCTAGTGTTAGTGTTAAGGCTAGGCTTAGGGTTGGGGTTAGGGCTAGTGTTAGGGTTAGGGTTTCAGCCTAGGGTTAGGGTTAGTGTTAGGGCTAGGGTTATTTTTGGAGTTAGCATTACTGCTAGGTTTAGGGTTAGTGTTAGGGTTAGGATCAGGAATAGGGTTAGGGTTAGCGTTAGGGCTAGGATGTGGTTTAGTTTTAAGGCTACGGTTAGTGTTAGGGTTAGTATTATGGCTAGGATTTAGGTTAGGGTTAGGGCTAGGGTTAGGGCTAGGATTAAGCTTAGATTTAGGGTTAGGTTTAGGGTAGGGTTAGTGCTAGTGTTATGATTAGGGCTAGATTAGGATTAGGATTAGTGTTAGGGGTAGGGCTAGTGTTAGGGTTAGGTCTAGTGTTAGTGTTAGGGCTAAGCTTAGGGTTAGGGTTATGGTTAGTGTTAGGGCTACATTTAGTGTTAGGGCTAGTGTTAGTGTTAGGGTTAGCATTATGGCTAGTGTTTGGGTTAGTGTTAGAGCTAGGGGAAGGGTTAGGGTTAAAGCCAGGGTAAGGGTTAAGGTTAGGGCTAGGGTGTGGGTTAGTGTTAGTGCTACGGTTAGGATTAGGGTTAGCGTTATGGATAGTGTTACGGTTAGGGTTAAGGCTAGGGTCAGGGTTATCATTAGGTCTAGGGTTAGTATTAGGGTTAACGTATCGGCTAGGGTTAGGGTTAGTATTAGGGCTAGGGTTAGGGTTAAGGTAAGGGCTAGGATTAGGCTTAGAGTTAGGGAGAGGGTTATGGTAGGGTTAGTGCTAGTGTTATGATTAGGTCTAGGTTAGGATTAAGGTTACGGTTAGGATTAGGGCTAGTGTTAGGGTTAGGGCTAGTGTTAGTATTAAGGCTAGCCTTAGGGTTAGGGTTAGGGCTCAGTTAGGGTTAGGGTGAGGCCTAGGGTTAGTGTTAGTGTTAGGGCTAGGGTTAGTGTTAAGGTTAACGTTATGGCTAGGGCTAGGGTTAGGGTCAGGACTAGGGTCAGGGTTAGGGTTAGGGTTAGGGCTAGCATTAGGCTTAGAGTTAGGGTTAGGGTTATGGTCAGGTTAGTGCTAGTGTTGTGATTAGGGCTAGATTAGGATTAGGGTTAGGGTTAGGGCTAGTGTTAGGGTTATGGCTAGTGTTAGTGTTAGGGCTAGTCTTAGGGTTTGGGTTAGGGCTCGGGTTAGGGTTTGGGTGAGGCCTAGGTTTAGGGGTAGTGTTAGGGCTAGGGTTAGTTTAGGGTTAGCGTCATGTCTGTGGTTAGTGTTAGTGTTAGGGCTAGTGTTAGGGTTAAGGTTAGGGCTAGGGTTAGGGTTACTGCTAGGGTTAGCGTTAGGGTTAGGGTTAGGGTTAGAGTTAGTGTTAGGGCTATGGTTAGGGTTAGGGTTAGAGTTAGGGTTAGGGTAGGGCTAGGGTGTGCATTAGTGTTAGGGCTACAATTGGGTTAGGGTTAGCATAACAGCTAGTTTAGGGTTAGGTTTAGGGCTAGAGTTAGTGTTAGGGTTAGGGCTAGTATTAGGTTTAGAGTTACAGTTAAGGTTAGCGTTAGTACTAGGGCTAGTGTTATGATTAGGGCTAGATTAGGATTAGGGTTATGGTCAGGGTGAGGGCTAGTGTTAGGGTTATGTTTATGGTTAGGGTTAGGGCCTTGTCTATGTCTAAGGCTAGGTTTATGATTAGGGCTAAGCCTAGTGCTAGGGCTAGTGATAGACTTAGGGTTGGGGTTAGGGTTGGTTTAGGGTTAGGGTTAGGGCTAGAGTTAGGGTTAGGGTTAGGGTTAGGGCTATGTTTAGGGTTAGGGCTATGGCTAGGGTTAATGTTAGGGTTAGGTCTAGTGTTAGAATTTGAGCTAGGGTTAGGTGTAGGGTTTGTATTAGTGTTAGATCTAGTGTTAGTGTTAAGACTAGGTTTAGGGTTAGGGTTATGGCTAGGCTTAGGGTTAGGGTTAGGACTAGGGTTAGGGTTAGTTTTAGAGCTAGGGTTAGGGTTAGGGTTAGTGTTAGGACTAGGGTTAGTGCTAGGCCTAGGGTTAGGGTTAGTGCTAGGATTAGACTTAGAGTTAGGGTTAGCATTATGGCTAGGTTAGGGTTAGGGTTAGTGCTAGGATTAGGGTTAGGGTTACTGCTAGGATTAGGCTTAGAGTTAGGGTTAGCATTAATGTTAGGGTTAGTGCTAGGATTAGGCTTAGAATTAGGGTTAGCATTATGGCTAGGGTTAGTTTTAGGGTTAGGGCTATGGTTAGTGTTAGGGTTTGCATTAGGGCTAGGGTTAGGATTAGGTCTAGGGTTAGGTTAGGGTTATGGCTAGGTTGTCGGTTAGTGTTAGGGCTATGATAGGGTTAGGGTTAGTATTACGGCTAGGGTTAGGTTTAGGGTTAGGGCTAGGGTTAGGGTTAGGGTTAGGGCTAGATTAGGATTAAGGTTAGGGTTAGGGTTAGGCTGAGGGCTAGTCTTAGGTTTAGGGTTAGGGTTAGGGTTAGGGCTTTGTCTATGTCTAAGGCTAGGGTTATGATTAGGGCTAAGCCTAGTGCTAGGGCTAGTGATAGACTTAGGGTTGGGGTTAGGGTTGGTTTAGTGTTAGGGTTAGGGTTAGGGTTAGGGTTAGTGCTAGGATTAGAGTTAAGGCTAGGGTTAGGTTAGGGTTATGGCTAGGTTGTGTGTTAGTGTTAGGCCTATGATAGGCTTAGGGTTAGTATTACGGCTAGCATTAGGTTTAGGGTTAGGGCTAGGGTTTGGGTAGCGTTAGGGCTAGGATTAGGGTTAGGGATAGATTAGGATTAGGGTTAGGGTTAGGCTGAGGGCTAGTGTTAGGTTTAGGGCTAGGGTTAGGGGTAGGGCTTTTCTATGTCTAAGGCTAGGGTTATGATTAGGGCTAAGCCTAGTGCTAGGGCTAGTGATAGACTTAGGGTTGGGCTAGGGTTGGTTTAGGGTTAGGGTTAGGGTTAGGGTTAGGGCTAGGTTTAGGTTTAGGTTTAGGGTTAAAGCTAGGTTTAAGGTTATGTTTAAGGTCTTCAAAGAAGGAGGTACCTTTCTCTGAAGGCAGGAGAGAACCTCCACTTTGACTATGACCTTGTCTAAACAAGATAAGAGTCGGAGAACTCAAAGGGCTTCCATAGCCTTGGAAACTCATGACTGGTGCATAAGGAGATTACTGATGCCATAAACAGGAGTGTCAATTTGTAAAGTCAACCACAGGAGTCATTGTGCACTTACTCCTCATGTAGGATCTCTGTCCTTAATGTGCTGTACATTGAGATTTAATGCTATAACGAGTACTCAAACAGTATTTTTCACTTTGTGTTTCTATGTGGATGCAAACTGTTGAAATTTTTACTTAATGTATACTAAACTAATCTTCTGTATATATAGAAAGTTGAAAATGAATCTTGATATGAATGGAAGGGGAGAGAGAGTGGGAAAGGGAAGGGTTGTGGGTGGGAGGGAAGTCATCAGGGGGGTGGGGGAAGCCAATGTAGTCCATAAGCTGTACTTTGGAAATCTATATTCATTAAATAAAAGTTTAAAAAAAGGTTATGTTTAGCCTTAGGGCTATGGTTAGGGTTAGTGTTAGGTCTAGGGTTAGGGTTACTGTTCGGGCTAGGGTTAGGGTTAGTTCTAGTGTTATTTTCGGGCTAGGGTTAGGGTTAGGGATAAGGTTAGTTTTAGGGTTAGGTCTAGTGTTCGGATTAAGGCTAGGGTTAGTGTTAGGGTTTGTGTTAGGGTTAGGGCTAGTGTTAGTGTTAAGGCTAGGCTTAGGGTCAGGGTTAGTGCTAGTGTTAGTATTAGGGTTCGGCCTAGGGTTAGGATTAGTGTTAGGGCTAGGGTTATTTTTGGAGTTAGCATTACTGCTAGGTTTAGGGTTAGTGTTAGGTCCAGTATTAGGGTTAAGGTTATGGCTAGGGTTAGGATCAGGACTAGGGTTAGGGTTAGGGTTAGGGTTAGGGCTAGGATGTGGTTTAGTTTTAAGGCTATGGTTAGTGTTAGGGTTAGCATTATGGCTAGGATTTAGGTTAGGGTTAGGGCTAGGGTTAGGGCTAGGATTAAGCTTAGATTTAGGGTTAGGTTTAGGGTAGGGTTAGTGCTAGTGTTATGATTAGGGCTAAATTAGGATTAGGATTAGTGTTAGGGGTAGGGCTAATGTTAGGGTTAGGTCTAGTGTTAGTGTTAGGGCTAGGCTTAGGGTTAGGGTTAGGGCTCGAGTCAGGGTTAGGTTTAGTGTTAGGGCTACGTTTAGTGTTAGAGCTAGTGTTAGTTTTGAGTTAGCATTATGGCTAGTGTTTGGGTTAGTGTTAGAGCTAGGGGAAGGGTTAGGGTTAGAGCTAGGGTTAGGATTAGGGTTATGCTAAGGTGTGGGTTAGTGTTAGTGCTATGGTTAGGATTAGGGTTAGCGTTATGGATAGTGTTACGGTTAGGGTTAAGGCTAGGGTCAGGGTTATCATTAGGTCTAGGGTTAGTATTAGGGTTAACGTATCGGCTAGGGTTAGGGTTAGTATTAGGGCTAGGGTTAGGGTTAAGGTAAGGGCTAGGATTAGGCTTAGAGTTAGGGAGAGGGTTATGGTAGGGTTAGTGCTAGTGTTATGATTAGGTCTAGGTTAGGATTAAGGTTACGGTTAGGATTAGGGCTAGTGTTAGGGTTAGGGCTAATGTTACTATTAAGGCTAGGCTTAGGGCTAGGGTTAGGGCTTGGATTAGGGTTAGGGCGGAATTAGGGTTAGGGTCAAGACTAGGGTCAGTGTTAGGGTTAGGGCTAGCATTAGGCTTAGAGTTAGGGTTAGGGTTATGGTCGGGTTAGTGCTAGTGTTGTGATTAGGGCTAGATTAGGATTAGGGTTAGGGTTAGGGCTAGTGTTAGGGTTATGGCTAGTGTTAATGTTAGGGCTACACTTAGGGTTAGTGTTAGGGTTCGGGTTAGGGTTAGGGTGAGTCCTAGGTTTAAGGGGTAGTGTTAGGGCTATTCTTAGGGTTTGGGTTAGCATCATGTCTGTGGTTAGTTTTAGTGTTAGGGCTAGTGTTAGGGTTAAGTTTAGGGCTAGGGTTAGGGCTAGGTTTAGGTTTAGGGTTATGGTTAGTGTTAGGGTTAAGGTTAGGGCTAGGGTTAAGGTTATGGCTAGGCTAGGGTTTTGGTTAGGGCTAGGGCGTGCATTAGTGTTAGGGCTACGATTGGGTTAGGGTTAGCATTACAGCTAGTTTTAGGGTTAGGGTTAGGGCTAGAGTTAGAGTTAGGGTTAGGGCTAGGATTAGGTTTAGAGTTACAGTTAAGGTTAGGGTTAGTACTAGGGCTAGTGTTATGATTAGGGCTAGATTAGGATTAGGGTTATGGTCTTGGTGAGGGCTAGTGTTAGGGTTATGTTTATTGTTAGGGTTAGGGCCTTGTCTATGTCTAAGGCTAAGGTTATGATTAGGGCTAAGCCTAGTGCTAGGGCTAGTGATAGACTTAGGGTTGGGGTTAGGGTTGGTTTAGGGTTAGGGTTAGGGTTAGGTTTAGGGCTATGTTTAAGGTTAGGGCTAGGGCTAGGGTTAATGTTAGGGTTAGGTCTAGTGTTAGGATTTGAGCTAGGGTTAGGTTTAGGGTTTGTGTTAGTGTTAGGACTAGGTTTAGGGTTAGGCTTAGGGCTAGGCTTAGGGTTAGAATTAGGGCTAGGTTTAGGGTTAGTGTTAGGGCAAGGGTTAGGGTTAGTGTTAGGGCAAGGGTTAGGGCTAGGCCTAGGGTTAGGGTTAGGGTTAGTTCTAGTATTAGGCTTAGAGTTAGGATAGCGTTACAGCAAGGCTTAGGGTTAGGGGTACGGTTATGGCTAGGGTTAGGGTTAGGTTAGGGTTAGGGTTAGGGCTAGAGCTAGGGTTAAGTTTAGGGTTCAAGGATAGTGTTAGGGTTAGGGCTAGATTTAATTTTAGGGTTAGGGTAGTGTTAGGGCTAGGCTTAGGGTTAGGGTTATGGCTAGCATTAGTGTAAGGTAAGGGCTAGGGTTAGGGCTAGGGCTAGGGCTAGGGCTAGTGTTAAGGTTAGGGTTAGGGTTAGGGTTAGGGTTAGGGTTAGGTTAAGGTTAGGGTTAGGGTTAGCGTTAGGGCTAGCGTTAGGGTTAAGGTTAGGGATAGCACTAGGGTTAGAGTGAGGACTAGGTCTAGAGTTAGGGTTAGGTTAGGGTTATGGCTAGGGCTAGGGTTAGTGTTAGAGTTAGGGTTCAGAGCTATGGTTAGGGTTAGGGTTAGAGCTAGGGTTATGGTAAGGATTAGGGTTAGGGTTAGGGCTAGTGTTAGGGTTAAGGTTAGGGCTATGGCTAGGGTTAGAGTGAGGGCTTGTTCTAGGGTTAGGGTAAGGGTTCAGAGCTATGGTTAGGGTTAGGGTTAGGGCTAGGGGTAGGGTTAGGGTTAGGGTTAGGGCTGGCATTAAGGTTAAGTTTAGGGATAGGGTTAGGGTTAGGATGAGGGCTAGGTCTAGTTTTAGGGTTAGATTAGCGTTAGGGCTAGGGCTAGGGTTAGGGTTAGGGTTCAGAGCTATGGTTAGGGTTAGGGTTAGGGTTAGGGCTAGGTATAGGGCTGGGTCTAGGGTTAGGATTAAGGTTAAGGTTAGGGTTAGGGCTAGCGTTATGGTTAGGGTTAGGGCTAGGGCTATGGTTAGGGTTAGGGTGAGGGCTAGGGCTAGGGTTAGGGTTAGGGTTAGGTTAGGGTTAGGGTTAGGGTTAGGGCTAGGGCTAGGGCTAGGGCTAAGGTTAGGGTTCAGGGCTAGTGTTAGTGTTAGGGTTAGGGTTAGGGCTAGAGTTAGTTTTAGGGTTAGGGTAGTGTTAGGGTTAGCCTTATGTGCTAGGCTTAAGGTTAGGGTTAGGGCTAGCATTAGGCTTAGGTAAGGGCTAGGGTTAGGGCTAAGGCTAGGGCTAGTATTAGGGTTAGGGTTAGGGCTATGGCTAAAGTTAAGGTTAGGGTTAGGGTTAGGGCTAGGGCTAGAGTTAGGGTTAGGTTTAGGGTTAGGATTAGGGCTAGCATTAGGGTTAAGGTTAGGGATAGCAATAGGGTTAGAGTGAGGTCTAGGTCTAGGGTTAGGATTAGGTTAGGGTTATGGCTAGGGCTAGGGTTAGGGTTAGGGTTAGGGCTGAGGTTAGGGTTAGGGTTAGGTTTAGGGCTAGTCTTAGTGTTAAGGTTAGGGCTAGGGCTAGGATGAGGGTTAGGTATAGGACTAGGGTTAGGGTTAGTGTTCAGGGCTATGGTTAGATTTAGGGTTAGGGCTAGGGCTAGGGTTAGGGTTAGGGTTTTGGCTAGCATTAGGATTAAGGTTAGGGGTAGGGTTAGGGTTAGGGTGAGGGCTAAGTCTAGGTTTAGGGTTAGGTTAGCTCTAGGGCTAGCACTAGTGTTAGGGTTAGGGTTCAGAGCTATGGTTAAGGTTAGGGTTAGGCCTAGGGTAGTGTTAGGATTAGGGCTAGGATTAGGACTGGGGCTAGAGCTAGGGCTACGGCTCTGGTTAGGCTGAGGGTTAGTGCTAGGGCTAGGGCTAGGGCTAGCTTTAGGGCTAGGGTTAGGGTTAGAGTTAGGGCATATGTTAGTGCTAGGGCTAGGGTTATGGTTGGGTTAGAGTTAGGGCTAGGATTAGGGTTATATTAGGGTTAGCACTAGGGTTAGGGTTATGGAGAGGGTTAGGGCTAGGACTAAGGTTAGGGTCAGGGTTAGGGTTATTGTTAGGTCTAGGACTAGGGTTAGGCTTAGGGCTAGGTCTAGGGTTAGATGTAGGGGTAGGGTTAGGGCTAGGGTTGGAGTTAGGGCTGGGGTTAGGGCTACGGCTAGGGTTAGTATAAGGGGTAGTGCTATTGTTAGGGTTAGGCCTAGGGCTAGTGTTAGGTTTAAGGCTAGGTCTAGGGTTAGGGTTAGGACTAGGGTTAGGATTAGGGTTAAGGCTAGATTTAGGGTTAGGGTTAGGGCTAGGCTAGGGCTAGGGCTAGGGTAGGACTAGGGCTAGGGTCAGAGTTAGGGTTAAGGTTAGGGTTAGGGTTAGAGCTAGCATTAGGATTAGTGTTAGGGCTAGGGCTATGGTTAGGGTTAGGGTGAGGGCTATGGCTAGGGTAAGGGTTAGGTTAGGGTTAGGGCTAGGTCTAGGGTTATGGTTAGAGTTAGAGTTTAGAGCTAGGGTTAGTGTTAGGGTTAGGGCTAGAGTTACAGTTAGGTTTAGGCTACTGTTAGGGTTAGGGTTAGGTTTACGGTTAGTGCTAAGTTTAGGGTTAGGGTTAGGGTTAGGGCTACTTTTAGGGCTAGGGCTAGGGCTAGGGTTATGGTGAGTGTTAGTGCTAGGGCTAGGGCAAGGGCTAGGGCTAAGGCTAGGGTTAGGGCTAGGTTTAGGGTTAGGTTTAGGCCTAGGGCTTGGGTTAGCATTAGAGTTAGGTTTACGGTTAGGGTTAAGCTTGGGTTAGAGCTAGGTAAAGGGTAGGTGTAGGGTTAGGGTTAGTCTTATAGTGAGGGTTAGGATTAGGGATAGGATTAGGGATAGGCTAAGGGCTATGGCCTGGGTTGGGTTGGGGTTAGGATTAGGGCTATGGTTAGTGTTAGGGTTAGGGTTAGGGCTAGGGTGTGCATTAGTGTTGAGGCTACGATAGGTTTAGTGTTAGCTTTATAGCTACTGTTAGGGTTAGGTTAGGGCTAGGATTAGGTTTAGAATTACGGTTAAGGTTAGGGGTAGTACTAGGGCTAGTGTTATGATTAGGGCTAGATTAGGATTAGGGTTATGGTCAGGGTTAGGGTTGGGGTTATGGTTATGGTTAGGGTTAGGGCTTTGTCTATGTCTAAGGCGATGGTTATTATTAGGCTAAGCCTAGTGCTAGGGCTAGTGATAGACTTAGGGTTGGGGTTAGGGTTGGTTTAGGGTTAGGGTTAGGGTTAGATTTAGGGCTAGGTTTAGGGTTAGGGCTAGGGCTAGGGTTAGGATTAGTGCTAGCATAAGGCTTAGAGTTAGGATTAGCCTTATGGCTAGGGTTATGGTTAGGTTTAGGGTTAGGGTTAGGATTAGGAAAATGGCTAGGGTTAGGGTTAGTTTTAGAGTTAGGGCTAAGGCTAGGGCTAGGGCTAGGGTTAACTTTAGTGTTAGGGCTAGGGTTAGGGTTAGTGCTAGTGCTAGGGTTAGGGTTAAGTTTAGGGCTAGGTTAGTGTTAGGGTTAGGGCTAAGTTTAAAGCTAGGGATGGGTCTAGGGTTACGGCTAGTGTTAGGACTAGGGCTAAGAAAAGGGCTAGGGCTAGGGTTAAAACTAGGGTTAGGGTTAGGGCTAGGGCTAGGGCTAGGGCTAGGTTTTGTGTTATGGTTGATGTTAAGGCTAGGGTTAGGGCCAGCATTAAGGTTAGGGTTAGGGCTAGGGCTATTGTTAGGGTTAGGGTGAGGGCTAGGTCTTGGGTTAGGGCTAGGTCTAGGGAAAGGGCTAGTGATAGGGTTAAGTCTAGGTTAGGTTTAGGGCTAGGGCTAGGGCTATGGTTAGGGCTAGGGTTGGGGTTATGTTTAAGGTTAAGGTTAGGGTGAGGGTGAGGGTGAGGGTTAGGGTTAGGGTTAGGGCTCAGGCTATGGTTAGGGTTAGTGTGAGGGCTAGGGCTAGGGTTAGGGTTAGGTTAGGGTTAGGGCTTGGGCTAGGGTTAAGGTTTGGATTCAGGGCTAGTGTTAGCGTTAGGGTTAGGGGTACAGTTAGTTTTAGTGTTAGGCTAGTGTTAGGGCTAGGCTTATGATCAGGGTTGGGGGGTTAGGGCTAGTGTTAGGTTTCAGGTTAGAGCTTGTGTTAGGGCTAGTGCTAGGGCTAGGATTAGGGTTAGGGTTAAGGCTAGGGCTAGGGCTAGGGTTAGGTTTAGGGCTAGGGTTACGATCAGAGTTAAGGTTAGGACTAGGGCTAGAGCTAGGGTTAGGGTTAGGGCTAGCATTAGAGTTAAGGTTAGGGATAGGGCTAGGGTTAGGGTGAGGGCTAGGTCTAGGGTTAGGGTTAGGTTAGGGTTAGGGCTAGGGCTAGGTTGGGGTTAGGGCTCAGGGCTACAGTTAGGGTTAGGGTTAGGCCTAGGGTTAGGGTTAGGATTTTGGCTAGGATTAGGGCTAGGGCTAGGGCTAGCTTTAGGGTTAGTTTTAGGGCTATTGTTAGGGTTATAGTTAGGGCTAGTGTTAGTGCTAGTGCTAGGGTTATGGTTGCGGTTAGGGTTAGGCTAGGGTTAGGTTAGGATTAGGGTTAGGGCTAGGGATAGGGATAGGGTTAGGGCTAGGGCTAGGGTTAGGGTGTGGGTTAGGGGTATGGCTATTGTTAGGTCTAGGGCTAGGGTTAGGGTTAGGGCTAAGGCTAGGGTTAGATGCAGGGGTAGGGTTAGGGCTAGGGTTGGAGTTAGGGCTGGTGATAGGGCTAGGGATGGGTTAGTGTTTGGGTTAGGGCTAGGGCTAGCGTTAGGGCTAGGGTTAGGTTTAGGGCTAGGGTTAGGTTTCGGGCTAGGTCTAGGATTAGGGTTAGGGTTAGGCTTAGGGCTAGGGTTAGGGTGAGGGCTAGGGCCATGGCTAGTGTTAGGGTTAGGGTTAGAGTTAGGGATAGGGCTAGGGTTAGGGCTAGGTTTAGGGTTAGGGTTAGGTTTAGGGCCAAGGGTAGGGCTAGTGTTAGTGTTAGGGTTAGGGCTAGGGTTAGGTTAGGTTTAGGGCTAAGGCTAGGGTTAGGGTTAGTAGTAGGATTAGGCTAGGTTTAGGATTAGATTAGGGTTATGGCTTGGGCTAGGGTTTTTTAGGGTTAGATCTACTGTTAGGATTTGAGCTAGGGTTAGGTTTAGGGTTGGGGTTAGGGTTAGGGCTAGGGTTAGGGTTAGGGTTAGGGATAGGGATAGGGTTAGTGCTAGGGTTAGGCCTAGAGCTATGGTTAGTGTTAGGTCTAGGGCTATGGCTAGGGTTAGGGGTAGGGTTAGGGCTACCGCTAGGGTTAGGATTAGTGCAAGAATTAGGGCTATGCTTAAGGTTAGGGATGGGTTTAGGGCTACAGCTAGGGTTAGTGTTAGTGCTAGAGCTAGTGCTAGGGTTAGGGATAGATTTAGTGCTATGGCTAGGGTTGCGGTTAGGGTTAGGGCAGGGTTACGATTAGAGTGAAGGTTAGGACTAGGGCTAGAGTTAGGGTTAGGGTTAGGGTTAGGGCTAGCGTTAGGGTTAAGGTTAGGGATAGGGCTAGGGTTAGGGTGAGGGCTTGGTCTAGATTTAGAATTAGGTCTAGCGCTATGTGTAGGGTTAGGGTTAGGGGTAGGGTTAGTGTAAGGATTAGGACTAGGGTTAGGGTTAGTGTTCGGGCTAGGGCTAGGGTTAGGATATGCTTAAGGCTAGGGCTAGAGTTAATGTTAGTGCTAGGGCTAGGGCTAGGGTTAGGGTTAGGGCTAGGGCTAGGGTTAGGGTTAGGGCTAGGTTTAGATTAGGCTTAGGGTTAGGGTCAGGGTTGGGGATAGGGTTAGGGGTATGGTTAGGGTTAGGGCTAGGGTTAGGGTTAGGGTTAAGGCAAGCGTTAGGGTTAGGGTTAGGGATATGGCTAGGTTTAGGTTAGGGTTAGGGTTAAGGTTAGGTTTAGGGTTGGGGATAGGGTTAGGGATATGGCTAGGGTTAGGGTGAGGGATAGGTCTACGGTTAGGGTTAGGGTTAGGGCTAGGGTTAGGGTTAGTGTTCAGGCTAGGGCTAGGGTTAGGTTATGGTTAGTGCTAGGGTTAGGGTTAATGTTAGTGCTAGGGCTAGTGCTAGGGTTAGGGTTACATCTAGGGCTAGTGTTAGGGTCAGGGTTACTGTTAGGGTTAGGGCTAGTGCTAGTGTTAGGGTTAGGGTTAGGGGTAGCGCTAGGGTAGGGTTAGAGTTAGGGTTAGTGTTAGGATTAAGGTTAGTGGTAGAGCTAGGGTTAGGGTGAGGGCTAGGTCTAGGATTAGGGTTAGGGTTAGGGTTAGGGCTAGCGTTAGGATTAAGGTTAGGGGTAGGGCTAGGGTTAGGGTGAGGGCTAGGTAGGGTTAGGATTAGGGCTAGGGCTATGTCTAGGGTTATGGTTAGGGGTAGGTCTAGGGTTAGGGTTAGGATTAGGGCTAGGGTTAGGGTTAGTGTTTGGGCTAGGGCTATGGTTAGGTTATGGTTAGGGCTAGGGTTAGGGTTAGGGTTAAGTTAGGGTTAGGGCTAGGGTTAGAGTTAGGGTTAGTATTCAGGGCTACAGTTAGTATTATGGTTAGGGTTAGGGTTAGGATTAGGGCTAGGTTAGGGCTACAGCTAGGGCTAGGGCTAGGGCTAGGATTAGCCTGAGGGTCGTACTAAGCTAGGTCTATGGCTAGTTTTAGTGCTAGGTTTAGGGTTAGAGTTAGGGCTAGTGTTAGTGCTAGGGCTAGGGTAATGTTTGGTGTTAGGACTAGGTCTAGTGTTAGGGTTAGAATTAGGTTTAGGGCTCGGGTTAGGGATAGGATAGGGTTAGGACTAGGGTTAGGGAGAATGTTAGGGCTAGTGTTAGTGTTAGGATTAGGATAGGTTAATGTAGGGTTAGGGTTAGTTTTAGGGTTAGGGCTAAGGCTAGGGCTAGGGTTAGCTTAAGGGTTAGGGCTACGGCTAGTGTTAGCTTTAGCGCTAGGGTTGGGGGTATGTTTAGGGCTAGGTTAGTGTTAGGGTTAGGGTTAGGGCAAGGGGAGGGCTAGGGTTAGGGCTAGGGATAGGTCTAGGGTTAGGGCTAGGGCTAGGTTTAGCTCCAGTGTTAGGGCTAGGGTTATGGCCAGGGCTAGGGAAAGGGCTAGTGCTAAGCGTAGGGCTTGGGGTAGGTTTAGGCCCTGGCTAGGGCTAGGGCTAGGGCTAGGGCTAGGGTTAGGGTTAGGGTTAGGGTTAGGGTTAAGGTTAAGGTTAAGGTTAGGGTTAGGACTAGTGTTAGGGTTAGGGTTAGGGCTAGGTCTAGGGTTAGGGTTAGGGTTCAGGGCAATGGTTAGGGTTAGTGTTAGCGTTAGGGCTAGGGTTAGGGTTAGGATTAGGGCTAGGGCTAGTGTTAGGTTAGGTTTAGGGCTAGGGCTAGTGTTAGGGTTAGTAGGATTATGGGTAGGGTTAGGGTTAGGTTAGTGTTAGGGCTAGGGCTAGAGTTAATGTTAGTGCTAGGGCTAGGGCTAGGGTTAGGGTTAGGTTAGGGCTAGGGCTGGGACTAGGGTTAGGGTTAGGGTTAGGGTTAGGTTTAGGTTATGATTAGGGTTGGGGTTACGTGTAGTCTAGGTTAGTGCAAGGGTTGGGGTTAGTTTTAGGGGTAGGGGTAGGGGTAGGGATAGTGTGAGGGCTAGGGTTAGGTTTAGTGCTAGGGCTACGACTAGGATTAGGGTTAGATTTAGGGCTAGGTCTAGGGTTGGGGTTAGGGCTAGTGTTAGGGTTAGGGTTAAGGTTAGGTTTAGGGTTATGGTTAGCGTTGGGGTTAGGTTTAGAATAGGTTAACACTAGGGTTAGGGTTGTTTTTAGGTTTAGGTTTAGGGATAGGGGTAGGTATAGTGTGAGGGCTAGCGCTAGGGTTAGGATTAGGGTTAGGGATAGAGCTAGGGTTAGGATTAGGGCTAGGGCCATGTTAGGTTTAGGGTAAGTGAAGGGTTAGGACTAGGGCTACGGTTAGGATTATGGTTAGGTCTAGGGTTGGGTTTAGGGTCAGGGCTAGGGTTAGGGTTAGGTTAGGGTTAGGGCTATGGCTAGGGCTAGGTCTAGGGTTAGGGTTAAGGTTAGGGCTAGTGTTAGGGATAATGTTAGGGCTAGTGTTAGGGTTAGGGTTAGGGTTAGGGTTAGGGCTAAGGCTAGGGCTAGGGTTAGCTTAAGGGTTAGGGCTAGTGTTAGGGTTAGCTTTGGGGCTATAGTTAGGGTTAGGGCTAGGTTAGTGTTAGGGTTAGGGTTAGGGCTAGGGATGACTAGGGTTAGGGCTAGGGATAGGTCTAGGGTTAGCGCTAGGGCTAGGTTTAGCTCTAGGGTTAGGGCTAGGGTTATGGCTAGGGCTAGGGAAAGGGCTAAGGATAGGGGTAGGGCTAGGGTTAGGTTTAGGCCTATGGCTAGGGCTAGGGCTAGGGTTAGGGTTAAGGTTAGGGTTAGGGCTAGCGTTAGGTTTAGGGTTAGGGCTAGGGCTAGGGTTAGGGTTAGGGTTCAGGGCTATGGTTAGGGTTAGGGTTAGGGCTAGGTCTAGGGCTAGCTTTAGGGTTAGTTTTAGGGCCATGGTTAGGGTTAGAGTTAGGGCTAATATTAGTCCTAGGGCTAGGTTATGGTTGGGGTTATGGTTAGGGCCAGGTTTAGGGTTAGGATTAGGGTTAGGTATAGGGTTAGGGATAGGATTAGGGCTAGGGCTATGGTTAGGTTTAGGGTTAAGGTTATTGATAGGTCTTGGGCTAGGGTTAGATTTAGGCTAGGGTTAGGGCTATAGTTAGAGTTAGCGCTGGTGTAGGGCTTGGGCTAGGGTTAGGGCTAGGGCTAGGGTTAGGGTTAGGGCTCGGTCTAGGGTTAGGATTAGGGAGAGGGTTTGGTTTAGGGCTAGGTCTAAGTTAGGGTTAGGGCTAGGGTTAGGGTTAGGGCTAGGGCTATGGCTATGGCTAGGTTTAGGGTTAGGGCTAGGGCTAGGGCTAGGTTTAGGGTTAATGTTAGGGCTAGGGCTAGTGTTAGGGCTAGGTTTAAGATTAGGTTTAGGGCTAGTGGTAGTGCTAGGTTTTGGGTTAGGTTATGGCTTGGGCTAGGGTTATTTTAGGTTTAGGGCTAGGGCTAGCATTAGGGTTGGTAGTAGGATTAGGGCTAGGGTTAGGGTTAGGTTAGGTTTAGGGCTAGGGTCAATGTTAGTGCTAGGGTTAGGGCTAGGGTTTGGGTTAGGGTTTGGGATAGGGCTAGGATTAGGGTTTGGGCTAGGGTTAGGGTTAGGTTAGGTTTAGGGCTAGAGTTAGGGTTAGGATTAGGGCTAGGTTAGGGGTAGGGCTAGGGCTAGAGCTAGGGCTAGGGTTAACCTGAGGGTCGTGCTAGGGCTAGGTCTAGGGCTAGCTTTAGGTTTAGTTTTAGGGCTAGGTTTAGTGTTAGAGTTAGGGCTTGTGTTAGTGCTACGGCTAGGGTTAGGTTTGGGGTTAGGACTAGGGCTAGGGTTAGGTTTAGAGTTAGGGTTAGGGCTAGTGTTAGTGCTACGGCTAGGGTTAGTGCTAGTGCTATTTTTAGGGTAGGGCTATGGTTAGGGTTAGGGTTATTGTTATGTCTAGGGCTAGGGTTAGGGTTAGGGCTAGGGTTAGGGTTAGCGCTAGGCTTAGGGATATTATTAGGGCTAGTGTTAGTGTTAGGATTAGGGTTAGGGCTATGGCTAGTGTTAGGGTTAGTTTTAGGGTTAAGGCTAAGACTAGGGCTACGGTTAGCTTAATTGTTGGGCTAGGGTTAGGGTTAGTTTCATGGTTAGGTTTAGCATTGGGGTTAGGGCTAGGGCTGGGAGTAGTGTTAGGGTTAGGGTTACGTTTATGTTATGATTAGGGTTGGGGTTATGTGTAGTCTAGGTTAGTACAAGGGTTGGGGTTAGTTTAGGGTTAGGGGTAGGTGTAGGGGTAGGTTTAGGTATAGGGTGAGGGTTAGGGTTAGTTTAGTGCTAGGGTTAGGACTAGGATTAGGGTTAGATTTAGGGCTAGGGCTAGGGTTGAGGTTAGGTCTAGTGTTAGGGTTAGGGTTAAGGTTACGTTTAGGGTTATGGTAGTGTTAGGGTTAGGTTTAGAATAGGTTAACGCTAGGGTTACAGTTAGTTTTAGGGTTAGGGCTAGGGTTAGCTTAAGGGTTAGGGCTAGGGTTAGTGTTAGCTTTAGGGCTAGGGTTGGAGGTAGGGTTAGGGATAGGTTAGTGTTAGGTTAGGGTTAGGGCAAGGGGAGGGCTAGGGTTAGGGCTAGGGATAGGTCTGGTTAGGGCTAGGGCTAGGTTTAGCTCCATGGTTAGGGCTAGGGTTATGGCTAGGGCTAGGGAAAGCGCTAAGGCTAGTGGTAGGGCTAGGGGTAGCTTTAGGCCTTGGCTAGGGCTAGGTCTAGGGTTAGGGTTGGGGTTAAGGTTAGGGTTAGGATTAGGGCTAGCATTAGGTTAGGGTAAGGGATAGGGCTAGGTCTAGGGTTAGGGTTAGGGTTCAGGGCTATGGTTAGGGTTAGTGTTAGGGTTAGGGCTAGGGTTAGGGTTAGGGTTAGGTTTAGGGCTAGGTCTAGTTTTAGGTTAGGTTTAGGGCTAGGGCTAGCGTTAGGGTTAGTAGTAGGATTAGGGCTACGGTTAGGGTTATGTTAGTGTTAGGGCTAGGGCTAGAGTTAATGTTAGTGCTAAGGCTAGGGCTAGGGTTTGGGTTAGGGTTAGGGCTAGGGCTAGGGCTGGGACTAGGGTTAGGGTTAGGGTTAGGGTTAGGTTTAGGTTATGATTAGGGTTGGGGTTACGTGTAGTCTAGGTTAGTGCAAGGGTTGGGGTTAGTTTTAGGGTTAGGGGTAGGGGTAGGGATAGTGTGAGGGCTAGGGTTAGGGTTAGTGCTAGGGCTACGACTAGGATTAGGGTTAGATTTAGGGCTAGGTCTAGGGTTGGGGTTAGGGCTAGTGTTAGGGTTAGGGTTAAGGTAGGTTTAGGGTTATGGTTAGGATTAGGTTTAGAATAGGTTAACACTAGGGTTAGGGTTAGTTTTAGGGTTAGGTTTAGGGATGGGGGTAGGTATAGCATGAGGGCTAGTGCTAGGGTTAGGGTTAGGGTTAGGGTTAGGATTAGGGATAGAGCTAGGGTTAGGATTAAGGCTAGGGCCATGTTAGGTTTAAGGTAAGTGAAGGGTTAGGACTAGGGCTAGGGTTAGGATTATGGTTAGGTCTAGTGTTGGGTTTAGGGTCAGGGCTAGGGTTAGGGTTAGGTTAGGGTTAGGGCTAGGGCTAGGGTTAGGACTAGGGCTAGGGCTAGGTCTAGGGTTAGGGTTCAGGTTAGGGCTAGTGTTAGGGATAATGTTAGGGCTAGTGTTAGTGTTAGGATTAGGGTTAGGGCTAGGGCTAGTGTTAGTGTTAGTTTTAGGGTTAGGGATAAGGCTAGGGCTAGGGTTAGGGTTAGCTTTAGGGCTAGGGTTAGGGTTAGCTTTAGGGCTAGGGTTAGGGTTAGGGTTGGTCTAGGTTAGTGTTAGGGTTAGGGTTAGGGCTAGGGGAGGGCTAGGGTCAGTGCTAGGGATAGGTCTAGGGTTAGGTCTAGGGCTAGGTTTAGCTCTAGGGTTAGGGCTAGGGTTATGGCTAGGGCTAGGGAAAGTGCTAAGGCTAGGGGTAGGGCTAGGGTTAAGGTTAGGCCTATGGCTAGGGCTAGCGCTAGGGTTAGGTTTAGAGCTAGCGTTAGGGTTAGGGTTAGGGTTAGGGGTATGATTAGGGTTAGGGTTCAGGGCTATGGTTAGGGTTAGGGTTAGGGCTAGGGTTAGGGTTAGGATTAGGGCTAGGTCTCGGGCTAGCTTTAGGGTTAGTTTTAGGGCTAGGGTTAGTGTTAGGGCTAGGGTTATGGTTGGGGTTAGGGTTAGGATTAGGTTAGCACTAGGGTTAGGGTTAGGGATAGGGTTAGGGCTAGGGCTAGCGTTAGGGTAGGGTTAGGGTTATTGTTAGGTCAAGGCTAGGGTTAGGGTTAGATTTAGGGGTAGGGCTAGGGCTAGGGTAGGACTAGGGTTAGAGTTAGGGTTAAGGTAGGATTAGGATTAGAGCTAGCGTAAGGGTTAGGGCTAGGGCTATGGTTAGGGTTAGGGTTAGGGCTATGGGTAGGGTAAGGGTTAGGTTAGTGTTAGGGTAGGGCTAGGGTTAGGGTTAGAGTTTAGGGCTAGGGTTAGTGTTAGGGTTAGGGCTAAAGGTACGGTTAGGTTTAGGCTAGTGTTAGGGCTAGGGTTAGTGTTAGGGTTAGTGCTAGGATTAGGGTTAGGGTTAGGGCTAGTTTTAGGGTCAGGGCTAGGGCTAGGGCTAGGGTTAGGGTGATTGTTAGTGCTAGGGCTAGGGCAAGGGCTAGGGCTAGGGCTAGCGTTAGGGTAGGGTTAGGGTTATTGTTAGGTCAAGGCTAGGGTTAGGGTTAGATTTAGGGGTAGGGCTAGGGCTAGGGTAGGACTAGGGTTAGAGTTAGGGTTAAGGTAGGATTAGGATTAGAGCTAGCGTAAGGGTTAGGGCTAGGGCTATGGTTAGGGTTAGGGTTAGGGCTATGGGTAGGGTAAGGGTTAGGTTAGTGTTAGGGTAGGGCTAGGGTTAGGGTTAGAGTTTAGGGCTAGGGTTAGTGTTAGGGTTAGGGTTAGAGGTACGGTTAGGTTTAGGCTAGAGTTAGGGCTAGGGTTAGTGTTAGGGTTAGTGCTAGGATTAGGGTTAGGGTTAGGGCTAGTTTTAGGGCCAGGGCTAGGGCTAGGGCTAGGGTTAGGGTGATTGTTAGTGCTAGGGCTAGGGCTAGGGCTAGGGCTAAGGCTAGGGTTAAGGCTAGGTTTAGGGTTAGGTTTAGGCCTAGGGCTTGGGTTAGCATTAGAGTTAGTGTTATGGTTAGGGTTAAGCTTGGGTTAGAGCTAGGTATAGGGCTAGGTCTAGGGTTAGGTTAGTCTTAGAGCTAGGGTTAGGGTTAGTGTTAGAATTAGGGCTTGGCTAAGGGCTATGTCCTGGGTTGGCTTGGGGTTAGGACTAGGGCTAGGGTTAGTGTTAGGGTTAGGGTTAGGGCTAGGATTAGGATTAGGGCTAGGCTTAGGGTTAGGTAAATGTTTAGAGCTAGGGCTATGGTTAGGGTTAGGGTTAGGGTTAGGGCTATGGTGTTCATTTGTGTTGGGGGTAATGATTGGTTATTGTTGGCTTTACAGCTAGTGTTAGGGTTCGTGTTAGGTCTAGAGTTAGAGTTATGGTTTTGGTTTGGATTAGGTATAGAGTTACGGTTAAGGTTAGGGTTAGTGCTAGGGGTAGTGTTGTGATTAGGTCTAGATTAGGATTAGGTTTATGGTCAGGGTTAGGGTTAGGGTTGGGGTTATGGTTATGGTTAGGGTTAGGGCTTTGTCTATGTCTAAGGCGAGGGTTATGATTAGGCTAACCCTAGTGCTAGGGCTAGATTTGGTTTGGGGTTAGGGTTGGTTTAGTGTTAGATTTAGGGCTAGGTTTAGGGTTAGGCCTAGGGCTAGGGTTAATGTAGGGTTAGGTCTACTCTTAGGATTTGAGATAGGGTTATGTTTAGGGTTCGTGTTAGTGTTAGGGCTAGTGTTAGTGTTAGCACTAGGTTTAGGGTTAGGGTTAGGGTTAGGGCTAGGCTTAGGGTGAGGGTTAGGGCTAGGGGTAGAGTTAAATTTAGGGCTAGGGCTAGGGTTAGTGCTAGGATAAGGCTTAAAGTTAGGTTTAGCATTATGGCTATTGTTATGGTTAGGGTTAAGGTTAGGGCTAGGGCTAGGATTAGGGTTAGTTTTAGTTTTAGGGCTAAGGCTTGGGCTAGGGTTAGCTTTAGTGTTAGGGCAAGGGTTAGGGCTAGTGTTAGGGCTAGGGTTAGGGTTAGGGTTAGGGCTAGTGTTAGGGTTAGGGGCAGGATTAAGGCTAGGCTTCAGGTTAGGGGTGAGTTTTTGCTAGGGCTAGGGTTAGTGTTATTGTTAGGGCTAGGTCTAGGGTTAGGGTTAGATTAGGGCTATGGCTAGGGTTGCAGTTAGGGTTAGTGCAAGGGCTAGGGTTAGGGTTAGGGTTAAGATTAGGGTTAGTTTTAGGGTTAGGGTTAGGGTTATGGCTTGGGCTAGGGTTAATATTAGGGTTAGGGCTAGGGTTAGGTCTAGGTTTAGGCTTAGGTTAGGGTTGGGGTTGGGGTTAGGGCTACTGTTAGGATTAGGGTTAGGGATAGGGGTAGGATTAGGGCTATGGAAGGTTTGGCTGGGTTTAGCGCTAGGGCTAGGGTTAGTGTTAGTGCTAGTGCTAGGGCTATGGTTAGGTTTAGGGTTATGGCTAGGGCTAGTGCTTGTGCTAGCGTTAATATTAGTGTTAGGTCTAGGGCTAGAGTTATTGTTAGTGTTAGGGTTATGGTTAGGGCTAGTGTTAGGGTTAGGGCCAGGTCTAGGGTTAGGGATAGGGTTAGGATTAGGGCTAGGGTTAAGGTTAGGGCTGGGGTTAGGGCTAGGGTTAGGGTTAGGGTTAGGATTAGGACTAGAATTTACGCTATGGTTAATATTAGGGTAAGGGCTAGGGTCATGTTAGGTTTTGTGGCTAGGGTTAGGGTTAGGCTTAGGGTTAGGGTTGGGGTTGGGGTTAGGGCTAGGGTTAGAATAAGTGATAGGGTTAGGGCTAGGGCTAGAGTTATGTTTAGGGTTAGGGTTAGGGCCAGGGTTATGGTTAGGGTTAGGGTTAGGGCTAGGGCTCGGGCTAGGTTTAGGGATAGGGGTAGGATTAGTGCTGCGGTTAAGGGTAGGGCTGGGGTTAGGGCTAGGGCTAGGGTTAGGTTAGGGTTAGGATTAGGGATAGGGTTAGGGATAAGGTTGTGGCTAGGGCTAGGGTTTGGGCTAGGGTTAATATTAGGGTTAGGGCTAGGGTTAGCATTAGGCTTATTGCTAGGGTTAGGCTTAAGGTTAGGGTTGGGGTTGGGGTTAGGACTAGGGTTAGGATAAGGGATAGGGTTCAGTCTAGGCCTAGAGTTATGTTTAGGGTTAGGGTTAGGGCCAGGGTTAGGGTTAGGGTTAGCGCTAGGGCTAGGGTTAGTGATAGGGATAGGATTAGGGCTAGGTTTAACGTTAGGGCTGGGGTTAATGTTAGGGCTAGGGTTAGTGTTAGTGCTAGGGCTAGGGCTAGTGTTAGGTTTAGATTTTGGGCTAGGGCTAGGGTTGGGTTTAGGGATAAGTTTAGGGTTAGTGTTCGGGTTATGATTCGGGTTAGGGTTAGGTGGTGGGTTAAGCTTAGGTTCCAGGATAGGGTTAGGGTTAGGGTTATATTTAGGGTTATGTCTAGGGCTAGAGTTAGGTTTAGGGTTAGGGCTAGGGATAGGGTTAGGGTTAGGGATAGGGCTAATACTAATGTTAGGGTTAGGGTTAGGTTTAGAGTTAGGCCTAGGGGTGGGATGCCAACACCCATGCTACAGAATTCTTGTAAACTGCTTCATTCTACACCCAGGATACAGAACTCCAGTAAACTGCATCTCTCTAACCCAACGTTACAAATAGCACATGAGAATTATCTCCTACACTTGGGCTACAGATTTACTGCATATTGTGAATGTCTACTCTCAGGATAAAGAACTCTTGTAAACTGCTTCTCTCTATGCATAGGATACAGAACTCCCATAAACTTCATCTCTCCACACCAAGCTTACAGACAGCTGAAAGCCGCATCTATCACACTCAGGTTACAGAAAACCCCATATTGTGTATTGCTACTCCCACGCTACAGCACTCTGTAAAGTGCTTCTCTCTAAACCTGGCTACAGAACTCTTGTAAACCTCTTCTCTCTAGACCAAGGATAGAGAAATCCCATAAGCTGTGTCTGCTACACTCAGACGACAGATGTCCCGCATAGTGCGAATGCCTACTCCAGGCTACAGAACTCTTGGAAACTGCTTCTCTCTACACCCAGCTTACAGTACTCCCATAAAGTGCATCTCTCCACGCACAGCTTACAGAACTCCAATAAGCTGCCTCTGCTACAGTTAAGCTACATAAAACCGCAAGTTGTGTATTGGCTACTGCAACGCTACAGAACGCTGTATACTGCTGCTCTATATACACAGGAAACAGAACTCCCGTAAACTACATCTCTCCACAGCCAGCTTCCAGAACACCCGTAAGCTACGGCTCCAACACTCAGGCTAAAAAATCCAGTATACTACCTATGCCTATTCCCAGGCTAAAGAACTCTGTAAAGTGCTTCATTCGACATGCAGCATACAGAATTCCGGTAAACTGCATCTCTCTACCCCAACGATACAAATACCACATGAGCTGCATCTCCTACACTCAGGCTACAGAAATCCCGCATATTGCGAATGTCTACTCCCAGGCTAAGGAACTCGTGTAAACTGCTTCTCTCTACATCCAGGTTACAGAACTCCCGTAAGCCGCTTCTCTCTACACCAGGTTTGCAGAAATCCTGTATATAGTGAATGCCTACTCCCAGGCTACAGAACTCTTGAAACTGCTTCTCTCTACACAAGGATACCCAACTCCAGGAAACTGCATTTCCCTTCACTCAGGTTACAGAACCCCTGTAACCTGAGTTTCCCGCACTCAGGTGACACTAAATCCGCATATTACGTATAGCTACCCCCACACTACAGCACTCCGTAAAGTCTTCTCTCTATACCCAGGCTACAGAACTCTTGTAAACTGCTTCTCCCTAGACCCAGGATAGAAAAATCCATAAGCTCTGTCTCCTACACTCAGGTTATAGAAAACCGGCATATTACGTATGGCTACCCCCACACTACAGCACTGCGTAAGGTCTTTTCTCTATACCCAGGCTACAGAACTCTTGTAAACTGTGTCTTTCTATGCATAGGACACAGAACTCCTGTAAACTGCATCTCTCCACACCCAGCTTACAGAACGGCTGAAAGCTGCGTCTCCCACACTCAGGTTATAGAAAACCCGCATATTGCGTATTGCTACTCTCACACTACAGCACTCTGTAAAGTGCTTCTCACTACACCCAGGCTACAGAACTCCCAAAAAGTGCATCTCTCCACACACTGCTTACAGAACTCCCATAAGCTCTATGCTACAGTTAAGTTACATAAAGCCGCAAATTGCGTATTGCTACTCAAACGCTACAGAATGTTGAAAACTGCTTCTCTCTACACCCAGGTTACAGAACTCCCGGAACCCACTTCTCTCTAAACAAGGGATACAGAAATCCTGTATATTGCGAATGCCTACTCCCAGGCTACAGAACTCTTGTAAGCTGCTTCTCTCTACACATACGATATAGAACTCCAGGAAACTGCATCTCTCCACACCCAGCTTACAGAATGGCCAAAAGCTGCATCTCCCACACTCAGGTTATAGAAAACCTGCATATCGCGTATTGCTACTCCCACGCTACAGCACTCTGTAAAGTGCTTCTCTCTACACCCGGCTACAGAACTCTTGTAAACCTCTTCTCTCTAGACCAAGGATAGAGAAATCCCATAAGCTGTGTCTGCTACACTCAGACGACAGATGTCCCTCATAGTGCGAATGCCTACTCCAGGCTACAGAACTCTTGGAAACTGCTTCTCTCTACACCCAGCTTACAGTACTCCCATAAAGTGCATCTCTCCACGCACAGCTTACAGAACTCCAATAAGCTGCCTCTGCTACAGTTAAGCTACATAAAACCGCAAATTGTGTATTGCTACTGCAACGCTACAGAACGCTGTATACCGCTGCTCCATATACACAGGAAACAGAACTCCCGTAAACTACATCTCTCCACAGCCAGCTTCCAGAAAACCTGTAAGCTACGGCTCCAACACTCAGGCTAAAAAATCCAGTATACTACCTATGCCTATTCCCAGGCTAAAGAACTCTGTAAAGTGCTTCATTCGACATGCAGCATACAGAATTCTGATAAACTGCATCTCTCCACTATTGGTGGGAATGCAAACTGGTTAAGCCACTATGGAAGTCAGTCTGGAGATTCCTCAGAAACCTGAAGATAACCCTACCACTCAATTCAGCCATCCCACTCCTTGGAATTTACCCAAAGGAAATGAAATTGGCAAACAAAAAAGCAGTCTGCACATTAATGTTTATTGCAGCTCAATTCACAATAGCTAAGACCTGGAACCAACCCAAATGCCCATCAACAGTAGACTGGATAAAGAAATTATGGGACATGTACTCTATAGAATACTATACAGCAGTCAAAAACATGAAACCCAGTCATTTGCAGCAAGATTGAGGAATTTGGAAAACATCATGCTGAGTGAATTAAGCCAGTCCCAAATGGACAAATATCATATGTTCTCCCTGATTGGCGACAACTAACTGAGCACCAAAGGGGAAACTTGTTGAAGTGAAATGGACACTATAAGAAACAGTGACTTGATCAGCTCTTGTCCTGACGGTTGATGTACAGTGTAATACTTTATCCATTTTAGTATTTTTTTTGTTCTAGTACCATTGGTTGAACTCCGTAATTAACACACAATTATTCTTAGGTGTTTAAATTTTAACTGAAAATTGATTCCTGTTAGGAATTTGGAAAACATTATGCTGAGTGAAATAAGCCAATCCCAAAGGGACAAATACCACTTGTTCTCCTTGATAGGTAGGTGACAACTAACTGAGCACCAAAAAGGAAACCTGTTAAAGTGAAATGAACACTATGAGAAATGGTGACTTGATCAGCCCTCACCCTGACTGTTGATGAGCAAATAGATAGTTATCCTTCTTAGTATTTTTTTTGTTCTACTTAATGCTTTTGGATGAATACTGCAATACACAATTCTTAAGTGCTGAAACTTAACTGAAAAGTGATCGCTGTTAAATATAAGAGTGGGAATAAGAGAGGGAAGAGATGTGCAATTCGGGACATGCTCAAGCTGACTTACCTCAAACAGTAGAGTTAGAAACATACCAGGGGATTCGAATTCAATCACATCGAGGTGGCATGTAGCAATGCCATCTCACTAGTCCCAGTGATCAATTTCTGTTCACAATTGATCATAATCATAGGACTAAGAAACAAAGGAATCACATAAACAAGACTAGTGTCTGCAAATACTAGCTGATAGAATCAAAAAGGGAGAGAATGATCCAACATGGGAAGTGAGATACACAGCAGACCCATTGAATTGCAAATGTCCTAACAGCACTCTGGCCTCATAATCAGCCCTTAAGGAATGCAGATCCGGCTGAAATGACCATGAGAGTATTTCAGGCATGGAAAGCCAAGACACTCTGGCAAAAGATCTCTGTGAATGAGATCTCAGTGGAAAGAATGGGTCATCAAAGAAGGAGGTATCTTTCTCTGAAGGGAGGAGAGAACTTCCACTTTGACCATGGCCTTGTCTAAAAATGATCAGAGTCAGTGAACTCAGGGGGCTTCCATAGCCTTGGAAGCTCATGACAAGAGCCTAGGGTGATTACTGAAGCCATAAACAAGAATGTCAATTTGTTAAGTCAACAACAGGAGTCACTGTGCACTTACTCCTCATGTAGGATCTTTGTCCTTAGTGTGCTGTACATTGAGATTTAATGCTATAACTAGTACTCAAACACTATTTTTCACTTTATGTTTCTGTGTGGGAGCAAACTGTTGAAATCTTTACTTAACGTATGCTAAACTGATCTTCTGTATATAACGAGAATCGAAAATGAATCTTGATGTGAAAGGAAGGGGAGAGGGATTGGGAAAGGGGAGGGTTGGGGCTGGGAAGGACGTTATGGGGGGAAACCATTATAATCCATATTTGGTATTTTGGAAATTAATATTCATTAAATAAATGTTAAAAACATCCAGTATACTACCTATGCCTATTCCCAGGCTAAAGAACTCTGTAAAGTGCTTCATTCTACATGCAGCATACAGCACTCTGTAAAGTCTTCTCTCTATACCCAGGCTACAAAACTCGTGTAAACTGCTTCTTTCTATGCATAGGCTACAGAAATCCCGTAAACTGCATCTCTCCACACCAAGCTTACAGAACGGCTGACAGCTACGTCTCCCAGACTCAGGTTACAGAAAACCCGCATATTGCGTATTGCTACTCTCACGCTACAGCACTCTATAATGTGCTTCTCTCTACACCTGGCTACAGAACTCTTGTAAACCTCTTCTCTCTAGACCAAGGATAGAGAAATCCCATAAGCTGTGTCTGCTACACTCAGACGACAGATGTCCAGCATAGTCCGAATGCCTACTCCAGGCTACAGAACTCTTGGAAACTGCTTCTCTCTACACCCAGCTTACAGTACTCCCATAAAGTGCATCTCTCCACGCACAGCTTACAGAACTCCAATAAGCTGCCTCTGCTACAGTTAAGCTACATAAAACCGCAAGTTGTGTATTGGCTACTGCAACGCTACAGAACGCTGTATACTGCTGCTCTATATACACAGGAAACAGAACTCCCGTAAACTACATCTCTCCACAGCCAGCTTCCAGAACACCCGTAAGCTACGGCTCCAACACTCAGGCTAAAAAATCCAGTATACTACCTATGCCTATTCCCAGGCTAAAGAACTCTGTAAAGTGCTTCATTCGACATGCAGCATACAGAATTCCGGTAAACTGCATCTCTCTACCCCAACGATACAAATAGCACACGAACTGCATCTCCTACACTCAGGCTACAGAAATCCCGCCTACTGCAAATGTCTGCTCCCAGGCTAAGGAACTCGTGTAAACTGCTTCTCTCTACATCCAGGTTTCAGAACTCCCGTAAGCCGCTTCTCCCTACACCAGGTTTGCAGAAATCCTGTATATAGTGAATGCCTACTCCCAGGCTACAGAACTCTTGAAACTGCTTCTCTCTACACAAGGATACCCAACTCCAGGAAACTGCATTTCCCTTCACTCAGGTTACAGAACCCCTGTAACCTGAGTTTCCCGCACTCAGGTGACACTAAATCCACATATTACGTATAGCTACCCCCACACTACAGCACTCCGTAAAGTCTTCTCTCTATACCCAGGCTACAGAACTCTTGTAAACTGCTTCTCCCTAGACCCAGGATAGAAAAATCCATAAGCTCTGTCTCCTACACTCAGGTTATAGAAAACCGGCATATTACGTATGGCTACCCCTGCACTACAGCACTGCGTAAAGTCTTCTCTCTATACCCAGGCAACAGAACTCTTGTAAACTGTGTTTCTATGCATAGCACAGAGAACCCCCGTAACCGGGCAAAACAGCCAAACAATGCAACAGTCCTTTGTGATATTGGGCTTGATTTAGTCACAAGGAAACCGCTGTTTCCGGATTTATCCACCCCTCCCAGCTGACTGGCTTTGGAAACTACTTGAATTCACCTGAAAATCTCCATCAAACTTGATTGGAGGGCAAGTAATTATCGGTGCCCTCTGCAAAAGGGTTCCATTTTTTTTCCAAAACACAAAAGCTCATCTTGGTCATGCTGCCTGGAGATTTCTAAGCATGACACACAAATTGTTTGTGTTTTTTATTTCCTAATGGATTCTGTGTCTAAACTCTTGTTTGTATTGCATCAGATAACAAAATGTGGGAGGGAAGAAGGCAAAACCAACTCAGACCCAGAAACCATTTAGGAAATGGCCACGCAAGAAACAAAAAGTCAGCTGAAGCCCCCCCAAAAATGACAGAAAGCCTGATTTGGAGCAAGCCAATAGCTGTGCTCTGATTGAAAAAGCCCATTCCTTCCGTGTCTTGAACTCCATATTCCAGCCTCAAAGTCAAAGCTCACATCAGAAAATTCATTACAAACCATGATAAATAAGAAAAATGGGAAAAAAGCCAAGGAAACATGAGAGTCCTTTGTGATATTGGGCTTGATTGAGTACAAGGAAACCAGCTGTTTACGGATTCATACACCCCTACCAGCTGACTGGCTTTGGAAACTAATTGAATTCATTGAAAATCTCCGTCAAACTTGATTGGAGGGGAATTAATTAGCGGTCCCCTCAGCAGAAGGGTTCCATTCCTTTTTCCAAAAACAAAAGATCATCTTGGTCGTGCTTCCTGGAGATTTCCAAGCATGACACACCAATTCGTTGTGTTTTTTATTTCCTAAAGGATCATCTGTCTAAATTCTTGTTTGTATTGCGTCAGAATACAAAATGTGGGCGGGAAGAAGGCAAAACCAACTCAGACCCAGAAACCATTTAGGAAATTGCCGCTCAAGAAACCAAAAGTCGGCTGAAGCACCCAAAACAATGACAGAAAGCCAGAATTGGAACAAGCCAACAGCTGTGCCTTGATTGGAAAAGCCCATTCCTACCGTGTGTTGAACTACATATTCCAGCCTCAAAGTCAAAGCTCACATCCGAAAATTCATTACAAATCATGATAAATAAGAAAAATGGGAAAAAAGCTAGCTAAAGAAATGCAAGAGTCCTTTGTGATATTGCGCTTGATTGAGTCACAAGGAAACCAGCTGTTTCCGGATTCATCCACCCCTCCCAGCTGACTGGCTTTGGAAACTAATTGAATTCACCTGAAAATCGCCGTCCAACTTGATTTGGGGGGAATTAATTATCGGTGCCCTCTGCAAAAGGGTTCCATTTCTTTTTCCAAAACACAAAAGCTCATCTTGGTCGTGCTGCCTGGAGATTTCTAAGCATGACACGCCAATTGGTTTTGTTTTTTATTTCCTAATGGATTCTGTGTCTAAACTCTTGTTTGTATTGCATCAGAATACAAAATGTGGGAGGGAAGAAGGCAAAACCAACTCAGACCCAGAAACCATTTAGGTAATTGCCACGCAAGAAACAAAAAGTCGGCTGAAGCGCCCAAAAAATGACAGAAAGCCTGATTTGGAGCAAGCCAATAGCTGTGCTCTGACTGAAAAAGCCCATTCCTTCCGTGTCTTGAACTCCATATTCCAGCCTCAAAGTCAAAGCTCACATAAGAAAATTCATTACAAACCATGATAAATAAGAAAAATGGGAAAAAAGCCAAAGACATGCAGAGACCTTTGTGATACTGGGCTTGATTGAGTACAAGGAAACCGGCTGTTTCCGATTCATCCACCCCTACCAGCTGACTGGCTTTGTAAAGTAATTGAATTCACCAGAAAATCTCCGTCAAACTTGATTGGAGGGGAATTAATTAGCGGTCCCCTCAGCAGAAGGGTTCCATTCCTTTTTCCAAAAACAAAAGATCATCTTGGTCGTGCTGCCTGGAGATTTCTAAGCATGACACACCAATTGTTTGTGTTTTTTATTTCCTAAAGGATCATCTGTCTAAATTCTTGTTTGTATTGCATCAGAATGCAAAATGTGGGCGGGAAGAAGGCAAAACCAACTCAGACCCAGAAACCATTTAGGAAATTGCCGCTCAAGAAACCAAAAGTCGGCTGAAGCACCCAAAACAATGACAGAAAGCCAGAATTGGAGCAAGCCAACAGCTGTGCCTTGATTGGAAAAGCCCATCCCTACCATGTGTTGAACTCCATATTCCAGCCTCAAAGTCAAAGTTCACATCCGAAAATTCATTACAAACCATCATAAATAAGAAAAATGGGAAAAAAGCTAGCCAAAGAAATGCAAGAGTCCTTTGTGATATTGGGCTTGATTGAGTCTCAAGGAAACCAGCTGTTTCCGGATTCATCCACCCCTCCCAGCTGACTGGTTTTGGAAACTAATTGAATTCACCTGAAAATCTCCATCAAACTTGGTTGGAGGGCAAGTAATTATCGGTGCCCTCTGCAAAAGGGTTCCATTTCTTTTTCCAAAACACAAAAGCTCATCTTGGTCGTGCTGCCTAGAGATTTCTAAGCATGACACGCCAATTGGTTGTGTTTTTTATTTCCTAATGGATCCTCTGTCTAAACTCTTGTTTCTATTGCGTCAGAATACAAAATGTGGGAGGGAAGAAGGCAAAACCAACTCAGACCCAGAAACCCTTTAGGAAATTGCCGCTCAAGAAACCAAAATTCAGCTGAAGCACCCAAAACAATGACAGAAAGCCAGAATGGGAGCAAGGCAACAGCTGTGCCCTGATTGGAAAAGCTCATTTCTTCCATGTCTTGAACTCTATATTCCAGCCTCAAAGTCAAAGTTCACATCAGAAAATTCATTAAACCATGATAAATAAGAAAAATGGGAAAAAAGCCAAGGAAACATGAGAGTCCTTTGTGATATTGGGCTTGATTGAGTCACAAGGAAACCAGCTGTTTCCGGATTCATCCACCCCTCCCAGCTGACTGGCTTTGGAAACTAATTGAATTCACCTGAAAATCTCCGTCAAACTGGATTGGAGGGGAAATAATTATCAGCCTCCTCTGCAGAAGGGTTCCATATCTTGTTCCAAAACACAAAAGCTCATCTTGGTCGTGCTGCCTGGAGATTTGTAAGCATGACACGCCAATTGGTTGTGTTTTTTATTGCTTAATGGATCCTCTGTCTAAACTTTTGTTTGTATTGCGTCAGAATAAAAAATGTGGGAGGGAAGAAGGCAAAACCAACTCAGACCCAGAAACCATTTGGAAATTGCCACTCAAGAAACCAAAAGTCGGCTGAAGCACCCAAAACAATGACAGAAAGCCAGAATGGGAGTAAGGCAACAGCTGTGCCCTGATTGGAAAAGCCCATTCCTTCCGTGTCTTGAACTCCATATTCCAGCCTCAAAGTCAAAGCTCCCATCAGAAAATTCATTACAAACCATGATAAATAAGAAAAATGGGAAAAAAGCTAGCCAAAGAAATGCAAGAGTCCTTTGTGATATTGCGCTTGATTGAGTCACAATGAAACCGGCTGTTTCCAGATTCATCCACCCCTCCCAGCTGACTGGCTTTGGAACCTAATTGAATTCATCTGAAAATCTCCATCAAACTTGATTGGAGGGGAATTACTTAGGAGTCCCTGTTAATGTTGTGTATCACATTGATTGTCTTGCGCACATTAAACCATCCCTGCATACCAGGGATAAATCCCACTTGGTCTGGGTGGATGATCTTTCTGATGTGTTGTTGCATTATATTGGCCAGAATTTTATTGAGGACTTTTGCATCTATGTTCATCAGCCATATTGGTCTGTAATTCTCTTTCAGTGCTGCATCTTTTTCCAGCTTAGGAATTAAGGTGATGCTGGCCGAAGAAATGCAAGAGTCCTTTGTGATATTGGGCTTGATTGAGTCACAAGGAAACCGGCTGTTTCCGGATTCATCCATCCCTCCCAGCTGACTGGCTTTGGAACCTAATTGAATTCACCTGAAAATCTCCGTCAAACTGGATTGGAGGGGAATTAATTAGTGGTCCCCTCTGCAAAAGGGTTCCATTTCTTTTTCCAAAACACAAAAGCTCATCTTGGTCGTGCTGCCTGGAGATTCCTAAGCATGACATGCCAATTGGTTGTGTTTTTTATTTCCTAATGGATCCTCTGTCTAAACTCTTGTTTGTATTGCATCAGAATACAAAATGTGGGAGGGAAGAAGGCAAAACCAACTCAGACCCAGAAACCCTTTAGGAAATTGCCGCTCAAGAAACCAAAAGTCGGCTGAAGCACCCAAAACAATGACAGAAAGCCAGAATGGGAGCAAGCCAACAGCTGTGCCCTGATTGAAAAAGCCCATTCCTTCCGTGTCTTGAACTCCATATTCCAGCCTCAAAGTCAAAGTTCACATCTGAAAATTCATTACAAACCATGATAAATAAGAAAAATGGGAAAAAAGCTAGCCAAAGAAATGCAAGAGTCCTTTGTGATATTGCGCTTGATTGAGTCACAAGGAAACCGGCTGTTTCCGGATTCATCCACCCCTCCCAGCTGACTGGCTTTGGAACCTAATTGAATTCATTGAAAATCTCCATCAAACTTGATTGCAGGGGAATTAATTATCGGTCCCCTCTGCAAAAGGGTTCCAATTCTTTTTCCAAAACACAAAATCTCATCTTGGTCATGCTGCCTGGAGATTTCTAAGCATGACACAGCAATTCGTTCTGTTTTTTATTTCCTAATGGATCCTCTGTCTAAACTCTTGTTTGTATTGCATCAGAATACAAAATGTGGGAGGGAAGAAGGCAAAACCAACTCAGACCCAGAAACCCTTTAGGAAATTGCCGCTCAAGAAACCAAAAGTCGGCTGAAGCACCCAAAACAATGACAGAAAGCCAGAATTGGAGCAAGCCAACAGCTGTGCCCTGATTGGAAATCTCATTCCTTCCGAATCTTGAACTCCATATTCCAGCCTCAAAGTCAAAGCTCCCATCAGAAAATTCATTACAAAACATGATAAATAAGAAAAATGGGAAAAAAGCCAAAAAATATGAGAGTCCTTTGTGATATTGCGCTTGATTGAGTCACAAGGAAACCGGCTGTTTCCGGATTCATCCACCCCTCCCATCTGACTGGGTTTTGAAACTAATTGAATTCACCTGAAAATCTCCGTCAAAATTGATTGGAGGGGAATTAGCTGTCCCTGTTAATGTGGTGTATCACATTGATTGTCTTGCGCACATTAAACCATCCCTGCATACCAGGGATAAATCCCACTTGGTCTGGGTGGATGATCTTTCTGATGTGTTGTTGCATTCTATTGGCCAGAATTTTATTGAGGATTTTTGCATCTATGTTCATCAGCCATATTGGTCTGTAATTCTCTTTCAGTGCTACATCTTTTTCCGGCTTAGGAATTAAGGTGATGCTGGCCGAAGAAATGCAAGAGTCCTTTGTGATGTTGGGCTTGATTGAGTCACAAGGAAACCGGCTGTTTCAGGATTCATCCATCCCTCCCAGCTGACTGGCTTTGGAAACTAATTGAATTCACCTGAAAATCTCCGTCAAACTGGATTGGAGGGGAATTAATTAGCGGTCCCCTCTGCAAAAGGGTTCCATTTCTTTTTCCAAAACACAAAAGCTCATCTTGGTCGTGCTGCCTGGAGATTCCTAAGCATGACATGCCAATTGGTTGTGTTTTTTATTTCCTAATGGATCCTCTGTCTAAACTCTTGTTTGTATTGCATCAGAATACAAAATGTGGGAGGGAAGAAGGGAAAACCAACTCAGACCCAGAAACCATTTAGGAAATTGCCGCTCAAGAAACCAGAAGTCGGCTGAAGCTCCCAAAACAATGACAGAAAGCCAGAATGGGAGCAAGCCAACAGCTGTGCCCTGATTGAAAAAGCCCATTCCATCCGTGCCTTAGTTCCATATTCCAGCCTCAAAGTCAAAGCTCACATCAGAAAATTCATAACAAACCATGATAAATAAGAAAAATGGGAAAAAAGCCAATAAATTCAAGAGTCCTTTCTGATATTGGGCTTGATTGAGTCACAAGGAAACCGGCTGTTTCCGGATTCATCCACCCCTCACAGCTGACTGGCTTTGGAAACTAATTGAATTCACCTGAAAATCTCCATCAAACTGGATTGGAGGGGAATAATTATAGTCCCCTCGGAGAAATAAGCTGGGAAGATGTCGGAACAGGAAGGGAGCACACTGATAGTCCGGGGAGAGATAGTTTAATAAAAGTGGAGATACTGCAGGTTCAAGGAAGAGTAGGGGAGGAAATAGCAGAAGAAACTCTTCTGAGACGCGTGATTCACAGCGGACCTGCGTGGAGAGCGTGGGAGCCCACAGTTCGGGACACCAGCGGCAGACTCAACACACCAGCGCTGGAATGCGAGGTGAGACGAACCTCAATAGCCCGAGACACCGGCAGGCAAGCAGAGAGAGGAGACTAGAGGGAACGACCCCCAGCGGGGGGAAGTTCACCAGGCTAACTGGAAGAGAGAGAGAGAGAAAAAAAAGGTGACTGGTATGGACACAGGTTTCTCTCTCTCCGCTCACCTCTCAAGGGTGAGCAAGACAAAGAGCAAGTGCCATCTTGGACATATGTCATAATCAGAGGAACCTCAGGTCTGCACCAGCCCTGAGCCTAGCAGAAAAACCTGACTCTGGGCGGGGCAAATTAACAGGAGGTTAGGACCTAGTAAATTTGTGGTGCTACTGAACTGAGACTGTGAAAAAAGAGACGGTTGTGGAGAGAACTCACAGAATTCACATGAGTACTCTCCGGAGATGCTACAATTCTGTAACTTTGGCAACCCAGTGGGAGACTGAAGGAGAATTTGAGCCCACTCTGAGGGTAAAACAGATTCCCTGTGTGGTCCTTGGGAAAGAGCTTCCGATCTCTGGCTCCTGTGGGTATATCATTGGCCTGCTAACTACCTCCAACTTCATTCAGCTGTGCGGAATTACTTCCCTTTGAATCAAAAAAAAGAAAGAGAGAGAGAGAGATTTACCATGCCTAACCTGGGAGTGTCACCTTTGGCACACCAAACAGAGCTCTCAGGCCACACCCATCTCAAGCCCCAAGGCTCCATCAAAAAGAGACAGTCCACTTAATCTAGAGTCATAGTATAACAAGAAAAAGCACCACAGTGAAGAAACCAAATATCTCCAATATGCCAAATAACAAACGCAAAAACCAAGGTAATAAAAACAAGGAAGTCACCATGACGCCCTCAAATGAAAAAGACACCCCAATTCAAGATTAAGAAGATGATGACATAGAAGAAATGCAAGAAGCAGATCTCAAAAAATTGATAAGAACATTAAGAAGTTCTCAAAAACAAATTCTTGAACTACACAAATCCTTAATGGATAAGATAGAAAACCTCTCTCGTGAAAATGAAATATTAAGGAGGAATCAAAATGAAACGAAACAACTAGTACAACAGGAAACTGTGATAGTGACTGAAGTGAAGAATTCAATAGATCAAATGAAAAACACAATAGAGAGCCTTACAAACAGAATGGGTGAAGCAGAAGAGAGAATATCGGACTTAGAAGACAGAGAACAGGAAAGGATACAGTCAGACCAAAGAAAAGAAGAGGAAATTAGAAATCTGAAACATATTGTTGGGAATCTTCAGGATACTATTAAAAAACCCAACATTCGGGTTCTAGGAGTTCCTGAAGGCATGGAGAGGGAGAAAGGATTAGAAGGCCTTTTTAGTGAGATATTAGCAGAAAATTTCCCAGGTTTGGAGAAGGACAGAGAAATCCTAGTACAGGAAGCTCACAGAACCCCTAATAAAGATGACCAAAAGAAATCCTCACCACGACACGTTGTAATTAAACCCTCCACAGTGAAACATAAAGAAAAGATCCTAAAATGTGCAAGAGAGAAACGTCAGATTGCTCTCAGAGGATCTCCAATCAGACTCACAGCTGACTTCTCATCAGAAACTCTACAAGCTAGGAGGGAATGGCGAGATATAGCCCAGGTACTAAGAGAGAACAACTGCCAGCCCAGAATATTATATCCTGCAAAGCTATCATTTGTGAATGAAGGTGAAATAAAGACTTTTCATTGCAAACAGAAATTGAAAGAATTTGTTGCCACTCGTCCAGCCCTGCAAAAGATGCTTAAAGATGTGTTACACACAGAAACACAGAAACACGGTCATCAATATGAAAGAAGGTAAAGGAAGGAAACCAAGGAAGGAAACCTCACAGCAAAAGATCACAGGGAATTCAAAGCATATATTAGAACTTATCTTTGGCAAATGGCAGGGCAAAGTTACCACTTATCATTAGTCACTTTGAACGTGAATGGCCTGAACTGTCCAGTTAAAAGACACCGATTGGCTGATTGGGTTAAGGAACAAAACCCATCTATTTGCTGCTTACAAGAAACACATCTTTCCAACAAAGATCCATACAGACTGAAAGTGAAAGGCTGGAAAAAGATATACCATGCCAACAGAAATGAAAAAAGAGCGGGCGTAGCCATCTTAATATCGGACAACATAAACTTTACCACAAAAACTGTTAAGAGAGACAAAGAGGGACACTATATCATGATTAAGAGATCAATTCAACAGGAAGATATAACAATTATCAATGTATATGCACAACTACAGGGCACCAGTTTATCTAACAGATTTATTAACGGACTTAAAGGGAGACTTAGACCCCAATACAGTAGTACTGGGGGACTTCAATACTCCACTCTCAGAAATAGACAGATCATCCGGTCAGAAGATCAACAAGGATACAGTAGATTTAAACGACACTATAGCCCAAATGGATCTAACAGATATATACAGAACTTTCAATCCTACAGCTAAAGATTTTACATTCTTCTCAGCAGTACATGGAAGCTTCTCCAGGATTGACCACATACTAGGCCATAAAGCAAGCCTCAGCAAATTCAAAAGAATTAGAATCATACCATGCAGCTTCTCAGACCATAAAGGAATGAAGTTGGAAATTAGCAACTCAGGAATCCCTAGAGCATACGCAAACACATGGAGATTGAACAACATGCTCCTGAATGAACAATGGGTCATAGAAGAAATCAAAAGAGAAATCAAAAACTTTCTGGAAGTAAATGAGGATAACAGCACAACATACCAAAACTTATGGGACACAGCAAAAGCAGTGTTAAGAGGAAAGTTTATATCAATAGGTGCCTACATCAAGAAATTGGAAAGACACCAAATAGATGAGCTTTCAATTCACCTCAAGGATCTAGAAAACCTACAGCAAATCAGACCCAAATCTAGTAGGAGAAGAGAAATAATTAAAATCAGAGAAGAAATCAACAGGATTGAATCAAGAAAAACATTACAAAAAATCAGCCAAACGAAGAGCTGGTTTTTTGAAAAAATAAACAAAATTGACACCCCATTGGCCCAACTAACTAAAAAAAGAAGAGAAAAGACCCAAATCAATAAAATCAGAGATGAAAAAGGAAATGTAACAACAGACACCACAGAAATAAAAAGAATCATCAGAAATTACTACAAGGACTTGTATGCCAGCAAACAGGGAAACCTATCAGAAATGGATAGATTCCTGGACACATGCAACCTGCCTAAATTGAACCAGGAAGACTTCGAAAACCTAAACAGACCCATAACTGAGACAGAAATTGAAACAGTAATAAAGGCCCTCCCAACAAAGAAAAGCCCAGGACCACATGGATTCACTGCTGAATTCTACCAGACGTTTAAAGAAGAACTAATCCCATTTTTTCTCAAACTATTCAGAACAATCGAAGAAGAGGGAGTCCTCCCAAATTCTTTCTATGAAGCCAGCATCACCTTAATTCCTAAGCCAGAGAAAGATGCAGCACTGAAAGAGAATTACAGACCAATATCCCTGATGAACATAGATGCAAAAATCCTCAATAAAATTCTCGCCAATAGAATGCAACAACACATCAGAAAGATCATCCACCCAGACCAAGTGGGATTTATCCCTGGTATGCAGGGATGGTTTAATGTGCGCAAGACAATCAATGTGATACACCACATTAACAGACTGCAGAAGAAAAACCATATGATTCTCTCAATAGATGCCGAGAAAGCATTTGATAAAATACAACACCCGTTCATGATGAAAACTTTAAGCAAACTGGGTTTGGAAGGAACATTCCTCAATACAATCAAAGCAATCTATGAAAAACCCACAGCCAACATCCTATTGAATGGGGAAAAGTTGGAAGCATTTCCACTGAGATCTGGAACCAGACAGGGATGCCCACTCTCACCACTGCTATTCAATATAGTTCTGGAGGTTCTAGCCAGAGCTATTAGGCAAGAAAAAGAAATTAAAGGGATACAAATTGGGAAGGAAGAACTCAAACTATCCCTCTTTGCAGATGACATGATTCTGTATTTAGGGGACCCAAAGAACTCTACTAAGAGATTATTGGAACTCATAGAAGAGTTTGGCAAAGTAGCAGGGTACAAAATCAATGCACAAAAATCAACAGCCTTTGTATACACAGACAATGCCATGGCTGAGGAAGAACTTCTAAGATCAATCCCATTCACAATAGCTACAAAAACAATCAAATACCTTGGAATAAACTTAACCAAAGACGTTAAAGATCTCTACGATGAAAATTACAAAACCTTAAAGAAAGAAATAGAAGAGGATACCAAGAAATGGAAAAATCTTCCATGCTCATGGATTGGAAGAATCAATATCATCAAAATGTCCATTCTCCCAAAAGCAATTTACAGATTCAATGCAATACCAATCAAGATACCGAAGACCTTCTTCTCAGATCTGGAAAAAATGGTGCTGAAATTTATATGGAGGCACAAGAGACCTCGAATAGCTAAAGCAATCTTGTACAACAAAAACAAAGCCGGAGGCATCACAATACCAGATTTCAGGACATACTACAGGGCAGTTGTAATTAAAACAGCATGGTACTGGTACAGAAACAGATGGATAGACCAAAGGAACAGAATTGAAACACCAGAAATCAATCCAAACATCTACAGCCAACTTATATTTGATCAAGGATCTAAAACTAATTCCTGGAGCAAGGACAGTCTATTCAATAAATGGTGCTGGGAAAACTGGATTTCCACATGCAGAAGCATGAAGCAAGACCCCTACCTTACACCTTACACAAAAATCCACTCAACATGGATTAAAGACCTAAATCTACGACCTGACACCATCAAGTTACTAGAGAACATTGGAGAAACCCTTCAAGATATTGGCACAGGCAAAGAATTTCTGGAAAAGACCCGGGAGGCACAGGCAGTCAAAGCCAAAATCAACTATTGGGATTGCATCTTATTGAGAAGTTTCTGTACTGCAAAAGAAACAGTCAGGAGAGTGAAAAGACAACCGACAGAATGGGAAAAAATATTTGCAAACTATGCAACAGATAAAGGGTTAATAACCAGAATCTACAAAGAGATCAAGAAACTCCACAAAAACAAAACCAACAACCCACTTAAGAGATGGGCCAAGGACCTCCATAGACATTTCTCAAAAGAGGAAATCCAAATGGCCAACAGGCCCATGAAAAAATGTTCAAGGTCACTAGCAATCAGGGAAATGCAAATCAAAACCACAATGAGGTTTCACCTCACCCCGGTTAGAATGGCTCACATGCAGAAATCTACCAACAACAGATGCTGGCGAGGATGTGGGGAAAAAGGGACACTAACCCACTGTTGGTGGGAATGCAAACTGGTCAAGCCACTATGGAAGTCAGTCTGGAGATTCCTCAGAAACCTGAATATAATCATACCGTTCAACCCAGCCATCCCACTCCTTGGAATTTACCCAAAGGAATTTAAATTGGCAATCAAAAAAGCGGTCTGCACCCTAATGTTTATTGCAGCTCAATTCACAATAGCCAAGACCTGGAACCAACCTAAATGCCCATCAACGATAGACTGGATAAAGAAATTATGGGACATGTACTCTTTAGAATACTATACCGCAGTAAGAAACAACGAAATCCAGTCATTTGCAACAAAATGGAGGAATCTGGAGCACATCATGCTGAGTGAAATAAGCCAGTCCCAAAGGGACAAATACCATATGTTCTCCCTGATCGGTGACGACTGACTGAACACCAAGAGGGAAACCTGTTGGAGTGAGGTGGACACTATGGGAAATGGTGGCTTGATCAGCATAGCCCTGACTGTTAATGAACAACTTAATACATTATCCCTCTTAGTAGTTTTTTTATCTGTTCTACTTAATATGACAGGTTTAGATCTGTAATTGATGCACAGTTATTCTTAAGTGTTGAAAATTATCTGAAATGTGATCCCTGTTGAACATGGTGGTGGGAATGGGAGAGGGAAGAGATGTATAATTTGGGACATGCTCAGGCTGACTTGCCCCAAATGGTAGAGTTAGAAACATACCAGGGGATTCCAATTCAATCCCATCGAGGTGGCATGTACCAATGCCATCTCACTGTTCCAGGTGATCAATTTCAGTTCACAGTTGGTCATAGTGAAGGGACTGGGAGTCAAAGGGAGCACATAGACAAGTCTAGTACCTGCTAACACTAACTGATGGAGTAAATAAAGGGGAGAGTGATCCACCATGGGAAGTGAGATACTCAGCAGACTCATAGAATGGCAGATGTCCTAAATAGCACTCTGGCCTCAGAATCAGCCCTAAAGGCATTCGGAGCTGGCTGAAAAGCTCATGAGAGTATTTCAGGCATGGAAAGCCAAGACACTCTGGCAAAAGATCTCTGCGAGTGAGATCCCAGTGGAAAGAACAGGTCATCAAAGAAGGAGGTACCTTTCTCTGAAGGGAGGAGAGAACCTCCACTTTGACTATGACCTTGTCTAAACAAGATAAGAGTCGGAGAACTCAGAGGGCTTCCATAGCCTTGGAAACTCATGACTGGAGCATAGGGAGATTACTGATGCCATAGACAGGAGTGTCAATTGGTAAAGTCAACAACAGGAGTCACTGTGCACTTACTCCTCATGTAGGATCTCTATCCTTAATGTGCTGTACATTGAGATTTAATGCTATAACGAGTACTCAAACAATATATTTCACTTTGTGTTTCTATGGGGGTGCAAACTGTTGAAATCCTTACTTAATGCATACTAAACTGATCCTCTGTAAAAAAAAAAAAAAAAGAAATTATCAATTCCCAACTTGACTCTCACTGGGATTAAACATGACAATAGGTCTGCTCTGATTTCATCATCAATCAAAAAAAATCATCTATTATTTTTCACTTTATGTTTCTGTGTGGGAGCAAACTGTTGAAATCCATACTTAATGTATACTAAGCTGACCTTCTGTATATTAAGATAATCGAAAATGAATCTTGATGTGAATGGAAGGGGAGAGGGAGTGGGAAAGGGGAGGGTGGTGGGTGGGAGGGACGGTATGGGGGGGAAGCCATTGTAATCCATAAGTCGTACTTTGGAAAATTATATGCATTAAATAAAAGTTAAAAAAAAAAGATGCTTAAAGATGTGTTACACACAGAAACACAGAAACACGGTCATCAATATGAAAGAAGGTAAAGGAAGGAAACCAAGGAAGGAAAGCTCACAGCAAAAGATCACAGGGAATTCAAAGCATATATTAGAACTTATCTTTGGCAAATGGCAGGGCAAAGTTACCACTTATCATTAGTCACATTGAACGTGAATGGCCTGAACTGTCCACTTAAAAGACACCGATTGGCTGATTGGGTTAAGGAACAAAACCCATCTATTTGCTGCTTGCAAGAAACACATCTTTCCAACAAAGATCCATACAGACTGAAAGTGAAAGGCTGGAAAAAGATATACCATGCCAACAGAAATGAAAAAAGAGCGGGCGTAGCCATCTTAATATCGGACAACATAAACTTTACCACAAAAACTGTTAAGAGAGACAAAGAGGGGCACTATATAAAGATTAAGGGATCAATACAACAAGAAGATATAACAAATATCAATGTATATGCACCTAACTACAGGGCACCAGTTCATCTAAAAGATTTATTAACGGACTTAAAGGGAGACTTAGACCCCAATACAATAGTACTGGGGGACTTCAATACTCCACTCTCAGAAATAGAAAGATCAATAGGACAGAAGATCAACAAAGATACACTAGATTTAATCGACACTATAGCCCAAATGGATCTAACAGATATATACAGAACTTTCAATCCTACAGCTAAAGATTTTACATTCTTCTCAGCAGTACATGGAACCTTCTCTAGGATTGACCATATACTAGGCCATAAAGCAAGTCTCAGCAAATTCAAAAGAATTAGAATCATACCATGCAGCTTCTCAGACCATAAAGGAATGAAGTTGGAAATTAGCAACTCAGGAATCCCTAGAGCATACGCAAACACATGGAGATTGAACAACATGCTCCTGAATGAACAATGGGTCATAGAAGAAATCAAAAGAGAAATCAAAAATTTTCTGGAAGCAAATGAGGATTACAACACAACATACCAAAACTTATGGGATGCAGCAAAAGCAGTGTTAAGAGGAAAGTTTATATCAATAGGTGCCTACATCAAGAAATTGGAAAGGCACCAAATAGATGAGCTTTCAATTCACCTCAAGGATCTAGAAAACCTACAGCAAATCAGACCCAAATCTAGTAGGAGAAGAGAAATAATTAAAATCAGAGAAGAAATCAACAGGATTGAATCAAGAAAAACATTCCAAAAAATCAGCCAAACGAAGAGCTGGTTTTTTGAAAAAATAAACAAAATTGACACCCCATTGGCCCAACTAACAAAAAAAAGAAGAGAAAAGACCCAAATCAATAAAATCAGAGATGAAAAAGGAAATGTAACAACAGACACCACAGAAATAAAAAGAATCATCAGAAATTACTACAAGGACTTGTATGCCAGCAAACAGGGAAACCTATCAGAAATGGATAGATTCCTGGACACATGCAAGCTACCAAAATTGAACCATGAAGACATAGAAAACCTAAATAGACCCATAACTGAAACAGAAATTGAAACAGTAATAAAGGCCCTCCCAACAAAGAAAAGCCCAGGACCAGATGGATTCACTGCTGAATTCTACCAGACATTTAAAGAAGAACTAATGCCATTTTTTCTCAAACTATTCAGAACAATCAAAGAAGAGGGAATCCTCCCAAATTCTTTCTATGAAGCCAGCATCACCTTAATTCCTAATACGGGAAAAGATGCAGCATTGAAAGAGAATTACAGACCAATATCCCTGATGAACATAGATGCAAAAATCCTCAATAAAATTCTCGCCAATAGAATGCAACAACACATCAGAAAGATCATCCACCCAGACCAAGTGGGATTTATCCCTGGTATGCAGGGATGGTTTAATGTGTGCAAGACAATCAATGTGATACACCACATTAACAGACTGCCGAAGAAAAACCATATGATTATCTCAATAGATGCCAAGAAAGCATTTGATAAAATACAACACCCGTTCATGAAGAAAACTCTAAGCAAACTGGGTTTGGAAGGAACATTCCTCAATACAATCAAAGCAATCTATGAAAAACCCACAGCCATTGGTACATGCCACCTTGATGGGATTGAATTGGAATCCCCTGGTATGTTTCTAACTCTACCATTTGGGGCAAGTCAGCTTGAGCATGTCCCAAATTATACATCTCTTCCCTCTCTTATTCCCACTCTTATGTTTAACAGGGATCACATTTCAGTTAATTTTTAACACTTAAGAATAACTGTGTATTAATTACAGAATTAAACCAGTCATATTAGGTAGAACAGACAAAAAACTACTAAGAGGGATAATGTATTAAGTTGTTCATTAATAGTCAGGGCTATGCTGATCAAGTCACCGTTTCCCATAGTGTCCATTTCACTTCAACAGGTTTCCTTTTTGGTGTTCAGTCAGTTGTCACCGATCAGGGAGAACATATGGTATTTGTCCCTTTGGGACTGGCTTATTTCACTCAGCATGATGTGTTCCAGATTCCTCCATTTTGCTGCAAATGACTGGATTTCGTTGTTTCTTACTGCGGTATAGTATTCTAAAGAGTACATACCCCATAATTTCTTTATCCAGTCTACCATTGATGGGCATTTAGGTTGGTTCCAGGTCTTGGCTATTGTGAATTGAGCTGCAATAAACATTAGGGTGCAGACCGCTTTTTTGATTGCCAATTTAAATTCCTTTGGGTAAATTCCAAGGAGTGGGATGGCTGGGTTGAACGGTATGATTATATTCAGGTTTCTGAGGAATCTCCAGACTGACTTCCATAGTGGCTTGACCAGTTTGCATTCCCACCAACAGTGGGTTAGTGTCCCTTTTTCCCCACATCCTCGCCAGCATCTGTTGTTGGTAGATTTCTGCATGTGAGCCATTCTAACCGGGGTGAGGTGAAACCTCATTGTGGTTTTGATTTGCATTTCCCTGATTGCTAATGACCTTGAACATTTTTTCATGTGCCTGTTGGCCATTTGGATTTCCTCTTTTGAAAATTGTCTATTGAGGTCCTTGGCCCATCTCTTAAGTGGGTTGTTGGTTTTGTTTTTGTGGAGTTTCTTGATCTCTTTGTAGATTCTGCTTATTAACCCTTTATCTGTTGTAGTTTGCAAATATTTTTTCCCATTCTGTCGGTTGTCTTTTCACTCTCCTGACTGTTTCTTTTGCAGTACAGAAACTTCTCAATTTGATGAAACCCCAATAGTTGATTTTGGCTTTGACTGCCTGTGCCTCCCAGGTCTTTTCCAGAAATTATTTGCCTGTGCGAATATCTTGAAGTGTTTCTCAAATGAGATGTACCAATGCCATCTCACTATTCCAAGTGATCAATTTCAGTTCACAATTGATCATAATGAAAGGACTAAGAGTCAAAGGGAGCACATAAACAAGTCTAGTACCCGCTAACACTAACCGATAGAATAAATAAAGGGGAGAGTGATCCAACATGGGAAGTGAGATACTCAGCAGACTCATAGAATGGCAGATGTCCTAAATAGCACTCTGGCCTAAGAATAAGCCCTAAAGGCATTCGGATGTGGCTGAAAAGCCCATGAGAGTATTTCAGGCATGGAAAGCCAAGACACTCTGGCAAAAGATCTCTGCGAGTGAGATCCCAGTGGAAAGAACAGGTCTTCAAAGAAGGAGGTACCTTTCTCTGAAGGCAGGAGAGAACCTCCACTTTGACTATGACCTTGTCTAAACAAGATAAGAGTCGGAGAACTCAGAGGGCTTCCATTGCATTGGAAACTCATGACTGGGGCATAGGGAGATTACTGATGCCATAGACAGGTGTGTCAATTGGTAAAGTCAACAACAGGAGTCACTGTGCACTTACTCCTCATGTAGGATCTCTGTCCTTAATGTGCTGTACATTGAGATTTAATGCTATAACGAGTACTCAAACAATATATTTCACTTTGTGTTTCTATGGGGGTGCAAACAATTGAAATCTTTACTTAATGCATACTAAACTGATCCTCTGTAAAAAAAAAAAGAAATTATCAATTCCCAACTTGACTCTCACTGGGATTAAACATGACAATAGTTCTGATATGATTTCATCATCATTTAAAAAATCATCTATTATTTTTCACTTTATGTATCTGTTGGGAGCAAACTGTTGAAATCCTTACTTAATGTATACTAAGCTGATCTTCTGTATAGAAAGAGAATCGAAAATGAATCTTGATGTGAATGGAAGGGGAGAGGGAGTGGGAAAGGGGAGGGTTGTGGGTGGGAGGGACGGTATGGGGTGGAAGCCATCGTAATCCATAAATCGTACTTTGGAAATTTATATTCATTAAATAAAAGTTAAAAAAAAACCCACAGCCAACATCCTATTGATTGGGGAAAATTTGGAAGCATTTCCCCTGAGATCTGGTACCAGACAGGGATGTCCACTCTCACCACTGCTATTCAATATAGTTCTGGAGGTTCTAGCCAGAGCTATTAGGCAAGAAAAAGAAATTAAAGGGATACAAATTGGGAAGGAAGAACTCAAACTACCCCTCTTTGCAGATGACATGATTCTGTATTTACGGGACCCAAAGAACTCTACCAAGAGACTATTGGAACTCATAGAAGAGTTTGGCAAAGTAGCAGGGTACAAAATCAATGCACAAAAATCAACAGCCTTTGTATACACAGACAATGCCATGGCTGAGGAAGAACTTCTAAGATCAATCCCATTCACAGTAGCAAGAAAAACAATCAAATACCTTGGAATAAACTTAACCAAGGACATTAAAGATCTCTACAATGAAAATTACAAAACCTTAAAGAAAGAAATAGAAGAGGATACCAAGAAATGGAAAAATCTTCCATGCTCATGGATTGGAAGAATCAATATCATCAAAATGTCCATTCTCCCAAAAGCAATTTCTAGATTCAATGCAATACCAATCAAGATACCGAAGACCTTCTTCTCAGATCTGGAAAAAATGGTGCTGAAATTTATGTGGAGGCACAAGAGACCTCAAATAGCTAAAGCAATCTTGTACAAAAAAAAAAAAAAACAAAAAACAAAGCCGGAGGCATCACAATACCAGATTTCAGGACATACTACAGGGCAGTTGTAATCAAAACAGCATGGTACTGGTACAGAAACAGATGGATAGACCAATGGAACAGAATTGAAACACCAGAAATCAACCCAAACATCTACAGCCAACTTATATTTGATCAAGGATCTAAAACCAATTCCTGGAGCAAGGACAGTCTATTCAATAAATGGTGCTGGGAAAATTGGATTTCCACGTGCAGAATCATGAAGCAATACCCCTACATTACACCTTACACAAAAATCCACTCAACATGGATTAAAGACCTAAATCTATGACCTGACACCATCAAGTTACTAGAGAACATTGGAGAAACCCTTCAAGATATTGGCACAGGCAAATAATTTCTGGAAAAGACCCGAGAGGCACAGGCAGTCAAAGCCAAAATCAACTATTGGGATTGCATCTTATTGAGAAGTTTCTGTACTGCAAAAGAAACAGTCAGGAGAGTGAAAAGACAACCGACAGAATGGAAAAAATATTTGCAAACTATGCAACAGATAAAGGGTTAATAAGCAGAATCTACAAAGAGATCAAGAAACTCCACAAAAACAAAACCAACAACCCACTTAAGAGATGGGCCAAGGACCTCAATAGACAATTTTCAAAAGAGGAAATCCAAATGGCCAACAGGCACATGAAAAAATGTTCAAGGTCATTAGCAATCAGGGAAATGCAAATCAAAACCACAATGAGGTTTCACCTCACCCCGGTTAGAATGGCTCACATGCAGAAATCTACCAACAACAGATGCTGGCGAGGATGTGGGGAAAAAGGGACACTAACCCACTGTTGGTGGGAATGCAAACTGGTCAAGCCACTATGGAAGTCAGTCTGGAGATTCCTCAGAAACCTGAATATAATCATACCGTTCAACCCAGCCATCCCACTCCTTGGAATTTACCCAAAGGAATTTAAATTGGCAATCAAAAAAGCGGTCTGCACCCTAATGTTTATTGCAGCTCAATTCACAATAGCCAAGACCTGGAACCAACCTAAATGCCCATCAATGGTAGACTGGATAAAGAAATTATGGGGTATGTACTCTTTAGAATACTATACCGCAGTAAGAAACAATGAAATCCAGTCATTTGCAGCAAAATGGAGGAATCTGGAACACATCATGCTGAGTGAAATAAGCCAGTCCCAAAGGGACAAATACCATATGTTCTCCCTGATCGGTGACAACTGACTGAACACCAAAAAGGAAACCTGTTGAAGTGAAATGGACACTATGGGAAACGGTGACTTGATCAGCATAGCCCTGACTATTAATGAACAACTTAATACATTATCCCTCTTAGTAGTTTTTTGTCTGTTCTACTTAATATGACTGGTTTAATTCTGAAATTAATACACAGTTATTCTTAAGTGTTGAAAATTAACTGAAATGTGATCCCTGTTAAACATAAGAGTGGGAATAAGAGAGGGAAGAGATGTATAATTTGGGACATGCTCAAGTTGACTTGCCCCAAATGGTAGAGTTAGAAACATACCAGGGGATTCCAATTCGTCCCATCAAGGTGGCATGTACAAATGCCATCTCCCTATTCCAAGTGATCAATTTCAGTTCACAATTGATCATAATGAAAGGACTAAGAGTCAAAGGGAGCACATAAACAAGTCTAGTACCTGCTAATACTATCCGATAGAATAAATAAAGGGGAGAGTGATCCAACATGGGAAGTGAGATACTCAGCAGACTCATAGAATGGCAGATGTCCTAAATAGCACTCTGGCCTAAGAATCAGCCCTAAAGGCATTCGGATCTGGCTGAAAAGCTCATGAGAGTATTTCAGGCATGGAAAGCCAAGACCCTCTGGCAAAAGATCTCCATGAGTGAGATCCCAGTGGAAAGAACAGGTCTTCAAAGAAGGAGGTACCTTTCTCTGAAGGCAGGAGAGAACCTCCACTTTAACTATGACCTTGTCTAAACAAGAAAAGAGTCGGAGAACTCAGAGGGCTTCCATAGCCTTGGAAACTCATGACTGGGGCATGGGGAGATTACTGATGCCATAGACAGGTGTGTCAATTGGTAAAGTCAACAACAGGAGTCACTGTGCACTTACTCCTCATGAAGGATCTGCTGTACATTGAGATTTAATGCTATAATGAGTATTCAAACAATATATTTCACTTTGTGTTTCTATGGGGGTGCAAACTGTTGAAATCTTTACTTAATGCATACTAAACTGATCTTCTTAAAAAAAAAAAGAAATTATCAACTCCCAACTTGACTCTCACTGGGATTAAACATGACAATAGGTCTGATCTGATTTCATCATCATTTAAAAAAATCATCTGTTATTTTTCACTTTATTTTTCTGTGTGGGAGCAAACTGTTGAAATCCTTACTTAATGTATAGTAAGCTGATCTTCTGTATATTAAGATAATCGAAAATGAATCTTGATGTGAATGGAAGGGGAAAGGGAGTGGGAAAGGGGAGGGTGGTGGGTGGGAGGGACGGTATGGGGGGGAAGCCATTGTAATCCATAAGTCGTACTTTGGAAATTTATATTCATTAAATAAAAGTTACAAAAAAGTCATTGGTCCCCTCTGCAAAATGGTTCCATTTCTTTTTCCAAAACACAAAAACTCATCTTGGTCGTGCTGCCTGGAGATTTCTAAGCATGACACGGCAATTGATTGTGTTTTGTATTTCCTAATGGATCCTCTGTCTAAACTCTTGTTTGTATTGCATCAGAATACAAACTGTGGGCGGGAAGAAGGCAAAACCAACTCAGACCCAGAAACCATTTAAGCAATTGCCGCTCAAGAAACCAAAAGTCGGCTGAAGCACCCAAAACAATGACAGAAAGCCAGAATTGGAGCAAGCCGACTGCTGTGCCCTGATTGGAAAAGCCCATTCCTTCCGTGTCTTGAACTCCCTATTCCAGCCTCAAAGTCAAAGCTCACATCCAAAAATTCATTACAAACCATGATAAATAAGAAAAATGGGAAAAAAGCCAAAGAAATGCAATTGTCCTGTGTGATATTGGGCTTGATTGAGTCAAAAGGAAACCGGCTGTTTCCAGATTCATACACCCCTCCCAGCTGACTGGCTTTGGAAACTAATTGACTTCACCTGAAAATCTCCATCAAACTTGATTGGAGGGGAATTAATTATCGGTCCCCTCTGCAAAAAGGTTTTCTGCCTGCAAATGCTAATTGGTTCCACATGGCGTCCATTTCTCAACACATTCGAGTTTTCTCAGCAGAACAATTCAGAATCCCGAGAAAACATTCTATTTCTGTTTGTAAACATGGCATTGGATGTATTTGCCCAACAGAAAGATTGTGCTTTTCTCCAAAACCACTTTGACGGTGATTTTTCGGTTAAATTTCACCCGAATTTGACAACACTTTATCCAGATATGCCTGGAGGAAAGCAGAAATATCTGGTATTGTGGCTGTCTCAATCCCAGATCTTGCTACAGCCTCTGTGTGTGTTTGTGTTTTCTGGGCTTTATCTACGGACCTACGGTTTTGAATGTATTTTAGCATGTACCATTTTGTTTTCTAACTGCAAATGCTAATTGGTCCCACATGGACTCAATTCCTCCACACAATCGAGTTTTCTCGGCAGAGCAATTCAGAATCCCATGAAAACATGCTATTTCTGTTGTAAACATGGCATTGGATCCACTTGACGAACAGAAAGATTGTGCTTTTCTCCAAAACCACTTTCACGGTGATTTTTTGGTGAAAATTCACCCGAATTCGGCAACACTTTGCCCGGATATGCATGGAGGAAAGCAGAAATATCCGGTGTTCTGGCAATCTCAATCCCAGATCTTGCTACAGTCTTTGTGTGTGTTTGTGTTTTCTGGGCTTTTTCTACGGACTTGACAGTTTTGAATGCAACTTTTTTCTGCCAGCAAACGCTAATTGTTTCCACATGGAGTCCATTCCTCCACACATTCGAGTTTTCTCAGCAGAGCAATTCAAAATCCCAACAAAACATGCTATTTCTGTTTCCAAACATGACATTGGATACACTTGCCAAACAGAGAGATTGTGCTTTTCTCCAAAACCACTTTGACGGTGATTTTTTGGTTAATTTCACCTGAATTCCACAAAATATTGTCCGGATATGCCTGGAGGAAAGAAGAAATATCCGGTGTGTTGTGGCTGTCTCAATCCCGGATCTTGCTACAGCCTCTGTGTTTGTTTGTGTTTTCTGGGCTTTATCTACGGACTTCACGGTTTTGAATGCATTTTAGCATGTAACGTTTTGTTTTCTGACGGCAAACGCTAATTGGTTCACATGGACTCAATTCCACCACACATTCGAGTTTTGTCGGCAGAACAATTCAGAATCCCGAGAAAACATGCTATTTCTGTTTGCAAACATGACATTGGATCCACTTGCCGAACAGAAAGATTGTGCTTTTCTCCAAAACCACTTTGACGATGATTTTTTGGACAAATGTCACCCAAATTCCACAACACTTTGTCCAGATATGCATGGAAAAGCAGAAATATCCGGTGTGTTGTGGCTATCTCAATCCCAGATCTTGCCACAGCCTCTGTGTTTGTTTGTGTTTTCTGAGCTTTATTTATGGAATTGATGGTTTTGAATGCACTTTAGCATGTAACTTTTTGTTTTCTGCCGGCAAACGCTAATTGGTTCCACATGGAGTCCATTCCTCCACACATTCGAGTTTTCTCAGCAGAGCAATTCAAAATCCTGAGAAAACATGCTATTTCTGTTTGCAAACATGACATTGGATACACTTGCCAAACAGAGAGATTGTGCTTTTCTCCAAAACCACTTTGACGGTGATTTTTTGGTGAAATTTCACCCGAATTCCACAACACTTTATCTGGATATGCCTGGAGGAAAGCAGAAATATCCGGTGTGTTGTGGCTATCTCAATCCCAGATCGTGCTACAGCCTCTGTGTTTGTTTCCATAATCTGGACTTTATCTACAGACTTCACGGTTTTGAATGCATTTTAGCATGTAACTTTTTGTTTTCCGCCTGCAAATACTAATTGGTTCCACATGGAGTCCATTCCTCCACACACTCAGTTTTCTCGGCAGAGCAATTCAGAATCCTGAGGAAACATGCTATTTCTGTTTGTCAACATGACATTGGATACACTTGCCCAACAGAAAGATTGTGCTTTTCTCCAAAACCACTTTGACGGTGATTTTTTGGTGAAATTTCACCCGAATTCAGCAACACTCTCTCCGGATATGCCTGAAGGAAAGCAGAAATATCCGGTGTGTTGTGGCTATCTCAATCCCAGATCTTGCAACAGCCTCTGAGATTGTTTGTGTTTTCTGTGCTTTATCTACGGACTTGACGGTTTGGAATGCATTTTAGCATGTACCATTTTGTTTTCTGCCTGCAAATGCTAATTAGTTCCACACGGCGTCAATTTCTCCACACGTTCGAGTTTCTTGGCAGAACAATTCAAAATCCCGAGAAACATGCTATTTCTGTTTGCAAACATGACATTGGATACACTTGCCGAACAGAAAGATTGTGCTTTTCTCCAAACCACTTTGACGGTGATTTTTTGGACAAATGTCACCCAAATTCCACAACACTTTGTCCAGATATGCATGGAGGAAAGCAGAAATATCCGGTGTGTTGTGGCTATCTCAATCCCAGATCTTGCCACAGCCTCTGTGTTTGTTTGTATAATCTGGACTTTTTCTAGAGACTTCACACTTTTGAATGCATTTTAGCATGTACCTTTTTGTTTTCTGCCTGCAAATGCTAATTGGTTCCACATGGAGTCAATTCCTCCACACATTCGAGTTTTCTCGGCAGAGCAATTCAGAATCCCGAGAAAACATGCTATTTCTGTTGTAAACATGGCATTGGATCCACTTGCTGAACAGAAAGATTATGCTTTTCTCGAAAACAACTTTGACGGTGATTTTTTGGTGAAATTTCACCGAAATTCGACAACACTTTCTCCGGATATGCCTGGAGAAAAGCAGAAATATCCAGTGTGTTGTGGCTATCTCAATCCGACATCTTGCTACAGCCTCTGTGCTTGTTTGTATAATCTGGACTTTATCTACATACTTCACACTTTTGAATGCATTTTAGCATGTACCTTTTTGTTTTCTGCCTGCAAATGCTAATTGGTTCCACATGGAGTCCATTCCTCCACACACTCGAGTTTTCTCAGCAGAGAAATTCAGAATCCCATGAAAACATGCTATTTCTGTTTGCAAACATGACATTGGATACACTTGCCGAACAGAGAGATTGTGCTTTTCTCCAAAACCACTTTGACGGTGATTTTTTGGTTAATTTCACCTGAATTCCACAAAATATTGTCCGGATATGCCTGGAGGAAAGAAGAAATATCCGGTGTGTTGTGGCTGTCTCAATCCCGGATCTTGCTACAGCCTCTGTGTTTGTTTGTGTTTTCTGGGCTTTATCTACGGACTTCACGGTTTTGAATGCATTTTAGCATGTAACGTTTTGTTTTCTGACGGCAAACGCTAATTGGTTCACATGGACTCAATTCCACCACACATTCGAGTTTTGTCGGCAGAACAATTCAGAATCCCGAGAAAACATGCTATTTCTGTTTGCAAACATGACATTGGATCCACTTGCCGAACAGAAAGATTGTGCTTTTCTCCAAAACCACTTTGACGATGATTTTTTGGACAAATGTCACCCAAATTCCACAACACTTTGTCCAGATATGCATGGAAAAGCAGAAATATCCGGTGTGTTGTGGCTATCTCAATCCCAGATCTTGCCACAGCCTCTGTGTTTGTTTGTGTTTTCTGAGCTTTATTTATGGAATTGATGGTTTTGAATGCACTTTAGCATGTAACTTTTTGTTTTCTGCCGGCAAACGCTAATTGGTTCCACATGGAGTCCATTCCTCCACACATTCGAGTTTTCTCAGCAGAGCAATTCAAAATCCTGAGAAAACATGCTATTTCTGTTTGCAAACATGACATTGGATACACTTGCCAAACAGAGAGATTGTGCTTTTCTCCAAAACCACTTTGACGGTGATTTTTTGGTGAAATTTCACCCGAATTCCACAACACTTTATCTGGATATGCCTGGAGGAAAGCAGAAATATCCGGTGTGTTGTGGCTATCTCAATCCCAGATCGTGCTACAGCCTCTGTGTTTGTTTCCATAATCTGGACTTTATCTACAGACTTCACGGTTTTGAATGCATTTTAGCATGTAACTTTTTGTTTTCCGCCTGCAAATACTAATTGGTTCCACATGGAGTCCATTCCTCCACACACTCAGTTTTCTCGGCAGAGCAATTCAGAATCCTGAGGAAACATGCTATTTCTGTTTGTCAACATGACATTGGATACACTTGCCCAACAGAAAGATTGTGCTTTTCTCCAAAACCACTTTGACGGTGATTTTTTGGTGAAATTTCACCCGAATTCAGCAACACTCTCTCCGGATATGCCTGAAGGAAAGCAGAAATATCCGGTGTGTTGTGGCTATCTCAATCCCAGATCTTGCAACAGCCTCTGAGATTGTTTGTGTTTTCTGTGCTTTATCTACGGACTTGACGGTTTGGAATGCATTTTAGCATGTACCATTTTGTTTTCTGCCTGCAAATGCTAATTAGTTCCACACGGCGTCAATTTCTCCACACGTTCGAGTTTCTTGGCAGAACAATTCAAAATCCCGAGAAACATGCTATTTCTGTTTGCAAACATGACATTGGATACACTTGCCGAACAGAAAGATTGTGCTTTTCTCCAAACCACTTTGACGGTGATTTTTTGGACAAATGTCACCCAAATTCCACAACACTTTGTCCAGATATGCATGGAGGAAAGCAGAAATATCCGGTGTGTTGTGGCTATCTCAATCCCAGATCTTGCCACAGCCTCTGTGTTTGTTTGTATAATCTGGACTTTATCTAGAGACTTCACACTTTTGAATGCATTTTAGCATGTACCTTTTTGTTTTCTGCCTGCAAATGCTAATTGGTTCCACATGGAGTCAATTCCTCCACACATTCGAGTTTTCTCGGCAGAGCAATTCAGAATCCCGAGAAAACATGCTATTTCTGTTGTAAACATGGCATTGGATCCACTTGCTGAACAGAAAGATTATGCTTTTCTCGAAAACAACTTTGACGGTGATTTTTTGGTGAAATTTCACCGAAATTCGACAACACTTTCTCCGGATATGCCTGGAGAAAAGCAGAAATATCCAGTGTGTTGTGGCTATCTCAATCCGACATCTTGCTACAGCCTCTGTGCTTGTTTGTATAATCTGGGCTTTATCTACATACTTCACACTTTTGAATGCATTTTAGCATGTACCTTTTTGTTTTCTGCCTGCAAATGCTAATTGGTTCCACATGGAGTCCATTCCTCCACACACTCGAGTTTTCTCAGCAGAGAAATTCAGAATCCCATGAAAACATGCTATTTCTGTTTGCAAACATGACATTGGATACACTTGCCGAACAGAGAGATTGTGCTTTTCTCCAAAACCACTTTGACGGTGATTTTTTGGTTGATTTCACCTGAATTCCACAAAATATTGTCCGGATATGCCTGGAGGAAAGAAGAAATATCCGGTGTGTTGTGGCTGTCTCAATCCCGGATCTTGCTACAGCCTCTGTGTTTGTTTGTGTTTTCTGGGCTTTATCTACGGACTTCACGGTTTTGAATGCATTTTAGCATGTAACGTTTTGTTTTCTGACGGCAAACGCTAATTGGTTCACATGGACTCAATTCCACCACACATTCGAGTTTTGTCGGCAGAACAATTCAGAATCCCGAGAAAACATGCTATTTCTGTTTGCAAACATGACATTGGATCCACTTGCCGAACAGAAAGATTGTGCTTTTCTCCAAAACCACTTTGACGATGATTTTTTGGACAAATGTCACCCAAATTCCACAACACTTTGTCCAGATATGCATGGAAAAGCAGAAATATCCGGTGTGTTGTGGCTATCTCAATCCCAGATCTTGCCACAGCCTCTGTGTTTGTTTGTGTTTTCTGAGCTTTATTTATGGAATTGATGGTTTTGAATGCACTTTAGCATGTAACTTTTTGTTTTCTGCCGGCAAACGCTAATTGGTTCCACATGGAGTCCATTCCTCCACACATTCGAGTTTTCTCAGCAGAGCAATTCAAAATCCTGAGAAAACATGCTATTTCTGTTTGCAAACATGACATTGGATACACTTGCCAAACAGAGAGATTGTGCTTTTCTCCAAAACCACTTTGACGGTGATTTTTTGGTGAAATTTCACCCGAATTCCACAACACTTTATCTGGATATGCCTGGAGGAAAGCAGAAATATCCGGTGTGTTGTGGCTATCTCAATCCCAGATCGTGCTACAGCCTCTGTGTTTGTTTCCATAATCTGGACTTTATCTACAGACTTCACGGTTTTGAATGCATTTTAGCATGTAACTTTTTGTTTTCCGCCTGCAAATACTAATTGGTTCCACATGGAGTCCATTCCTCCACACACTCAGTTTTCTCGGCAGAGCAATTCAGAATCCTGAGGAAACATGCTATTTCTGTTTGTCAACATGACATTGGATACACTTGCCCAACAGAAAGATTGTGCTTTTCTCCAAAACCACTTTGACGGTGATTTTTTGGTGAAATTTCACCCGAATTCAGCAACACTCTCTCCGGATATGCCTGAAGGAAAGCAGAAATATCCGGTGTGTTGTGGCTATCTCAATCCCAGATCTTGCAACAGCCTCTGAGATTGTTTGTGTTTTCTGTGCTTTATCTACGGACTTGACGGTTTGGAATGCATTTTAGCATGTACCATTTTGTTTTCTGCCTGCAAATGCTAATTAGTTCCACACGGCGTCAATTTCTCCACACGTTCGAGTTTCTTGGCAGAACAATTCAAAATCCCGAGAAACATGCTATTTCTGTTTCCAAACATGACATTGGATACACTTGCCAAACTGAAAAATTGTGCTTTTCTCCAAACCACTTTGACGGTGATTTTTTGGACAAATGTCACCCAAATTCCACAACACTTTGTCCAGATATGCATGGAGGAAAGCAGAAATATCCGGTGTGTTGTGGCTATCTCAATCCCAGATCTAGCCACAGCCTCTGTGTTTGTTTGTGTTTTCTGGGCTTTATTTACGGACTTGATGGTTTTGAATGCATTTTAGCATGTAACTTTTTGTTTTCTGCCTGCAAATGCTAATTGGTTCCACATGGACTCAATTCCTCCACACAATCGAGTTTTCTCGGAAGAGCAATTCAGAATCCTGAGAAAACATGCTATTTCTCTTTGTCAACATGGCATGAGATCCACTTGCCGAACAGAAAGATTGTGCTTTTCTCCAAAACCACTTTGACAGTGATTTTTTTGGTGAAATTTCACCCGAATATCACAACACTTTCTCTGGATATTCCTGAAGGAAAGCAGACATATCCGGTGTGTTGTGGCTGTCTCAATCCCGGATCTCGCTACAGCCTCTGTGTTTGTTTGTGTTTTCTGGGCTTTATCTACGGACTTGACGGTCTTGAATGCATTTTAGCATGTAACATTTTGTTTTCTGCAGGCAAATGCTAACTGGTTCCACAGGGATTCAAATCCTCCACACATCCATGTTTTCTCTGCAGAACAATTCAGAATCCTGAGAAAACATGCTATTTCTGTTTGTCAACATGACATTGGATCCACTTGCCCAACAGAAAGATTGTGCTTTTCTCCAAAACCACTTTGACGGTGATTTTTTGGTGAAATTTCAACCGAATTCGACAACACTTTGTCCGGATATGCCTGGAGGAAAGCAGAAATATCCGGTGTATTATAGCTATCTCAATCCCAGATCTAGCTACAGCCTCTGTGTGTGTTTGTGTTTTCTGGCCTTTATCTATGGACTTGACGGTTTTGAATGCATTTTAGCATGTAACATTTTGTTTTCTGCCCGCAAATGCTAACTGGTTCCACATGGAGTCCATTCCTCCACACATTCGAGTTTTCTCAGCAGAGCAATTCAAAATCCCAACAAAACATGCTATTTCTGTTTCCAAACATGACATTGGATACACTTGCCAAACAGAGAGATTGTGCTTTTCTCCAAAACCACTTTGACGGTGATTTTTTGGACAAATGTCACCCAAATTCCACAACACTTTGTCCAGATATGCCTGGAGGAAAGAAGAAATATCTGGTGTGTTGTGGCTGTCTCAATCCCGGATCTTGCTACAGCCTCTGTGTTTGTTTGTGTTTTCTGGGCTTTATCTACGGACTTGATGGTTTTGAATGCATTTTAGCATGTAACGTTTTGTTTTCTGATGGCAAATGCTATTGGTTCCACATGGACTCAATTCCACCACACAATCGAGTTTTCTCAGCAGAGCAATTCAGAATCCCGAGAAAACATGCTATTTCTGTTTGCAAACATGACATTGGATCCACTTGCCGAACAGAAAGATTGTGCTTTTCTCCAAAACCACTTTGACGGTGATTTTTTGGTGAAATTTCACCCGAATTCAACAACACTCTCTCCGGATGTGCCTGAAGGAAAGCAGAAATATCCGGTATGTTGTGGCTATCTCAATCCCAGATCTTGCCACAGCCTCTGTGTTTGTTTGTGTTTTCTGTGCTTTATTTATGGACTTGATGGTTTTGAATGCATTTTAGCATGTAACTTTTTATTTTCTGCCGGCAAACGCTAATTGGTTCCACATGGACTCAATTCCACCACACATTCGAGTTTTCTCAGCAGAACGATTCAGAATCCTGAGAAAACATGCTATTTCTGTTGTAAACATGACATTGGATCCACTTCCTGAACAGAAATATTGTGCTTTTCTCCAAAACCACTTTGACGGTGATTTTTTGGTGAAATTACACCCTAATTCAACAACACTTTCTCCGGATATGTCTGGAGGAAAGCAGAAATATCTGGTGTGTTGTGGCTATCTCAATCCCAGATCTTGCTACAGCCTCTGTGTTTGTTTGTATAATCTGGACTTTATCTACAGACTTCACGGTTTTGAATGCATTTTAGCATGTACCCTTTTGTTTTCTAACGGCAAACGCTAATTGGTTCCACATGGAGTCCATTCCTCCACACATTCGAGTTTTCTCAGCAGAGCAATTCAGAATCCCGAGAAAACATGCAATTTCTGTTTTCAAACATGACATTGGATACACTTGCCAAACAGAGAGATTGCGCTTTTTTCCAAAACCACTTTGACGATGATTTTTTGGACAAATGTCACCCAAATTCCACAACACTTTGTCCAGATATGCATGGAGGAAAGCAGAAATATCCGGTGTATTGTGGCTATCTCAATCCCAGATCGTGCTACAGCCTCTGTGTTTGTTTCTCTTTTCTGGGCTTTATCTACAGACTTCACGGTTTTGAATGCATTTTAGCATGTACCTTTTTGTTTTCTGCCTGCAAATACTAATTGGTTCCACATGGAGTCAATTCCTCTACACATTCGAGTTTTCTCAGCAGAGCAATTCAGAATCCCGAGAAAACATGCTATTTCTGTTAGCAAACATGACATTGGATACACTTGCCGAACAGAGAGATTGTGCTTTTCTCCAAAACCACTTTGACGGTGATTTTTTGGTGAAATTTCACCCGAATTCAACAACACTTTGTCCGGATATGCCTGGAGGAAAGAAGAAATATCCGGTGTGTTGTGGCTGTCTCAATCCCGGATCTTGCTACAGCCTCTGTGTTTGTTTGTGTTTTCTGGGCTTTATCTATGGACTTGACAGTCTTGAATGCATTTTAGCATGTAACTTTTTGTTTTCTGCCGGCAAACGGTAATTGGTAACACATGGAGTCAAATCCTCTACTCATTCGAGTTGTCTAGGCAGAATGCTTCAGAAAACTGAGAAAACATGCTATTTCTCTTTGTAAACATGACATTGGATCCACTTGCCGAACAGAGAGATTGTGCTTTTCTCCAAAACCACTTTGACGGTGATTTTCCGGTTAAATTTCACTCGAATTCCACAAAACATTGTCCGGATATGCCTGGAGGAAAGCAGAAATATCCGGTGTGTTGTGGCTGTCTCAATCCCGGATATTGCTACAGCCTCTGTGTTTGTTTGTGTTTTCTGGGCTTTATCTACAGACTTCACACTTTTCAATGCATTTTACCATGTAACATTTTGTTTTCTGCCCGCAAATGCTAACTGGTTCCACAGGGAGTCCATTCCTCCACACATTCGAGTTTTCTCAGCAGAGCAATTCAGAATCCCGAGAAAACATGCTATTTCTGTTTGCAAACATGACATTGGATCCACTTGCCGAACAGAAAGATTGTGCTTTTCTCCAAAACCACTTTGACGGTGATTTTTTTGGACAAATGTCACCCAAATTCCACAACACTTTGTCCAGATATGCCTGGAGGAAAGCAGAAATATCTGGCGTGTTGTGGCTATCTCACCTGAGATCTTGCTACAGCCTCTGTGTTTGTGGTTTTATACGAAATCTACAGACTTGACAGTTTGGAAGGCATTTTCGCATGTACCTTTTTGTTTTCTACCGGCAAACGCTATTTGGTTCCACATGGAGTCAAATCCTTCACACATTCGATTTTTCCTGGTAGAAAGCTTTAGAAACCCAAGCAAACATGATATTTGTGTTTGTTAACATGATATTGGATCCACCTGCTTAAGAGAAAGATAGTGCTTTTCTCCAAAATATCTTTTTTTTAACTTTTATTTAATGAATATAAATTTCCAAGGTATGACTTATGGATTACAATGGCTTCCCACCCATAACGTCCCTCCCACCCGCAACCCTCCCTTTTCCCACTCCCTTTCCCCTATCATTAACATCAAGATTCATTTTCGATTCTCTTAATATACAGAAGATCAGCTTAGTATACATTCTGTAAGATTTCAACAGTTTACTCCCACACAGAAACATAAAGTGAAAAATAATAGATGATTTTTTAAATGATGATGAAATCAGATCATGTTTAATCCCAGTGAGAGTCAAACTGGGAATTGATAATTTCTTTTTTTTTTTTTTTGCAGATCAGTTTAGTATACATTAAGTAAATATTTCAACAGTTTACATCCCCAAAGAAACACAAATTGAAATATACTGATTGAGTAGCCGTTATAGCATAAAATCTCAATTAACAGCACATTAAGGACAGAGATCCTACATGAGGAGTAAGTGCACAGTGACTCCTGTTGTTGACTTTACCAATTGACACTCCTGTCTATGGCATCAGTAATCACCCTAGGCTCTTGTCATGAGCTGCCAAGGCTATGGAAGCCCTCTGAGTTCTCCAACTCTTATCTTTTTTAGACAAGGTCATAGTCAAATTGGAGGTTCTCTCCTCCCTTCAGAGAAAGGTATCTCCTTCTTTGAAGACCTGTTCTTTCCACTGGGATCTCACTAGCGGAGATCTTTCATTACGGTCTTTTTTTTTTTTTTTTTTTTGCCAGAGTGTCTTGGCTTTCCATGCCTGAAATACTCTCATGGGCTTTTCAGCCTGATCCGAATGCCTTTAGGCCTGATTCTGAGGCCAGAGTGCTGTTTAGGACATCTGCCATTCTATGAGTCTGCTGAGGATCTCGCTTCCCATGTTGGATCACTCTCCCCTTTATTTATTCTATCGGTTAGTATTAGCAGGTACTAGACTTGTTTATGTGCTCCCTTTGACTCTTAGTCCTTTCATTTTTATGATCAATTGTGAACTGAAATTGATCACTTGGAATAGGGAGATGGCATTTGTACATGCCACCTTGATGGGACGAATTGGAATCCCCTGGTATGTTTCTAACTCTACCATTTGGGGCAAGTCAACTTGAGCATGTCCCAAATTATACTTCTCTTCCCTCTCTTATTCCCACTCTTATATTTAACAGGGATCACAATTCTGCTAATTTTCAACACTTATGAATAACTGTGTATTAATTACAGAATTAAACCAGTCATATTAAGTAGAACAGACAAAAAAATACTAAGAGGGATAATGTATTAAGTTGTTCATTAACAGTCAGGGCTATGCTGATCAAGTCGCCGTTTCTCATAGTGTCCATTTCACTTCAACAGGTTTCCTTTTTGGTGTTCAGTCAGTTGTCACCGATCAGGGAGAATATATGGTATTTGCCCCTTTGGGACTGGCTTATTTCACTCAGCATGATGTGTTCCAGATTCCTCCATTTTGTTGCAAATGACTGGATTTCATTGTTTCTTACTGCAGTATAGTATTCTAAAGAGTACATATCCCATAATTTCTTTATCCAGTCTACCGTTGATGGGCATTTAGGTTGGTTCCAGGTCATTTGCAACAAAATGGAGGAATGAATAGCTGCTTTCTGCATTGATCCCTCTCAAGTATTAATTATCAGATTTTTCCAATCTGGAATTTGAAGCTGTTACAGAAACCTGGGGTGGGAAAACTCCCTTCTTTCAAACAGGCACAGAGACAGTGGAGGATCCAAGGAGTTTATATTAATGGCCCTAGGCTCAACTGGAATGATTTCCTGAGAATTGAGCATCAAATTCAAGTTTCTTAGCTGTTACAGCATTGGTGAGTTTAAATGGCAGCCCAGCCTACATGACTTAGGACCACATTTCCAATGGTCAGTGGGTCCAGTATGTTTGTAAAAGAGATGCCAGGGACAGATTTATTAAGACAGATTTATGACCGGAGTTTACAGAAGCAGAACTTAGGACATCTTCCCTCCCTAGAAAAGATTTCAGTGGGCAGCTGTTTCACTCGTTAATTGTGAGCATCCACTTTTAAAGGTTTGTGTTGAATGGGGTCCACTTCTCTTTCTTTGATGATTTATTTGGCTGCTTTTCATTTTCTGTCTTCAACTATTTCTTCTCCTGTTAGCAAGGCTGTCAACTGTTTTTACCTGCCACTGATCCCTTTGCAAAGTGAGAAGGGAACTAAAATCAATGCAAGTCTACTGTGTTGTCAATAACTGCAGCTACTTTTTTAAAGATTTATTTATTCATTTGAAAGAGTTACACAGGGAGGAGAGAGAGAGAGAGAGAGAGAGAGAGAGAGAGAGGTCTTCCATCTGATGGTTCACTCCCCAATTGGCAGCAACAGCTGGAGCTGTGGCAGTCTGACGCCAGTAGCCAGGAGCTTCTTCTGGGATGAAGCTGTTTTTTAAAATAATTATTTATTTATTTGAAAGGCAGAGTTACAGAGTGGCAGAAGCAGAGATAGATGGCTGGAGCTGTTTGGATCCAAAACCAGGAGCCAGGAGCTTTTTCCAGGTCTCATAGGTGGGTGCAGGAGATAGGGGATTTGGGCCATCTTCGACTGTTTTCCCAGGCCACAGCAGAGAGCTGGATGGGAAGTGCAGCAGCCAGGATCCCAACCAGCACCCATATGGGATGCTGACACTGCAGGCAGTAGGTTTACCCACTATGCAACAGCGCTGCTCACTAACTGGAGCTCTTTTAATCTGAGTTTGCATAAAGTGGAGAATTACAGCATCATAAATACAGATAAGTAACAGTTTTCCTCTGCCCAGTACTTTACAGTTACCCAGTGATCCACTGAGAATCTTACATTCCACACTGTGTAATTAAGAAGGCCAGTTACTTGTCTTATTTTGGGTTCTGTGTTTAAACCCATGACATTTTTGACATGGGAGGATATTAGTTCTACAATTTCATGGAGACTGGTCTGTGGAAGCATCTATAGAAGTTATAACTGTGAGAGTGGTAAGAAAGAAGAGGGGAAGAAATAAGTGCCCCTTTCCCCCCACAGAGATGTCCGCAAGTGGAGTAGAAGATGTGCCCTTGAAAACTATGGCTGACTTTCTGGGACAAACTGTGTTTGAATGCTTCACATGTTCTGATAGAAAGGTATTGTCACCAGGTTATTACTATATTTATTTAGTTAGTTTTTAAAGATATATTTATTTATTTGAAAATCAGAGTTACACAGAGAGAGAAGGAGAGGCAGAGAGAGAGAGAGAGAGAGAGAGAGAGAGAGTGTGTCTTCCATCAGGTTCATTTCCCCAATGGCTTCATCATTGTGAACTTTGCTCAGTTCCTGACCTATACCTTTCCTTTAACCTAGTACTTTGCCATGTAGTAGCCCATGAAAACTGCAGACTGCATAAATGAATGAATACTTTGAGGGTTGTGATTTCTTAGAGGAACATCATGAGACAGAAGGAATAAAACAAAACAAAAGTATCCTCAGTATATAGAAGGTATACTGGTTTTGCAAGCCACAGAGAAGAGGAAGAAGAAGGAAAGTAGTGAGACTGGAAAGTATGTGGCAAAGGTAATAGGCACTGGTCAAGAATTTAACAAGCCCATTAGGAAAACATTAAGGTTTCCTTACTTCCATGTAGACTCTGCCCTCTAATGGTGAACAGGGTCCTCTAAACCCACTTGTTGCACAAATGAAAACCCAAGCATTGTCTTCTCCCACAGATGGAGTCTGCTATTGGTTTTGGTTTACATTTCCCTAATGGCTAGTGATATTGGGCATGTTCATATATGTCTTGACCATTTAGATTTCTTCTTCTGAGAAACATCTATTCTGATCATTGCCCATTTCTTAACTGTACATTTTGCTTCTTGTTTGGAGTTTTTCCAGTTCTATATATGTATGTTCTGGCTATCAATCCTTTGTCATATTCAGAGTTTTCAATGTTTTCTGCCATTCTGCCCATTGTATCTTCACTCTGTTGATTACTTTGTTGTGAAGATGTATCTTAATTTGATATGCTCAAATTTGTATATTTTATTTTTGTTACTTGTGCTTTTGGAATCTTACCCAAAACTGTTGTCTGTGCTAATGTTTTACAGTTTCTCATATGTTAATTTAGTTTTTGGTTTTATATTTAGACATTTAATTCACCTTGAGTTGCTTTTACATAGTGTATGAGGTGTTGGGGCATATTTTCAGGCTTCTACATATGGATAATCACTTTCCTTTAAACTATTTGCTAAAGGGATTCTTCTTTCTCCTGTTTGTTTTATTTCCTTTGTTAAATAGGAGTTGCCTGTAGAAAAGTCAGTTTATTTCAGCTGCCTATGCTTTTCCATTGAACTATGTGTCTGTTTTTCCAACAGTGCTAACACTGCTTCTATTTTTTTAAGATTTATTTATTTATTTGAAAGGCCAGATGCTTCTTCCAAGTCTCTCATGTGGGTGCCAGCACCCGAGAACATGGGCCATCTTCCACCGATTTCCCAGGTGCATTAGTAGGGAGCTGGATTGGAAGTGGAGCACCTGGTCTCCTAGCAGCAATACATGGGATGCATGCACGGCAGGTCAAGGCTTTAACCCACTATGCCACAGCACCAAACCCTTCCTTATTTATTTCTGCTGTGATCTTTCATTATTCACTTTTTTCTACTGACCTGCAACTTGACTCATTCCTGTTTTTTTCTGGGTCCTGGAGGATGGTAGTAGGTTGCTTCTGGGATATCTTTTTTGTGTTAGTAGATACTTGGTAATCTAAAATCATAGTTTTTAGTTTCTATATGTGTCTGCTAATCACGAGGACCTTCTAGATGACAGCAGAAAATGCTGGCAGAAATGAGGATATATTAATTTTCTAAGAAAATACCACAGAGAATATGATTTAAATCATGGAATTTTACTTCTCAGAGTTGTGAGGTTGAAAATATCAGATCAAGGTCCTAATAGGCTCAATTTTTCCAGAAGACTTTCTCCGATGAGGCAGACACATCTATCATTTGATCTGCTTAAAAGCACTTTCTTCAGGTAGAGTCATGTTGGTGGTTAGCACTTCAGTGTTTGAGTTTTAGGGAGGCACATTTCAGTCCATAACAGCAAAAGGGGGCCCTGTGGTCTACTTCAATGACAGCCATCTCTGCGGAGGACAGAAAGTATGAAATCAGCATTAGGGTTTCTCACAGTATTACTGTCAGTGCTATCTCCATCAAATGTGCATTCATGTACACACAAACAAAACTGCCTGTACACATAAACACATTCAACAGTGGAAATGCCTGACGGTTGTGTACAGGTAACATCAATATAATAATCCATAAGATGGCCTATTAGCAGACATTAAAAAGAGAATTAGAAAGAATGACAACAAAATCTGCAGTTACCTATGTTTATGTATATATGTATGATATTCAGTATTTATAGTTGCTAAAAGATGAATACTGATGTGTGGGAATAAAATCTAAACCTTACCTTGCAATATTGCAGCCTAGTCTACATGAAAGATGTCTTCCTAAAACCTTTCACTGGGCCCACTCTGTGGCATAGTAGAGTAAGCATCCACCTGCAGCACCAGCATCCCACATGGGCACCAGTTTGAGTCCCTGCTTCTGCACTTCCAATCCAGCTCTTTGCTAATGGCCTAGGAAAGCAGTGGAATATGCCCTGAGTGCTTGGGCCCTGGCACCCATGTGAGAAACCTGGAGGAAGCTGCTGACTCCTGGCTTCTGGCACCTGGCTTCAGATCAGCCCAGCTCCAGCCATTCTGGCCATTTAGGGGTGAACCAGTGGATAGAAGACCTCTCTTTCTCTTCCTCTCTATATCTGTAACTCTGCCTCACAATAAATAAATACATTTTTTAAAAACCTTTCACATTTTAAATTTCTTAATTTTTTTAAAGATTTATTTATTTATTTATTTACAAGTCGAGTTACAAACAGAGAGGAGAGCCAGAGAGAAAGAGAGAGGTCTTCCATCTAATGTTCACTCCCTAATTGATTGCAACTGCCAGAGCTGTGCTGATCCAAAGCCAGGAGCCAGGAGCTAGTTCCAGGTCTCCCCGATGGGTACAGGGGCCCAAGGACTTGGGCCATTTTCTACTACTTTCCCAGGCCATAGCAGAGAGCAGGATCAGAAGTGGAGCATCTGAGTATTGAACCGGCCCCCATATGGGATGCTGGCACTTCAGGCCAGGGTGTTAACCTGCTCCACCACAGCAACAGCCCAACATTTTAAATTTCTGATACTCTAAAGTAGCACAGGACTGCATTACATATAGGAAAGATGCATTTAAAAATTATAAATCTAGTGCATTTTAGCAGAAGTTTTAACAAATACTTCTGATTTTCTCAGCATTATGTACTAAATAAATGACATAATGAGTCACTGTCAGATTTTTAGCTCTTTGACAGCCACTTATAATATTTAACAGCATTTTGAAATTTATTGCTAGTGTGTTTTTCTCAACACATGCACTGGATTTTACCAGTTTAGTGAACATGGAGTTGCCTATTATAGGATTTGCATTTTAATGGGTTTTCATGGCACATGTAATCAACATCTGCAAAGCCTCTAAAACACATAAATAATAACATGAATCAGGTTTATTTTCTTAAAGATTTATTTATTTATTTGAAAGAGTTGCACAAATAGAGGAGAGGTAGAGAGAGAGAGAGACAGACAGACAGACAGACAGCCAGACAGAGACGGTGAGGTCTTCCATCTGCTGGTTTACTCCCAGTTGGCCGCAATGGCTGGTCTGTGTCGATCCGAAGCCAGGAGCTTCTTCCGAGTCTCTCACATGTGTGCAAGGCCCCAAGGACTTGGGCCACCTTCTACTGCTTTCCCAGGCCATAGAAGAGAGCTGATTCAGAAGTGGAGCAGCCACGACTTGAACTGGCACCCATATGCCTTGCCAGCACTGCAGGCAGCAACTTTATCTGCTATGCCACAGCGCCAGCCCTGCATTGCATCTTTTTTAAGATGATATGGATTGAAGTTCATGAAAAATTATTAGCAGAGTGGGAACTGATAGATATGGATGAAGCAGGATGGACTTGTTAGGAATGGTGATGTTAATTTCCTTATAAAATAAATAAATAAGAAATTAAATATGGTCAGACATAAATGAAGACTAAATTTTATTAGTGGTGATCCAGAAAACATTGATCCTAGGTCTTTTTCTTCTAGTGTTAAGTTTATATTTTTAAATGCATATTAAGTGAACAAATTTCATGTAATTTATATATACAGATTTAAGAGCAAACTGATAACATCCTACCCTATCTTCCCTTGGTCTCATATTTCCAACTCCCTCCTTCTTGTTTTATTTTCTTTTAATTTTTACAGCTGCATGCTTTGATTTTATTTTAGAATCACAAGCTTTAACCCTCTACAAAATAAAGAATTCAGCAAGTAGTAGCAGAAATATCAATGAGTATATGTTGTATACTCTATCAAAGAGTACAGAAAAGTGCTATGAACAATACTCAAATCTCAAAATGTCAATTTAACTCCTATGCTGCTTTTTGTTGTCTATATATTAATTACCACCAGCCAGAGAAAACATATGGTATTTGTCTTTTGGGGACTGGCTTCTTTCATGAAGCATAAGTGTTTCCAGTTCATCCATTTAGTTACAAAAGATAGGATTTCATTCTCAATTGTGGCTGAATAGTATTTTACACTGTATATATAGCTCATATTCTTTTTCCAGTCACCAGTTGATGGACATCTGGGTTGATTCCATGTTAGCTATTGTGAATTGAGCTGTAATAAACAAGAGGGTACAGATAACTCATGCCTATGCATATTCTATTTCATTTCATGTGGATAAATTCCCAGGAGTCAGATGACAGGATCATATGGTATGTTTGTTTTCAGATTTCTGAGGAACTTTTATACTACCTTCCATAATGACTGTACTAGCTTCATTCCCACCAACAGCAGGTTAGGGTACCTTTTTCTCTACCTCTCCACCAGCCTTTATTGTTTGTTGACTTTTTCAAAAGAATTATTTATTTGAAAGGTGGAGCTACAGAGAGGGAGAGGCAGAGGCAGAGGCAGAGGCAGAGAGACATAAGTATTTATCTCCTTGTTTATTCTCCATATAGCCCAATAGGTGGTGCTGGTCCAATCAGAAGCCAGAGTTAGGAGCATCTCCCTGGTCACCCAAGTGGGTGCAGGGACCCAGGCACTTGGGCCATCCTCCACTGCCCTCCCAATCCAGAGCAGAAAGCTGGACTGGAAGAGAAGCAACCGGGACCAGAACTGGCACCCATATGGGATGCCGGCTCCACAGGTGGAGGATCAACCCAGTGTGCCACAGCACTGGCCCCCATATGGGATATTTTTCTATAGTTCTCTTTCTCCACTGTATCTTTTTCTAGTTTAAGAATTAAGGTAATGCAGGGTTAATAGAAGGAGTTTGAGAGGATTGTCTCTCTTTCAATTGTTTTGAATAGTTTGAGAAGAATTGGAATTAGTTCTTTAAAAGTCCTGTAGAATTCAATAGTGAGGCTGTCTGATCCTGGACTTTTCCTTGTTGGGAGGGTCTTTATTACTCATCCAATCTCTGTCTTGGTTTTTGATTTGTTTAGCTTTTCTATGTGTCTTCATGACGCAATTACTCAATTTTGGTATATTGTGTATGTCCAGGAATCTGTTGATTTTTCCTCTAGGTTTTCCAATTTGTTAGCCATCACAACAGATGCCCACATCTTATATTGCAGTGCTAATCTGAGTTTTGGGTACTCCACTTCCAAATCAGTTTCATGTTAATATCCCTGGGAAGCAATGGGTGATAGCTCAAATTCTTTCATTCCTGTCATCTAATTTGGAGAACTGTAACCTAAATGGGGACTTGAGAACCTGGTCTTGCACAGTTGTAGCCTTATAGAAAGTGAACCAGCAGATGGGAGATCTCTCTGCTTCTCTTTCCTTCTTGCTTTGTCTCTGTGTCTCTCTGCCTTTTTTATCATATTAAAATATTTAATTACTTATTTGAAAGCGTTACAGAGAGAGGGAGAGGCAGAAATCTTCTACCACCTAATTCATTTTTGAGATGACTTCAATAGCCAGAGTGTGGCCAGGTTGAAGCCAGGAGCTTTCCTCCGATGTGCGTGGCAGCATCCCAGGCACTTGGACCATCTTTCACTGCTTTTTCAGTCCACTGGTAGGGAGCTGGATCAGAAATGGAATAGTTGGTACTTGAACTGGTGCACATACAGGATGCCAATGTAATAGATAGCAGCTTTGTCCACTTCACCACAACCACCAGCTCCTCTTTCTGCCTTTCCAATAAATAAATCTTTTGAAAAAGAACTTAAGGTAGTAAAAGTCATCATGACTGAGCAATGGCAAATTTATTGAAGTGATCTACTTTCTAAAAGATCTATTTAAGAACTTGAAAGGCAGCACTATAAAGAGAGAGTGGGAGAGATTGATCTTCCTCTTGGTTTGTTCACTCCTCAAATGGCTGCAATGACTGTGGCTAGGCCAGACTGATATCAGGAGCCAGGGGCTTCTTCCAGGTCTCTCACATGGGTGCAGGAGCCCCAATATTTGAGTCATCCTGTGCCACTTTTCCAGACACGTTAGCAGGGAACTGGATCAGTTTGGAGCATTAATGTCTATGATACTCTCCTTGCAATTAAAGGATTTAGAATCCATTTCATTTATGGGTGGACCAAGTACAACAGCTTCCAATTGTCCAAGGTTTGGATTAGATGGGTTCTGAGAAATTTTTTTAAAATAGTTATTAATCATAACTCTCAGTTTAAGCTTTTCTTACCAACTTTTCATGTTTGATGATGTTTATATCTATGGGAAAATTGGGTCCTGGATTGCAACCAATGAAAGCATCCAGACTAACAGTAATAAGGTCAAAAGTCAGCAGAATGATGACCAGCTGAACTGAAATAGCTTTTCTTATTTGGTAGAGGGGTTACCTCCTGCATTATACTGATATACAGACATAGACAGTAGATATTGGAGCCTGTAGCTTCTGCCAAATGGAGAATGCCACATTTTGGTCCATCATATATATATATTTATATATATATGTATATTATAATATATTATATTATATAGATCTTTATATAATATATTATATTATAATATAATATTATATTATAATATATCATATTATATTATATATTTCTATATAATATAGAATTACATATAATTATTATAAATATATGAGATATAATTATTATTTATAAATTTATTATTTATATACAAATATATAATTATTTCTGATCCAGCTCCTTAGCAATGGATTGAAAAAGCAGTGAAAGATGGTCCAAGTGCCCGGGTTGCTGCCACACACATTGGAGGAGAAGCTCCTGGCTTCAACCTGGCCACACTCTGGCTATTGAAGTCATCTCCATAATATATATATATATATTATATATATAGTACATATAATAAATTATGTAATATTATGTGGTTTTTTCATTTTCTATTCTCTTTATATACAGAAGACCAGTTTAGCATACATTAAGTAAAGATTTCAACAGTTTGCTCCCACACAGAAACATAAGCTGAAAAATAATAGATGATTTTTTAAATGATGATGAAATCAGATCAGAACTATTTTCATGTTTAATCCTAGTGAGGGTCAAGTTGGGAATTCATAATTTCTTCTTCTTTTTTTATTTTTTTACAAAAGGTCAGTTTAGTATACATTAAGTAAAGATTTCAACAGTTTGCACCCCCATAGAAACACAAAGTGAAATATACTGTTTGAGTACTCGTTATAGCATTAAGTCTCAATGCACAGCACATTAAGGACAGAGATCCTACATGAGGAGTAAGTGCACAGTGACTCCTGTTGTTGACTTTACAAACTGACACCCCTGTTTATGGCATCATTAACCTCCCTATATAGGCTCCAGTCATGAGTTTCCAAGGCCATGGAAGCCCTCTGAGTTCTCTGACTCTTATCTTGTTTAGACAAGGACATAGTCAAAGTGGAGGTTCTCTCCTCCCTTCAGAGAAAGGTACCTCCTTCTTTGAAGACCTGTTCTTTCCACTGGGATCTCACTCGCAGAGATCTTTCATTTAGGTTTTTTCTTTTTTTCCAGAGTGTCTTGGCTTTCCATGCCTGAAATACTCTCATGGGCTTTTCAGCCAGATCTGAATGCCTTTAGGCCTGATTCTGAGGCCAGAGTGCTCTTTAGGACATCTGCCATTCTATGAGTCTGCTGAGGATCTCGCTTCCCATGTTGGATCACTCTCCCCTTTATTTATTCTATCGGTTAGTATTAGCAGGTACTAGATTTGTTAATGAGCTCCCTTTGACTCTTAGTCCTTTCATTATGATCAATTGTGAACTGAAATTGATCACTTGGACTAGTGAGATGGCATTGGTACATGCCACCTTGATGGGATTGAATTGGAGTCCCCTGGTATGTTTCTAACTCTACCATTTGGGGCAAGTCAGATTGAGCATGTCCCAAATTGTACATCTCTTCCCTCTCTTATTCCCACTCTTATGTTTAACAGGGATCACAATTCAGTTAAATTTCAACACTTAATAGTAACTGTGTATTAATTACAGAATTAAACCAGTCACATTAAGTAGAACAGACAAAAAAAACTACTAAGAGGGATAATGTATTAAGTTGTTCATTAACCGTCCAGGCTATGCTGATTAAGTCACCGTTTCTCATAGTGTCCATTCCACTTCAACAGGTTTCCTTTTTGGTGTTCAGTCAGTTGTCACCGATCAAGGAGAACTTTGGGACTGGCTTATTTCACTCAGCATGATGTGTTCCAGATTCCTCCATTTTGTTGCAAATGACTGGATTTCATTGTTTCTTACTGCAGTATAGTATTCTAAAGAGTACATATCCCATAATTTCTTTATCCAGTCTACCGTTGATGGGCATTTAGGTTGGTTCCAGGTCTTGGCTATTGTGAATTGTGCTGCAATAAACATTAGGGGGGAGACCGCTTTTTTGTTTCCCAATTTAAATTTCTTTGGGTAAATTCCAAGGAGTGGGATGGCTGGGTTGAACGGTATGATTATATTCAGGTTTCTGAGGAATCTCCAGACTGACTTCCATAGTGGCTTAACCAGTTTGCATTCCCACCAACAGTGGGTTAGTGTCCCTTTTTCCCCACATCCTCGCCAGCATCTGTTGTTGGTAGATTTCTGCATGTGAGTCATTCTAACCGGGGTGAGGTGAAACCTCATTGTGGTTTTGATTTGCATTTCCCTGATTGCTAGTGACTTTGAACATTTTTTCATGTGTCTGTTGGCCATTTGGATTTCCTTTTTTGAAAAATGTCTATTGAGGTCCTTGGCCCATCTCTTAAGTGGGTTGTTGGTTTTGTTTTTGTGGAGTTTCTTGATCTCTTTGAAAATTCTGGTTATTAACCCTTTATCTGTTGCATAGTTTGCAAATATTTTTTCCCATTCTGTCGGTTGTCTCTTCACTCTCCTGACTATTTCTTTTGCAGTACAGAAACTTCTCAATTTGATGCAATCCCAAATGTTAATTTTAGCTTTGACTGACTGTGCCTCCCGAGTCTTTTCCAGAAATTCTTTGCCTGTGCCAATATCTTGAAGGGTTTCTCCAATGTTCTCTAATAACTTGATGGTGTCAGGTGTAGATTTAGGTCTTTAATCCATGTTGAGTGGATTTTTGTGTAAGGTGTAAGGTAGGGGTCTTGCTTCATGCTTCTGCACGTGGAAATCCAGTTTTCCCAGCACCATTTATAAAGAATCATGTCATCTGCAAAGAGGGATAGTTTGAGTTCTTCCTTCCCAATTTGTATCCCTTTAATTTCTTTTTCTTGCCTAATAGCTCTGGCTAGAACCTCCAGACCTATATTGAATAGCAGTGGTGAGAGTGGACATCCCTGGCTGGTACCAGATCTCAGTGGAAATGCTTCCAACTTTTCCCCATTCAATAGGATGTTGGCTGTGGGTTTTTCATAGATTGCTTTGATTGTATTGAGGAATGTTCCTTCCAAACCCAGTTTGCTTAGAGTTTTCATCATGAACGGGTGTTGTATTTTATCAAATGCTTTCTCGGCATCTATTGAGAGAATCATATGGTTTTTCTTCTGCAGTCTGTTAATGTGGTGTATCACATTGATTGTCTTGTGCACATTAAACCATCCCTGCATACCAGGGATAAATCCCACTTGGTCTGGGTGGATGATCTTTCTGATGTGTTGTTGCATTCTATTGGCGAGAATTTTATTGAGGATTTTTGCATCTATGTTCATCAGGGATATTGGTCTGTAATTCTCTTTCAGTGCTGCATCTTTTCCCGGCTTAGGAATTAAGGTGATGCTGGCTTCATAGAAAGAATTTGGGAGGATTCCCTCTTCTTCGATTGTTCTGAATAGTTTGAGAAGAATTGGAGTTGGTTCTTCTTTAAATGTCTGGTAGAATTCAGCAGTGAATCCATCTGGTCCTGGGCTTTTCTTTGTTGGGAGGGCCTTTATTACTGTTTCAATTTCTGTCTCAGTTATGGGTCTGTTTAGGTTTTCGAAGTCTTCCTGGTTCAATTTAGGTAGGTTGCATGTGTCCAGGAATCTATCCATTTCTGATAGGTTTCCCTGTTTGCTGGCATACAAGTCCTTGTAGTAATTTCGGATGATTCTTTTTATTTCTGTGGTGTCTGTTGTTACGTTTCCTTTTTCATCTCTGATTTTATTGATTTGGGTCTTTTCTCTTCTTTTTTTAGTTAGTTGGGCCAATGGGGTGTCAATTTTGTTTATTTTTTCAAAAAACCAGCTCCTCGTTTGGCTGATTTTTTGTAATGTTTTTCTTGATTCAATCCTGTTTTCTTCTCTGATTTTAATTATTTCTCTTCTCCTACTAGATTTGGGTCTGGTTTGCTGTAGGTTTTCTAGATCCTTGAGGTGAATAGAAAGCTCATCTATTTGGTGCCTTTCCAATTTCTTGATGTAGGCACCTATTGATATAAACTTTCCTCTTAACACTGCTTTTGCTGTGTCCCATAAGTTTTGGTATGTTGTGCTGTTATCCTCATTTACTTCCAGAAAGTTTTTGATTTCTCTTTTGATTTCTTCTATGACCCATTGTTCATTCAGGAGCATGTTGTTCAATCTCCATGTGTTTGCGTATGCTCTAGGGATTCCTGAGTTGTTCATTTCCAACTTCATTCCTTTATGGTCTGAGAAGCTGCATGGTATGATTCTAATTCTTTTGAATTTGCTGAGACTTGCTTTATGGCCTAGTATGTGGTCAATCCTAGAGAAGGTTCCATGTACTGCTGAGAAGAATGTATAATCTTTAGCTGTAGGATTGAAAGTTCTGTATATATGTTAGATCCATTTGGGCTATAGTGTCGTTTAAATCTACTGTATCCTTGTTGATCTTCTGTCCTATTGATCTGTCTATTTCTGAGAGTGGAGTATTGAAGTCCCCCAGTACTATTGTATTGGGGACTAAGTCTCCCTTTAAGTCCCTTAACAAATCTTTTAGATAAACCGGTGCCCTGTAGTTAGGTGCATATACATTGATAATTGTTATATCTTCCTGTTGAATTGATCCCTTAATCATTATGTAGTGTCCCTCTTTGTCTCTCTTAACGGTTTTTGTGGTAAAGTTTATGGTGTCTGATATTAAGATGGCTACGCCTGCTCTTTTTTCATTTCTGTTGGCATGGTATATCTTTTTCCAGCCTTTCACTTTCAGTCTGTATGGATCTTTGTTGGAAAGATGTGTTTCTTGCAAGCAGAGAATAGATGGGTTTTGTTTTTTAACCCAATCAGCCAAACGGTGTCTTTTAACTGGACAGTTCAGGCCATTCACGTTCAAAGTGACTAATGATAAGTGGTAACTTTGCCCTGCCATTTGCCAAAGATAAGTTCTAATATATGCTTTGAATTCCCTGTGATCTTTTGCTGTGAGCTTTCCTTCCTTGGTTTCCTTCCTTTACCTTCTTTCATATTGATGACCGTGTTTCTGTGTTTCTGTGTGTAACACATCTTTAAGCATCTTTTGCAGGGCTGGACGAGTGGCAACAAATTCTTTCAATTTCTGTTTGCTATGAAAGGTCTTTATTTCACCTTCATTCACAAATGATAGCTTTGCAGGATATAATATTCTGGGCTGGCAGTTGTTCTCTCTTAGTACCTGGGCTATATCTCGCCATTCCCTCCTAGCTTGTAGAGTTTCTGATGAGAAGTCAGCTGTGAGTCTGATTGGAGATCCTCTGAGAGTAATCTGACGTTTCTCTCTTGCACATTTTAGGATCTTTTCTTTATGTTTCACTGTGGAGAGTTTAATTACAACGTGTCGTGGTGAGGGTCTCTTTTGGTCGTGTTTATTAGGGGTTCTGTGAGCTTCCTGTACTAGGATTTCTCTGTCCTTCTCCAAACCTGGGAAATTTTCTGCTAATATCTCACTAAAAAGGCCTTCTAATCCTTTCTCCCTCTCCATGCCTTCAGGAACTCCTAGAACCCGAATGTTGGGTTTTTTAATAGTATCCTGAAGATTCCCGACAATATGTTTTAGATTTCTAATTTCCTCGTCTTTTCTTTGGTCTGACTGTATCCGTTCCTGTTCTCTGTCTTCTAAGTCTGATATTCTCTCTTCTGCTTCACCCATTCTGTTTTTAAGGCACTCTAATGTGTTTGTCATTTGATCTATTGAGCTCTTCATTTCATTTTGATTTCTCTTCACTATCACACTTTCCAGTTCTACTAGTTTCTGCGTTTCATTTTGATTCTTCCTTAAAATTTCATTTTCATGAGAGAGATTTTCAATCCTGTCCAATAAGGATTTCTGTAGTTCAAGGATTTGCTTTTGAAAACTTCTAAATGTTCTTATCATAAATATTTTGAAATCCGTATCTTGCATTTCTTCTATCTCATCATCTTCATAATCTTGGCTTTGGGTGTTTTGTTTATTTGGAGGCATCATAGTGTCATCGTTGATCTTGTTCCCTCGATTTCTGTGTTTATTGCTTGGCATGGTTAATTCTTTTTCCCTCACTGTGAGGTGTTTTTTTTTTTATACTATGTCCATGTTAAGTGGACTGCCTGCTGTTGGAGGAGCCTTGGAGGCTTGAGATTGGTGTGGCCTGAGAGCTCTGCTTGGTTCTTCAGGGTTACAGTTGTGCAAAAGTGACACCCTCAGGTTATGCATGGTAAATCTCTATTTATTTATTCATTTATTTATTTTATTGTATTTTATTTTATTTATTATTCAGGACATAAGTAATACTGCAAGGCTGAGCAGAATGGATGGTATTTAGCTTCCGATCTCTGGCTTCTCCCCAAAGAGTCTGTGCAGGCTCCATTTCTCCTGCGGCTTCCACTGGGTTGCCTATGCTACTGAATTGTAGCCTTTACTCTCCTCTTTTATTATGTATATCCCAGCTCTTTTTCTCTTGCTTGCCTTTGCAAGGTTGGGGGAGAGAGCAACTTGTCTGTACAAGTACACCCCCACTTTTTTTTTCCTTCTCTCCTGTAGTCAGTCTGTTGAACTTTCCCGCTTCAAAGCCTGCTTCCCTCTAAAATTCTGTCCGCCGTTTCCCCACCGATGTCTCCGGTTACTGAGCTCATCTCCACTTCCAGCGCCGATGTGTGGACTCGGAGCCCTGGGCATCCCTCCTCTCCCCGCTGGTGTCTGTGTCAAATTGACCCCTCTTCCCGCACTGACGCTCAGACTCTGCAGCTCCCACGGTTCGGCTTCCGCGCGGTGGGCGACCCTGCTGTCCCAGTAGGTCCTCTGAGTCACAGCCACTAGCGCCGGAAGAGTTTCCTCTGCAATTTTTTTCCTGATCGTTTTTCTGAGGCTACTGTAACTCTGCTTTTATTAAAATAAATTTTCCCGGACTATCAGTGCACGCCCTCACTATTCAATCATCTTGGATATTATCTGTTTATAATTATTATATATTAAAAGGAAACCTGTTAAAGTTAAATGAACACTATGAGAAACGGTGACTTGTTCAGCCCTTGCCCTGACTGTTGATGAACAACTTAACACGTTATCCCTCTCAGTATTTTTGTTGTTTATTTGTTCTACTTACTATTTTTGGTTGAATACTATAATCAATACACAGTTATTCTCAAGTGTTGAAACTTAACTGAAAAGTGATCTCTGTTAAATATAAGAGTGGGAGTAAGAGAGGGAAGAGATGTGCAATTCGGGACATGCTCAAGCTGACTTACCTCAAAAATTAGAATATATATGAATATATTTATATACATGCAAATATAAATAAATGTACACACATATATATATATAAAGAATTTATTTATTTATTTGACAGGTGTACTTACAGACAGTGAGAGGAAGAGACAGAGAGAAATGTCTTCCATATGCTCATTTACTCCCCTAATGACTGCAATGTCTGGAGCTGGGCCAATCTGAGCTAGGAGCTACCAGGTCTCCCACATTTTGGCAGGGAGCAAAGCACCTGGAACAGCTTCTATGGCTTTCCCAGGCTATTGCAGAGAGCTGGATGGGAAAAGGAGAAATGGGGACTAGAACTGGTACACATATGGGGTACCAGCACTGCAGGTAAAGGATTACACCACTGCACCACAGTGCTGGCCCCAATCTATCCTTTATTAAGGAGATCTCAGTAATCATGTTCAGGTATTGCTGTCCTATATTCATGGCCAAAGTCCTAGCAGACAACATGATTTGGAGAATCAAAAGCACAAGGTGTGTAGGAGACTTCATTTCTCATACAGCACAGTTAATAACAAGGTTCCAAGAGGGGAAATTACTTGCATCTTTGAGAACAAATAGACATCACAGGTGATCTAAAGAATTCAGAAGGTTTGTGAGACCCTAGAGTGAAAAAGTCACTGGGAGCACAAGGACAGTGCCTAGAGTTTATTTTGATGGATTTTAGCCCCTTTCATTGGAGGGAGGCCCAAAGAAGCTGGACTGATTTGTAAACCTCAGAAGTGTCTTTTCAAGGTGAAGGCAAACTGAGACTGAGGGGTTTTTGGAAAAACTTTGAATAAAACACATTTGCCACACTTGGTTAAGACACATCATTTATCTATTGATTTTCATCAGATCTTTTAACATTAGGTATAAGGTACAGTGGACATGGTGGATGGCATATAGCAATATGATTTTAGTAATATATCATGAGGTGTTTTTTTTTACTGGATTTAGCAGGTAAAATTGGGCTACCTAATGGGATATAGCTGGAATAATCACCTTTTTGTTAAATAAATCTGAGGTAATAAATGTTAGTGTATGAAGACATTGAGTTTTCTTTTATTGGGCCTTCTTGGTTATTTTAATCTGGGATCTGCGAATTCTCATTTTCTCTAGGCAAGTTGTAACTGAAAAACTTTATTTTATTCCTCATCATGTTGGACCAACTCTGCTGCGTCTGGGATTTTTTTAGTACATCTGACAATTGGAAATTTAGACAACAGCATAGTTAAAATGAGATGTACCAAGTAAAATATTTATTTTTATTCTGATACATATTTTGGAATTCTTCTAAAATTCCTATTGAGTATCCTTGTTAAATTTAGTTGCATCCCAGGTTAAGACTTATTGGAGGCAGCCACCATGGCTCAATAGGCTAATCCTCCACCTGTGGCTCAGGCACACCGAGTTCTAGTCCTGGTGGGAGCACCAGATTCTGTCCCAGTTGCTCCTCTTCTAGTCCAGCTCTCTGCTATGGCCCAGGAGTGCAGTGGAGGATGGCCCAAGTGCTTGGGCCCTGCACCTGCATGGGAGACCAGGAGGAAGCACCTGGCTCCTGGCTTTGGATCAGCACAATGTGCCGGCCGCAGCACACTGGCCACAGTGGCCACTGGGGGGTAAACCAACAGAAAAAGGAAGACCTTTCTCTCTGTCTCTCTCTCTCACTGTCCACTCTAGCTGTCAAAATAAAAAAAATAATTTTTATAAAAAGACTTATTGGAGCCACTCTAGTGATTATACCCATGAAACTTTGTTAATAAATGCAAATAGAACCTGGGAAAATTGATGTTTATCTTATGCTGTAGAGACTTAAGATTGAACATCTTCTTTTATCTTTTTTAATTATATAATTTAAAAACAAATTTTAGATTTTTTTTGACTTTACTAAGCCACAGCTCTGGCCCCATTAATATGTCTTAACAATGTTTTTTCCTCTCAGACTTATCTCTATTGTTTCAGTTAACTGCATGCCTTTTCTTTACATTCAGATTCTCTCAGCTGTCAAAGCTTATTCATCTTAATTCTGTTGTTCCTATTTCCCTCCCTTTTATTCTGTCCCTAGGCTAATTGAGGTCATGATTCTCCATTCCTTCTGTGTGGTGTCACAGTAGCCTTGAAGTGTTGTTTTTCTCTTCTGATTTCTAAAGAAAGAAATTATGTATTCCCCCAGTTTAGATATTTTAATAATTCATTCTAAAACAAAGGTTAAATGTTCTTAATTTGACAAGAATTTTCAGGGCCAGCAGTGTGGTGTAGTGGGTAGAACCACCACTTGCAGTGCTGGCATCTCATATAGATCCAGATCTCTGCTACAACCTGGGAAAGCAGTAGAAGGTGGCCCAAGTCCTGGGCTCCTGCACCCATGTGAGAGACCTGGAAGAAGCTCCTTGCTCCTGGCTTTGGATCGGCACAACTCTGGACATTGCAGCCAACTGGGGAGTGAACCAGTGGATGGAAGACCCCTCTCTCTTCTCTGCCTCTCTCTGTGTAACTCTGACTTTCAAATAAATAAATAAATCTTTAAAAAAAGAATTTTTTTCTAATTTTAGATTTGTTCTACTTCATTGCCACTTCAGGATGTGTGTAAGGAGTGCATATCCAGTTATTCTATTTTGGATTTTTGGGATTTTGTATTAGCTCTGCTGTCTATTCATTTTTCTCGAGCATTGGTGATATCTTCGCCTTAGTTGTATTAAGAGAGAGAGCAATAGCCCTCATGTCTTTTTAGGTAAATAAGACATATTAAAAACAGAGCATTCAGTATACATTCATAGTATTTTGACTTGTTCAATTGGTTTTCCTGACCTTCCTTGGATATTCTTGGTCTCTGCTGTACAACTTTCTATACTCATTAATTCTTTGATATTCCCAAATCCAGAAAATGAATGATTCAACAGCTGTGTTCCTGTATTTGCTGGGACTCAGGGTAAGAAGCAAAGTGGAGGTGTTCAGGAATCTAAAGTTACATGCTACATAGCAAAGTAAATCATTTCCTATACAAAGTGACTGGGAAATCCAGAATCTTTTGCACACTATATTGGATCCTGAACTATTACTGAACTATTCAGTAAGATTTTAATGTATTTATTTTCTGTGTGTGTGTTTGTATTTCTAAATAAACTCTGCTGGGCTACTTAACATTAACGTGTATTGCAGAATTCTTTCATCAGTTTTTACTTTTAAAAAGTTTCTCTTTCAGTTTTATGAGAGAGGGTAGAAGTTTTCTGCTATGTAACTGAAAATTCTTTCATTCATTAAAGTTAAAAATATTTGTTGGAAATTGGTGGAATACTATTAATTCTCATGTGATTTGTGTGAAACTAAATACATTCTCTATTTTGTTTTGCTTAACATTTCTGCATGTGTGGACTTCTTTTTTCCTTATTGCCCCAAATCCCTTTGTGTATTGGGATGGCAAATGGGTTTTACACTGGATAAAACATGTTATTTTGGCAAAGAAGTACTTAGCCTTCCTGCTTCAAGTATTCAAATATTACATTAGAAATCAGTATATTTGTATATTGTACAAATGTCCTTCATACAATTTTGTAATATTCTGGGATGGGAGAGGGAGCAGGAAATAGGAGGGTTATGGGTGGGAGGGAAGTTATGGGGGAGGGGAAGCCACTGTAATCCAAAAGCTGTACTTTGGAAATTTATATTTCTTAAATGAGTGTTAAACAATTTTGTAATCTTCACCTTCCTTTTTATTTACTCCTTTTTTAAAAAAGATTTATTTATTTTACTTGAAAGTCAGAGTTACACACACAGAGAAGGGGAGAGAGAGAGAGAGAGAGAGAGAGAGAGAGAGAGCAGTCTCCCAACTGCTGGTTCACTCCTGATTTGGCCACAATGGCTGGAGCTGTGTCGATCCAAACCCAGGAGCCAGTAGCTTCTTTTGGATCTCCTATGCAGGTGCAGGAGCCCAAGGGTCTGGGTCATCCTCTACTGCTGGATAGTAAGTCTTACTTGCCTAAAAAGCTGGATAGTAATTTGAGTAGCCAGGACTTGAACTGGCACCCATGTGGGATGTTGGCACTGCAAGCCACAGCTTTACTTGCTATGCCACAGCATCGGCCCCTTTATTCTTATGACTATTGCTACGCTATTGGAATTTATAATTGATAATGCTGAACAATTGAAACTGTCTTATTTACAATTGTAGTACTGGATATGGTAGTTTTACTTGAAGTAAAGTGTGTAGCCTGCTTATTGTATGATTTTTGGTAAAGCATGCATTTATATGTAAAGCAGATCTGTTAATTATTTAAAAGTGAATTATCATGATTACCCAGATATAAAGAATGCAATATGTGCTAATGAGTTAGCAGTCACAGACATTTAGAATTAGAGGGATTTTAGAACCTTTTCAATACTGCAGTTTTTATGAAAAACTAATAATTTTTTTTTGACAGGTAGAGTTATAGACAGTGAGAAAGACAGAAAGGTCTTCCTTCCGTTGGTTCACTCCCCAAATGGCCACCACAGTTGGAGCTGTGCCTATCCAAAGCCAGGAGTCAGGTGCTTTCTCCTGGTCTCCCATGCGGGTGCAGGGCCCAAGCACTTGGGCCATCCTCCACTGCCTTTCCAGGCCATAGCAGAGAGCTGGACTGAAAGAGGAGCAACCAGGACTAGAACCCTTTGCCCAGATGGGATACCAGCACCACAGGTAGAGAATTAACCAAGTGAGCCACAGCGCTGGCCCCCGATAAATTTACTCTTAACAAAATATCAAAATATCTTATTCAGTATAAAGTTAGTAGTGAAAAAGAGACTACCTTGTTGAACACAGAAATTTGAGATTATATTTCTTGGTATTAATTTGCATCTTAAGGCTTATTGCCTAGTTTACTTCAATATTTCAATCTAATATTACTAATAATATCTTGTACTTAGTGGTTCACTGTGTGCAAGACAATATTCTTTTGATTTTTTTAAAAGATTTATTTATTTATTTGGAAGTCAGAGTTACACAGATAGTGAACAAGAGGAAGAGAGAGAGAGAGAGGTCCTCCATCTGCTGGTTCACTCCCCAGATGGCCTAAAAGGTCAGAGATATGCCAATCTGAAGCCAGGAGCCAGGACCTCTTCAGGGTCTCCCATGCAGATTCAGGGGCCCAAGGACTTGGGCCAACTTCCTACTGCTCTCCCAGGCTCTAGCAGAGAGCTGGATGGAAAGTGGAGCAGCCGGGACTTGAACCGGCCTCCATATGGGATGCCCACACTGCATGCAGTGGCTTTACTGGCTACAACACGGCGCTGGCCTAAAGACAATGCTCTAAAATGATGCATTAATTATTCCCAAATATTGAAAAGTGGCATGGTACACATTTGAATGTGTTGTTTTGTACTAGTTGTAGAAACAGTTTAAAATATATTTATATTTAAAAATGTAAGCTTTGATCTAAAGTTTTACTTTCCCTTAAGGTGCCTGTTTGGAAACTGAGAGATCGTTGAAGTCTATCTTGAGTACAACTGATATTATCCAAGCCTCCTTTATCACATGAGGATACTAAATGCCAAGGCCCAGAGAAGTAAAGTGAATTGTTCAAGGTCACATAGGTAAGTTGTAGCAGGGATAATTCTGTATTAGAATTAGGTATCCTGATACATAGGCCACTGTTCTGTCAACTTAGTACTCCTTCTGGAGTTAAAGATTCTAAGTTGTGGAAAATTAAGTTTGGAAATTTAGTGGTTGCTATGTTGTTATGGTGAGAAATTTCTGTGTATAGCTATGAGTTGCTTAAATTTTATTCAATATATTTTTCTAGTATGTTTGCTATTTATTTGAAATGTATAACAAATAGCTTCATCTATTTGCCAAAAGAAGTTTTTTAAACATTTATTTATATTATTTGAAAGTCAGAATTACACAGAGAGAGAAGGAGAGGCAGAGAGAGTGGTCTTCCATTCACTGGTTCACTCCACAGTTGGCCTCCATGGCTGGAGCTGTGCCAACTAGAAGGCAGGAGCCAGAAGCCTCTTCCTGGTCTCCTATGCAGGTTCAGGGGCCCAAGGACTTGGACCATTTTATAGTGCTTTCCCAGGCCATAGCAGAGAGCTGGATAGGGAGTGGAGCAGCCAGGTCTTGAACTGATGCCCCTATGGAATACCAGCACTGCAGGTGGCAGCCTCACCCACTATGCCACAGTGCCAGCCCTTGCCAAAAGAATTTATAGAAGCTATTACATATATACACTTAACAATTATTTAGTTACTTGACATGAACTATCCCTGCATATTTGAAAATGTTGAATGGTATCACTTGGGTTTTTAGAATGTTATATTTTAGGTCTCTTAATATTTTTAGTGATGATGTTTTAAAGGCCCTTTCTGTTTTATGAAAAATGATAAGGATTTTGTTTTACAATGGCCATAGTATTACCACTTAAAGCAATAGATTAAATAACACTTTAAACAAAGTCATTTAATACTGAATTCTAATACACTGGTATATTTTAAAGTGAGAAACCAGATTTCTTTCAGATAGTCTAAATAAGAATGATAATCAAAATTGAAGACATCTACAGTTTTTAATCACTTGTTTTAAATATTGGTCATAATGGTCCAATTTAGAGTTTTAATTTTAATTACCTTTTAAAAGATTCAATATGGTTTATAGAAAGAATTCAGAGAACATAATTATATACTCAACCTCCCTCCCTTCTTTTTCCTTCTTTGTCTTTTTTTAGCTTATGAAATGACATTTTCAGTTTACATTAGATTAAAAAGGGTTGTTGAATCAAGGGCAAGTTTAACAGGCAAAAAGCAAAAAGATCCTAATTTAGAGGGAATACAGACAATGGCTCTAAACAATATTTGAATATCACATCTAAACAATATTTGAAGAAATTGATAAAATAAATATTTTAGTTTCTCCTACTAAAATGCTCAGAGAAAGTCTTTCATTATTTATCAAATATTAGTGCAAAAATATGGATTTAAATGATCCCAAAAAGTGATCAAGTTTTGTGTAATAAAGTCCAATTTTTGTCAAGGCTTTTTGACACTCTCACAGAAAACTTGTGTTTGTGAATGGGAAGAATAATATCAAAATGTCCATACTACCAAAAGCAATTTGCAAATTCAATGCAATCCCAATCAACATACCAACGATGTTCTTCTCAGAGCTAGAAAAAATGATGCTAAAATTCATATAGAAACATGAGAGATGCTTAACATCTAAAGCAATATTATAAAGCAAAAAAAAAGCTGGAGACATCACACCATATTTTAAGACATATTACAAGGGTCAGCACTATGACAAAGCAGGTAAAGTCACCGTCTGCAGTGCCGGCATCTCATATGGGTACCAGTATGTTTCCCAGCTGCTCCACTTCTTATACCCCTCTCTGTTATAGCGTGAGAAAAAAGTAGAAAATGGCCAACGTCTTTGGGCCCCTGCACCTGCATAGAGACCTGTTAGAGGCTCCTGACACTTGGATTCAGATCAACACAGCTCCGGCCATTGTGGCCATTTGGGGAGTAAACCAGTGGATGGAAGACCTCTCTCTCTCTGCCTCTACCTCTCTGTAACTCTGCCTTTCAAATAAATAAATAAACTGCAAAAAAAAAGAAGAGGTGTTAGCACTGACATAATAACAGACACATAGTTCAATGGACAAGAATCGGTAGCATAGAAATAAACCCAAATTTCTACCAGCAACTCATATTTAACAAAGGAACTAAAATGACCTGGAGAAAGAAGAATCTCTTTCACAAGTGGTGCAGAGGAACTTGATTATCCATATGTAGAAGCCTGAAAATAGACTCCAACATCTCTTACACTATGTGAAAGTGAACTCACAGTGAATTAAAAATCTAATCATAAGACCAAAACCCAAGTAAACATAGGGAAACTCTAAATATTGTCAACAGACAATAGCTTTTGGGTAAGATTCCAATAGCAATAGTAACAAAAACAAAAACAGAGACATTTGAGTATATAAAACTAAGATACTTCTTCACAACAAAGTAAACATCAGAGTGTAGATACAGCGAACAGAATGGCAGGAAAAATTAAAACTCTGAATGTTTACAGATTTCCAGAACATTTACATAAATTGGAAAAACTCCAAAAAATACAGTGAAGAAACAGGCAAGGATCTGAATAGACATTTCTCAGAAGAAATGTAAATGGTCAAAACATGTGAATATGCCCGATGTCACTAGCCATTATGTAAATATAAATCAGAACACAATATCAGTCTCCAACACCTGTGGGAGAATACAATGCTCAGGTTTTTGTGTGTGCAGCAAGTGGGTTTAGAGGACCCTGTTCACCTCTGGAGAGCAGAGTCTACAGGGGGGTAAAGAAACCTTACTGCTTTCCTAATGGGCTTATTAAGTTCTTGACCAGTGCCTGTTAGTCTTGCCACAAACTTTCTAGTCTCACTACTTTCCTTCTTCTTCCTCTTCTCTGTGACTTGTAAAATAGTATACATTCTATATACTGTGGATACTTTGGATTTATTTTATTCCTTCTGTCTCTTATGAAGTTCCTCCACAAAAGCACAGACCTCAAAATATTCATTCATTTATGAAGTCTGCAGATTTCATGAGCTACTAAATTCCAAGTAGTATGTTAAAGGCAAGATCTAGGCCTAAGAGAAAAGTGGTCTGAATTCTGTGCCTAGAAGAGGATTTGGGACATAGTAGAACTTCAGTGAAGTGCTAGGTGAATGACATGCACTCAGTAAATGAGTAATCTAAAGCATACACTGCATTTAAGCAACACAGCAGCCCTACTCACCTCAGGTAGAGCAATTGAGAGGAATAATGTGAACAAAAATAAGACATCAATAAGTTGAATAATAACAGAAAAAAACGAGATGGATGCCAACATTACTGACCTATTTTTGAGGAATTAAATTGATAGAGGGGCTGGCATTGTGGCTAAGTGGGGTAAGCTGCAATCTGTGACGCCAGCATATCATGTGAGTTCCACTTTGAGTTTAGGAATCTCCACTTCCAATTTAGCTCACTGCTAAATACCTGGGAAACCAGCAGAAGATGGACGAAGGACTTGGGTCCTTGCCACTCACGTGGGAGACTTGGATGAAGCTCCTGACTTCAGAATGCCCCAGGCTCAGCTGTTGAAACTCTGGGGTGTGAGCCAGCAGATGAAAGCTATCTCTGTCTTTCCCTCTCTCTCTAAATCCACCTTTCAAATAAACAAATATTTAATAAACAAATTACCTGATTTAAAAATACACAAAACCATGAACAATACTATATCATCTTTATGCCAAAATGATAAAAAATAACAAATGCTAGAGAGCATATGGGAAAAGAAAACCTTCATATATGGTGGGTGAAAACACAAATTAGTACAGATGTTATGGAGAACAGTATGGTCATTCCTTAAAAAGGATAAAAATTGGGGCCGGCGCTGTTGTGCAGTGGGTTAAAGCCCTGGCCTGAAGGACCATGGACAGTGCATCTGAAGGGGCAAACCACCTTTCACAACCTCTCCACTTACAGCTAAAAGGGTTTTTTCCTGTATGTGTTGTCCTGGGGACTATCGCATGAGAGTTTTTTAAAGATTTATTTATTTATTTGTTTGTTTGAAAGTCAGAATTACAGAAAGCAAGAGTGAGACAGAGATCTTCCATCCACTGGTTCATTCCCTAAATGGCCACAATGGTCAGGGCTGGGCCAGGCTGAAACCAGGAGCCAGGATCTTCATCTGGGTCTCCCATGTGAGTACAGGGACCCAAGTACTGGGGCTATCTTCCACTGCTTTTCCAGGTATATTAGCAGGGAGCTGGATCCAAAACAGAGCAGCCAGGACTTGAACTGGCACCCATAGGTGATGCAGGCTATTGCAGACAACACAGCTGTGGTCCCACATGAGAAATTTTAAAGTAGGTCTTGTCACATCCTGGATAACTACAGATGAGACTTCTTATTCTGGAAGAGTCAATCTGAGAAAAGACTTTAGCTGCTAAATGGGAAAACCCAGGAATGGAGGCAATGGGAGAGCCTGGTATCATCTGAGTTCACCATTGGCATCTATGGGCTTTGTAAAAAGCACTGAGGTACAAGAGATATGACAGCTGCTTTGGGCACCTGAGAACCCATCATCAGCTTTTGTCCTGAGGACATGGGCCAGCTGGCCCATGACTGTCTCTGAGGTAGGCACAGAAAAGTCAAAGTGAGCACCCTCTGTTTCATCAACTTCTGCCACTGTTTCACTCACATCTCTGTTTGGTGACCCAGCTGCACAAGGTATGTTTTTCCCTTGCAGTGTTACATTTAGGTGGATTCTTTGAAAGGGGTTGTCCTTAACACTTGGAGATGCTGGCTGCATTTACTGGCAGGATCGGTGGCTACAAAGGTGGGCATCAGCTGCAGGATGCAACACACTGACTGCATGAGCCTTGGGCAACTTGGAGGAGAGACATTGGGATGTTTTCTTCCTCTGAATGGTGCAGCAATGTGCAGCTTCACTGGATTGGAAAATGACTTGAGGTATTTTACTTGAAGTAGATGGTGCAATCAGATTGACAATAGGGTTCAAATTCTGAGTGGCTGTAAGGTAGAGTCAACAAAATGTGGACATGAAAATAGGATGTCCTCAGAGTCAGATTCTCTCCCTCTGATGTGTCAGATCCTTATGCAATGGGTCTGTTTTCAAGGAATTTTGTAAAATCATACACCCAGTTGCAAGTCACTGACTTTGAGTGTCTTAAAAGTACTTTGCAGTTTTGCTCCAGAAATTCAAACTCTTCTGACCTTTGAGAAATTGTTTCCTCCATTACTTATGGCTATGCTGCGTGCCATCTGCCCGCTCCTCATTCAGGTAGTTGCTCCACCTGCTCTATGCTGTGGGCACAGGCAGAGCCTGCAGCCAGCCAACCAGTGGAATGTGTGTGTGAGGCACTGGCCACTGAGCTGCTGCTTCCCAACCATGAGAATCGGCATCAGTGGTATGTGCTCCCAATCACCAACAGCAGTGTGATCCACCAGCCTTGCCCAGAGTAATTCCACAGTCACCTGATTTAGTGCTGCCCTGGTCCTCACCACCCCTCTCCACTCATGCCCCACCATGGGCTAGGGGACTGTGCTGCATGAGGGGGTCTACCCAAGAGGCCTGGGGTCAGTGGTGACCCAGAGTGTTCTAGACAACCAGCCCAGCCTGAGGGAGGGAGACAACTAGTTCCTATAGTTCAACTCACAGTCAAACTTACAAAAAGGATGCAGGTATACCTTTCTTTCTAATGAAGATAACATTGGGAAGGCATTGTGCTTAGCAGTTAAGATGCCATTTTGGGGGGATGGTGCTGCAGTTTAGTAGGTTAAGCCTTCACCTGCAGCCCTGACAACCCATATGGGTGTCAGTGTATGTCCTGATTGCTCCTCTTCTGATCCAGCTATCTGCTTAAGGCCTGGGAAAGTAGTTGAAGATGGCACAAGGATTTGGGCCCCTGCATCCACATGGGAGACCTGAAGGAAGCTCCTGGCTCCTGGCATTTGATTGGCCCAGTTCTGGCCATTGCAGCTATTTGGAGAAAAACCCTGAGGATGGAAGACCTCTCTCTCTCTCTCTCTCTCTCTCTCTCTCTCTGCCTCCTAAATAAAGGAATAAATCTTTTTTAAAAAGATGCCATTTGGGAACAGTGTCCCATGTTGGATAACTTGGCTTCACATCTTGGCTCCGGATGCTTACTCCACTCTCCTGCCAGCACAGACCCTGAGAGGCAGTGCTGACTGGTCAGGTAGTAGGGTTCCCCACTCATGTGGGAGCCTTGCATTCAGTTCCAGCTCCTAGCTTTAGGCTGACTCAGATCTACATTGCTGGTGTTTGAGAAGTGAACCAACAGATGAGAGCTCTGCTACAGTCTCTCCCTCTCAAGTAATTTTTTAAATGTTTTTCTCATTGTAAAACAAGGCAGCATGGAAAACAAGAATATTGAAAGTTTCAAGAAAATCTATAATTCTATCAATTAACATTATGGGCATTGATTTCTACACATTAAATGATATCAGTATAAATTATTGCCCTACACTTTTTATAGACACTATTCAAAGCATATCCTCAACTAATTCAATTAATTTAAAGGATTTATTAAATGATAGACTACATTAAATTTATGGATGAATTTTATCAAGCATCATCCAATGTAAATGATTACGATATGTTTGCACTTTTGGGAATCATTCTATTGTGAATATTTTGGCATCAATATAATTCTGTTTAAAATTTCTTTATGAAAAAATATCTGGACTAGAAATCAATTGAATAGTATTTCATGGTTTTGTTACCTAATGACAAATTGCCTTCATTGACGTTTATAAGTATTTATTCTTTCAACACTAATGTTATGTGTTTATCAAATACAGTTATACTAAGATACATTTGGGATTGGCACTGTGGCATAGTGGGTAAAGCTGCAGCGTGGCACTGCTAGCATCCCAAAAGGATGCTGGTTTGAGTCCCGGCTGCTCCACTTCTGAGCCAGCTCTCTGCTAAGGCCTGGGAAAGCACTGGAAGATGGTCCAAGTCCATGGGCCCCAGAAATCACATGGAGGACCCAGAAGAAGCTCCTGGCTCCTGGCTTTGGGTCAGTGCAGCTCTAGTCATTGCAGCCAATTGGGGAGGGAACCAGCAGATGGAAGACCTCTCTCTCTCCTTTCTGCCTCTTCTTCTCTCTGTGTGTAAATCTGGCTTTCAAATAAATAAATAATTTTTAAAAAGATACGTTTGTTTGCAAACAATATGTGACATCAATACAACTACTTAAATTTTCTCATACAAGTAGTTTAATTTGGGGGCCTGAATTATGGCTGATTGGTTCTATAGTCTAATGATATCTTTGAACCCAACTATTTTCCCCTTCTGTATGAATTTCAGTGTTGTATATTACTAGAATTCTGAAAAAAATTCACAGGAACTTTTTAGGCATCATCTAAACATCATAATCTCCAAAGAGCAAAAATTATTGCAAACCATGATTTTCTAGAATTATTTCTTTGTATAATGCTACAATTTTATTGTAGCTTTAAATTGAGCACACACACACACACACACACACACACCCATGTACCCTACATACATTCACAAATGCACATACACAATTAGCAAGTCTCCAATGCATTTACCAAAGTGCATCAATATGCTAGTTTAAGATTACTGCCAAAGAATAGTCCCTTTCTTTAAATACCAATTTACTCTATTGATTTATTTTTGACCTAAAGTGATGCAGTTTAGTTACTGTTTTGAAAAAGAGGCAGGTATCATCACAAAGCACAAATGAGTGAATAAGTTATATTATCTAGGGAATTAGATAAGAAATGGCTCACTCATCAAATTAAAATGAATTGAATCCAGTTTGAGTTACCATGTCAAGCAAAATATGAAGTTTTACAAAAATTGAATGTATATAATTTCAAATAAATTTTGAGTTGTATCTAAATGTGTACACTACAACATTAAGCATAAAGGCACAGATATTTAAATACCTTTATTTAGGAAAATGTGAATAGATAATAATAATAATTGCTAACATTTATTTTATACCAGGTGATGTTTCCAGAATTTTATGTTTCCAGAAAAATGGAGGTAGCTCCTGTTATCTTAACTTTAAAGAAAATGCAACTGAGGCATGAAGAGGTAAGTAACTGGTTTGCCCAAGGATATATAATCATGAAGTGGCAAAGCCTTAGACTTGGCATGATCTGAATGGCAGCATTTTTTTTTTCACAAATTCAATGTTTGATCTATTTCATATATTCACTAAAAGGATTTACTATCAAATACTTTCTGATAAAACCTATGAAAACTGAAGATGAGTATTGCTCCAAACCAAATACTTAAGCCTAGCATTAGGTGTAGCAGGTAAACGCATTGTCTTTAAAGTTAGCAAAGATATGCCTTGTTAGATGAGTGTACTTTGTGTAATTCTTCTTGTCAGTGTATACACTTTAGAAATTGAATTCAGGGGCCAGTGCTGTGGCACAGCATGTTAAAACCCCGGCCTATGGTCCCAGCATCCCATATGGGTGCTGGTTTGAGTCCCAGTTGCTCCATTTCTGACCTGGCTCCTTGCTAATGCACCTGGGAAAGCATCAGAGGATGGCTCAAGTCCTTGGGCCCCTGCACCCCTGTGGGAGACCTGAGAAAAGCACCCAGATCTGGGCTTCAGATCAGCTCAGCTCTGGCTTTTGCAGCCAATTGGGAAGTGAACCAGCAGATTGAAGACTTTTCTCTCTGTCTCTACCTGTCTATGCAACTCTGTCTTTCAAATAAATAAAAATAAATCTAGAAAAATTGATTACATCAGGCAACACATATGAACTTTTTATAGAAAGATTGACCTTTAGAAAAATTTTAGACCTACAGAAAAAATAATTGGTACAAATTTGAACTTTTGAATAAAAATCTATTTTTCATGAATGCATGGTGTTATAAAACACAGCAATACATCACTGAGAACCAAAAATAAATTGGACTATCTCATTCTGTGATTTGAAATCTATTGACAAATATCCTTTATTTTTCTGACAGAGAATGTAAAGAGTGTTGTGATATCAAACTCATTCTAAGTTTAGGTACCCCATGGAAAGTTTGATCTAATGAAAACAAATCTCTTGGATCATTTACCTCATACATTCCACTATCATTAAAATAATATATCTGTCATAATACATCAAGAATAAAACATATTTATGCCTAAAATACAAATTCAACTATTACAAACTGTTTAGCAAAATTTAAAATTGTATGTTTTTAATATTCTAAAATGAAACATTTTCTTTGCTTCTCAATAAAAATGTGATACACTTTAACATCTTCAGAATAAGAACTGAGAGTGTACAAAGCATTATTTATTTATTTATTTATTTATTTATTTATTGCCAGGCAGAGTTAGACAGTGAGAGAGAGAGACAGAGAGAAAGGTCTTCCTTCCATTGGTTCACCCCCCAAATGGCCACCATGACCTCCCGATATCCCATGTGGGTGCAGGGCCCAAGCACTTGGGCCATCCTCCACTGCTCTCCTGGGCCACAGCAGAGAGATGGACTGGAAGAGGAACAACCAGGACAGAACCAGCACCCCAACTGGGACTAGAACCTGGGGTGCCAGCGCTGCAGGCAGAGGATTAGCCTTGTGAGCCACGTCACTGGTGAAATATATTTTTTAAGGAGAGAATTTGTAATGTTCATTTTTAAAGTAACAAAAACATTTTTCACTTCTTGGTTTGCATTTTAAATTTGTATTTTAGCCATCCTTACTGGTTACTGCAAATTACCACATACTAGAATTAATTGCTTCTCAACATTTACAATTTGTTTCTTCACTTTAAAGGAAAATATTTGTGTCTCTTGAGTAAACAAGTAAATATTATGATTTGGCATCATTTTATAAAACTCAAATCTGTAAGAAATCAAAAACCACTGCAGAAATATTCTATAAGAATGTACTCATGCATATTTTCTTACAATAGATTCACCCGTGTCATAGGAGAGCAACTCCTTGCTCAACATTCAAAATTTTCACGTTCTTCTAAATATTCCTTTTAACATAGTGACCACAGTTGGACACAAGAGAGTCTTTAAAATTAAAAGAAATAATTTGGGTATGCTGACTTTCCTAGTCTTCTTGTTTTCCTGGGACAGAGTATCTTTTGAATGTAGGCTGACAAGGATACAACCCCCTCCACAAAGTAAAATTTCTTATCATTAGAGCACTGCTCCTGACCCCTGCTCACTCGTTCCTCTATGTGGGATTTATGAATGACTTGCATGAATGGAGATATTGGAAAGAGGCAATGAGCTACCACCCCCCCTTTTCTTTATTTAGCACTGTTCTAGGATGCCTATGAGAGAACATGAGTTCTTGTCTGCCCTGTTTTATACTGTAAATTTAGCAAAAAACCTGTACTCTGTAAGTGACTAGGTAAGGATGCAATGTAATGTACTAGGGCAATGGAAGGTAATCTTTGTTGCTAAGCACCAAGACCAACAACTCTGTGGGCCAGAAAGCTTACATTTTGACTTCTTTCCATGTCCAGCTTGAATCATTCAGAATTCAGAGAAAGTAGGAATGTAAGTTATGAACACACTTCACTGCCACAAATGTTATGATACTCATCAGTTTGCAATCAGGAATGATTTAAAATTTAACCAAAAATACCACAGTAAACTATGGTGGATTCATCAACACCTACACTTATAATTAACATCCACATTTATAATTGTATCTTTCTATGAATGATCTGACAGGAATTATTATCTGGGATGGATAATTAACAACTCCTTTTACAATTTTTATAATGTACCAAAAAAGTGAACTTTGAATCCTTTGGGAATTGGATAAGCTAAATATATTTGTATATGATGACTCCAGGCTGAGAACTTGTAAGCACAATACCAACCATAATACCTACTAAAAAATTAAATACCTTGGAATAAATGTAACTAAGAATTTGAAAGATTTTAACAATGAAAATTACAAAACATTAAAGGAAGAAATAGAAGAACACACAAAAAAATGGGAAAATATTTCATGTTTGTGCACTGGAAAAATTAATATCATCAAAATATTTATACTACCCAAGGTGATTTATAGATTCAATGAAATCCCAATCAAAACTCCAAGAACATTCTTCTCAGATCTAGAAAAAATGCTAAAATTTGTGTAGAATCACAAGAGACCCCCAAATAACTAAAGCAACATTAAACAAGAAAAAATTGGAAGTATCAGAAGACCAGATTTCAAGACATACTACAGGGCAGTTAGAAACAAAATAGCCTGGGACTGGAAGAAAAAAAGACATGTATACCAATGAAACAAAATATAAACCAAAAAAGTTAATCCATGCAGCTACAACCCACTAGTCTTTGACAAACCAGCTAAAATCAATCCCTGGAGAAAGGACCGTCTCTTCAACAAATAGTGTTGGGAAAATTGGATCTCAACATGCAGACATATGAAACAAAACCTGTACTTACACCCATACAAAAATCAACTCGCAACTGATCATGAATCTAAATCTATCACCTGATATCAACATATTACTAGAGGAAAACATTGGGAAAACACTGCAAGATATTGGCATAGGAAAGACTTCTTGGAAAAGACCCCAGAAGCACAGACAATGAAAGCAGAAAGAGACAAAAGGGATTACATCAGGCTTAGAAGATCTGTGCTGCAAAGGAAACACTAAGCAAAGTGAAGAGTGGTAGAAAATATTTGCAAACTATATAACTGATAAAGGGTTAATATCTTGAAGTAACACCTTAACAGTAGGGACTCCAGTTTGGAGCACTTGAGACTCCATTCTGGAAAGGTGCCCCCCACACACCATGAGATTGTGCTCTGAAACTATGATCTAAAACAGTTGAATAATAGCAGTCCACTACATCACACTTGGCAGAGCACAGAAACCCCCTAGCATGATCAATCAAGCTTGGAAGCAGATAGACTACACATAGATTAATGATAAAAATGTAATTTGTCTATGTTCTACGTATGATTAAAATCAATACCTGGATTAATGTCAAGATTATAATTGGAATTGTTAAGATTGTAACTGGTATTGTCAATATTATAATTGATACTAGTTTACTGATACTAGATTATTGATACTAGCTTATAATTGATAACAGTTTCACATAGGTTTTAAGTCAGTAACCAGTAACCAGATCTTGGATTGAGATAGCCACAACACACCAGATATTTCTGCTTTCCTCCAGGCATATCCGGACAAAGTGGTGTGGAATTTGGGTGAAATTTAACCAAAAAAAATCACCATCACAGTTGTTTTGGAGAAAAGCACAATCTTTCTCTTAGGCAAGTGGAACGACTGACATGTTTACAAACACAAATATCATGTTTCCTCAGGTTTCTGAAGCTTTCTGCCAGGAGAACTTGAATGTGTGGAGGATTTGACTCCATGTGGAATCAATTAGTGTTTGTGGGCAGAAAACAAAAAGTTACATGTTAAAATTCACTCAAAACTTAATGTCCCTATATAATGTCCAGAACACACATACAAACGCAACGGTTGTAGCAAGACCTAGGATTGACATAGCCACAACTCAACAGATATTTCTGCTTTCCTCCAGGCATATCCAGACAAACTGTTGTGGAATTCAGGTGAAATTTAACCCAAAAATCATCATCAAAGTGGTTTTGGGAAAAGCACAATCTTTCTCTTCGGCATGTGGATCCAATGCCATGTGTACAAACAAAATATCATGCTTACTCAGGTTTCTGAAGCTTTCTGCTAGGAAAACTCAAATGTACGGAGGATTTGAATCCATGTGGAACCAATTAGCCTTTCCTAGCAGAAAACCAAAGGTTACATGCTAATATTCTCTCAAAACCGTAAAGTCGGTAGATAATGTCCAGAAAACACAAACAAACACAGAGGCTGTAGCAAGATCTGGGATTGAGATAGACAAAACACAGCAGATATTTCTGCATTCATCCAGGCATATCCAGACAAAGTGGTGTGGAATTTGGGTGAAATTTAAGCAAAAAATCACCATCAACGTGGTTTTGGAGGAAATTACAATTTTTCTTTTTTGTAAGTGGATGCAATGTAATGTTTACAAAGACATATACCATGTTTTCTCGGATCTCTGAAGCTTTCTGCCTAGAAAACTCAAATGTGTGGAGCATTTCACTCCATGTCGAACCAATTGCAGTTTGCCAGCAGAAAACCAAAACTTACATGCTAAAATTCTGTCAAACCCGTAAAGTTGGAAGATAATGTCCAGAAAAAAAAAACAATCACAGAGGCTGTAGCAAGATCTGGGATTGAGATAGCCACAACACACCAGATATTTCTGCTTTCATCCAGGCATAGCCGGACAAGGTGGTGTAGAATTCAGGTGAAATTTAACGAAAAAATCACCGTCAAAGTGGTTTTGGAGAAAGAATAATGTTTCTCTTTCACAAGTGGAACCATTGTCATGTTTACAAACACAAATATCATATTTCCTCAGATTTTTGAAGCTTTCTGCCAGGAAAACTCGAATGTGTGGTGGATTTGACTCCATGTGAAACCAATCAGCGTTTGTCAGCAGAAAACAAAAAGGTTACATGCTAAACTGAATTGAAAACCATAAAGTCCATAGATAAAGTCCAGAAAACACAAACACACACAGAGGCTGTAGGAAGATCAGGATTGAGATAGCCACAACATAGCAGATATTTTGCTTACATCCAGGTATATCTGGACAAAGTGTTGTGGAACTCAGGTGAAATTTAACAAAAAATCACCGTCAAAGTGGTGTTGGAGAAAAGCCCAATCATTCTATCCATAAGTGGATCCAATGTCATGTTTACACAGACAAATATTAGGTTTGTTCGGGATTCTGAAGCTTTCTGCTAGGAAAATTCGAATGTGTGGAGGATTTACCTCCATGTGGAACCAATTAGCATTTGCCAGCAGAAAACTAAAAGTTAGATGATATAATTCATTCAAAACCATAATGTCTGTTGATAATGTCCAGAAAACATAAACAAACATAGAGGCTGTAGCAGGATCTGGGATTGAGAAAGCCACATCACACCGTATATTTCTGCTTTCCTCCAGCCATATTCAGACAAAGTGTTGTGGAACTTGGGTGAAATTTAACAAAAAAATCACCGTCAAAGTGGTTTTGGAGAAAAGCACAATCTTTCTGTTCAGCGAATGGATCCAAGGTCATGTTTATAAACACAAATCGCATGTTTGCTCAGGTGTCTGGAGCTTTCTGCCAGGAAAACTCGAATGTGTGGAGTATTTGACTCCATGTGGAACCCATTAGCGTTTGCCAGCAGAAAACTAAAAGATTATGAAATTCACTCAAAACCGTAAAGTGCATAGATAATGTCCAGAAAACACAAACAAACACAGAGGCTGTAGCAAGATCTGGGATTGAGATAGACAAAACACAGCAGATATTTCTGCTTTCATCAAGGCATATCCAGACAAACTGGTGTAGTATTCGGGTGAAATTTAACTAAAAAATCATCATCAAAATTGTTTTGGAAAAAGCACAATCTTTCTCTTCAGCAAGTAGATCCAATGTTATGTTTGCAAAAAGAAATATTATGTTTTCTCGTGTTACTGAAGCTTTCTGCCTAGGAAACCAGAATGTGTGGACGATTTGACTCCATGTGGAATTAGTTAGCTTTTGCAGGAAGAAAACAAAAAGTTACATGGTAAAATTCAATCAAAACCTAATGTCACTAGATAATGCCCAGAATACACAACGCAGAGGCTGTAGCAAGATCTGAGATTGACATAGCCACAACTCACCAGATATTTCTGCTTTCCTCCAGGCATATCCACACAAAATGTGGAATTTGGGTGAAATTTAACCCAAAAATCATCATCAAAGTTGTTTTGGGAAAAGCACAAATTTTCTCTTCGGCTTGTTGATCCAATGTCATGTTTACAAACAAAATATCATGTTTGCTGCTTTGATTTCTGAAGCTTTCTGCCTAGAAAACTTGAATGTGTGGAGGATTTGAGTCCATGTGCAACCAATTAGCGTTTGCCCACAGAAAACAAAAAAGTTAGATTATAAAATTCGTTCAAAACCTAAACTTCGTAGATAATGTCAAGAAAACACAAACACAGAGGATATAACAAGATCTCGGATTGAGATAGCCACAACACACCAGATATTTCTGCTTTGTTCCAGGCATATACAGTTAAAGTGGTGTGGAATTCAGGTAAAATTTAACCAAGAAATCACCATCAAAATTGTTTTGGAGGAAATTGGAATCTTTCTCTCAGCAACTGAATCCAGTGCCATGTTTACAAAAGCAAATATCATGTTTGCACAGCTTTCTGAAAATTTCTGCCTAGAAAAATCCAATGTGTGGAGGATTTGACTCCATGTGGAACAAATTAGGGTTTGCTGGCAGAAAAGCCAAAATTACATGCTAAAATTCACTCAAAACCGTAAAGTCCTTAGATAATGTCCAGAAAACACAAACAAACACAGAGGCTGTACCAAGAACTAGGATTGACATAGCCACAACTCACCAGATATTTCTCCTTTCCTCCAGGCAGATCCGGAAAAAGTGTTAGGGAATTCGGGTGAAATTCATCCAAAAATCACCGTCAAAGTGGTTTTGGAGAAAAACACACTCTTTCTGTTCGGTGAATGGATCCAATGTCATGTTTACAAACACAAATAGCATGTTTGCTCAGGTGTCTGGAGCTTTCTGCCAGGAAAACTTGAATGTGTGAAGTATTTGACTCCATGTGGAACCAATTAGCATTTGCCAGCAGAAAACTAAAAGATTATAAAATTCACTCAAAACCGTAAAGTCCATAGATAACGTCCAGAAAACACAAACAAACACAGAGGCTGTAGCAAGATCTGGTATTGAGACAATCACAACACACCACATATTTCTGCTTTCATCCAGGCATATCCAGACAAAGTGTTGTGGAATTCGGGTGAAATTTAACCTAAAAATCACCGTCAAAGTGCTTTTGGAGAAAAGCACAATCGTTCTCTTCGGCCAGTGGATCTAATGTCATGTTTACACACAGAAATATCATCTTTGCTCAAGTTTCTGAAGCTTTCTGCCAGGAAAACTTGAATGCGTGGAGGATTTGACTCCATGTGCAACCAATTAGCGTTTGGCAGCAGAAAACAAAATGTTAGATTATAAAATTCATTCAAAACCTAAAGTTTGTAGATAAAGTCCAGAAAACACAAAAAAACACAGAGGCTGTAGGAAGATGAGGATTGAGATAGCCGCAACACACCAGATATTTCAACTAGCATCCAGGCATATCTGGAAAATGTGGTGTGGAATATGGGTGTAATATAACCAAAAAATCACCGTCAAAGCATATTTAGAGAAAAGCACAATCTTTCTCTTAAGCAAGTGGATCTAATGTCATGTTTACAAACACAAATGGCATTAAGCTTTCTGAAAGGAAAACTCGAATGTGTGGAGGATTTGACTCCATGTGGAACCAATTAGTGTTTGCCAGCAGATAACTGAAGGTTACATGCTAAATGCATTCAAAACCTTCATGTCGGTAGATAATGTCAAGAAAACACAAACACACACAGAGGCTGCAGCAAGATCTGGGATTGACATAGCCACAACACACAGATATTTCTGCTTTCATCCAGGCATATCTAGACAAAGTGTTGTGGAATTTGGGTGAAATTTAACCAAAAAATCACCTTCAAAGTGGTTTTGGAGAAAAGCACAGTCTTTCAATTCAGCAAGTGGATCCAATGTCATGTTTACAAACACAAATGTCACATTTTCACGGGTTTCTGAAGCTTTCTGCCAGCAAAATTCAAATGTGTGGAGGATTTGACTCCATGTGGAACCAATTAGTATTTGCCAGCAGAAACTAAAAGTTATATTATAAAATTCACTCAAAACCTTAATGTCCGTAGATGATGTCCAGAAAACACAAACACAGAGGCTGTAGCAAGATCTAGGATTGACATAGCCACAACACACCAGATATTTCTGCTTTCATCCAGGCATATCTAGACAAAGTGTTGTGGAATTCGGGTGAAATTTAACCAAAAAATCACCGTCAAAGTGGTTTCGGAGAAAAGCAAATTCTTTCTATTTGGCAAGTGGATCCAATGTCATGTTTACACACACAAATATAATGTTTGCTTGGGTTTCTGAAGCTTTCTGCCTAGAAAACCCAAGTGTGTGGAGGATTGACTCCATGTGGAACCTACTAGTGTTTGCCAGTAGAAAACAAAAAGTTACATTATAAAATTCGTTCAAAACCTAAAGTTCCTAGATAATGTCCAGAAAACACAAACAAACACAGACGCTGTAGCAAGATCAGGATTGAGATAGCCACAACACACAAGATATTTCTGCTTTCATCCAGGCATATCCGGACAATGTGGTGTGCAATTTGGGTGAAATTTAACCAAAAAATCACCGTCAAAGTTTTGGAGAAAAGCACAATTTTCTCTTTGGCAAGTGGATCTAATGTCATGTTTACAAACAGAAATAGCATATTTTCTCAGGTTTCTTAAGCTTTCTGCCAAGAAAACTCGAATGTGTGAAGGATTTGACTGCATGTGGAACCAATTAGTATTCGCCAGCAGAAAACAAAGTTACATGCTAAAATGCATTCAAATGCCTAAAGTCCATAGATAATGTCCAGAAAACACAAACAAACACAGAGGCTGTAGCAAGATCTCGGATTGAGATAGCCACAACTCACCAGATATTACTGCTCTCACCAGGCATATCAGGACAATGTGGTGTGGAATTCGGGTGAAATTTAACCAAAAAATCACTGTCAAAGTGGTTTTGGAGAAAAGCACAATCGTTCTGTTTGGCGAATGGATCCAATGTCAAGTTTATAAACACAAATCGCATGTTTGCTCAGGTTTCTGGAGCTTTCTGCCAGGAAAACTCGAATGTGTGGAGGATTTGACTCCAGGTGGAACCAATTAGCATTTGCCAGCACAAAATTAAAAGATTATAAAATTCACTCAAAACCGTAAAGTCCATAGATAATGTCCAGAAAACACAAATAAACACAGAGGCTATAGCAAGATCTGGGATTGAGATAGACAAAACACACCAGATATTTCTGCTTTCATCCAGGCATATCCAGACAAACTGGTGTAGAATTTTGGTGAAATTTGAGAGAAGGCAAGATTGCGGAATAGGAAGGGAGCACATTGACAGTTCGGGCAGAAACAGTTTAATAAAAGTGTAGATACTGCAGGTTCAAGGAAGAGTAGGGGAAGAAACAGCAGAGGTACTCTTCCGGAATGCGTGATTCACAGTGCACCTGCGTGGAGAGCGTGGGAGCCCACAGTTCAGGACACCAGCGGCAGACTCAACACACCAGCGCTGGAACGTGAGGTGAGCCAAATCTCAATAGCCCGAGACATCGGCAGGCAAGTGGAAAAAGGAGACTAGAGGGAATGAACCCTGCGGGGTGGAGTTCACCAGGCTAACTAGAAGAGAGAGAGAGAGAAAAGAAAAAAAATGACTGGTACGGACACGGGTTTTTCTCTCTCTGCTCACCGCTCAAAGACGAGCAAGACAAAGAGCAGGCGCCATCTTGGACATATGTCATAAGCAGAGCCACCTCAGGTCTGCACGGGCCCTGAGACTAGCAGAAAAACCTGACTCTGGGCGGGGCGAATTAACAGGAGATTAGGACCTAGTAAATTTGTGGTGCTACTGAACTGAGACTGTGAAAAAAGAGATGGTGGGGGAGAGAACTCATGGAATTCACGTGAGTACTCTCCAGAGACACTACAATTCCATAACTTTGGCAACCCAGTGGGAGACTGAAGGAGAATTTGAGCCCACTTTGAGGGCAGAACAAATTCCCTGTGTGGTTCTTGGGAAAGAGCTTCCAATCTCTGGCTCCTGTGGGTATATCATTTACCTGCTAACTACCTCCAACTTCGTTCAGCAGTGCGGAATTACTTCCCTTTTGAATCAAAAAAAAAAAAGAAAGAGAGAGAGAGAGGTTTACCACGCCTAACCTGGGAGTGTCACCTTTGGCACACCAAACAGAGCTCTCAGGCCACACCCATCTCAAGCCCTAAGGCTCCATCAAAAACAGAGAGTCCACTTAATCTAGAGTCATAGTATAACAAGAAAAAGCACCACAGTGAAGAAACCAAATATCTCCAATATGCCAAATAACAAACGCAAAACCCGAGGTAATAAAAACAAGGAAGTCACCATGACACCCCCAAATGAAAAAGACCCCAATTCAAGATTATGAGGATGATGACATAGAAGAAATGCAAGAAGCAGATCTCAAAAAATTGATAAGAACATTAAGAAGTTCTCAAAAACAAATTCTTGAACTACAGAAATCCTTAATGGACAAGATAGAAAATCTCTCTCGTGAAAATGAAATATTAAGGAGGAATCAAAATGAAATGAAACAACTAGTAGAACAGGAAACTGTGATAGTGATGAGAAATCATAATGAAGTGAAGAATTCAATAGACCAAATGAAAAACACAATAGAGAGCCTTACAAACAGAATGGGTGAAGCAGAAGAGAGAATATCGGACTTAGAAGACAGAGAACAGGAACGGATACAGTCAGACCAAAGAAAAGAAGAGGAAATTAGAAATCTAAAACATACTGTCTGGAATCTTCAGGATACTATTAAAAAAACCAACATTCGGGTTCTAGGAGTGCCTGAAGGCATGGAGAGGGAGAAAGGATTAGAAGGCCTTATTAGTGAGATATTAGCAGAAAATTTCCCAGTTTTGGAGAAGGACAGAGAAATACTAGTACAGGAAGCTCACAGAACCCCTAATAAACATGACCAAAAGAGATCCTCACCACGCCATGTTGTAATTAAACTCTCCACAGTGAAACATAAAGAAAAGATCCTAAATGTGCAAGAGAGAAACTTCAGATTACTCTCAGAGAATCTCCAATCAGACTCAAAGCTGACTTCTCATCAGAAACCCTACAAGCTAGGAGGGAATGGTGAGATATAGCCAGGTTCTAATTGAGAAAAACCGCCAGCCCAGAATATTATATCCTGCTAAGCTATCATTTGTGAATGAAGGTGAAATAAAGACCTTTCATAGCAAACAGAAATTGAAAGAATTTGTTGCCACTCGTCCAGCCCTGCAAAAGATGCTTAAAGATGTGTTACACACAGAAACACAGAAACACAGCCATCAATATGAAAGAAGGTAAAGGAAGGAAACCTCACAGCAAAAGATCACAGGGAATTCAAAGCATATATTAGAACTTATCTTTGGCAAATGGCAGGGCAAAGTTACCACTTATCATTAGTCACATTGAACGTGAATGGCCTGAACTGTCCAGTTAAAAGACACCGATTGGCTGATTGGGTTAAGGAACAAAACCCATCTATTTGCTGCTTACAAGAAACACATCTTTCCAACAAAGATCCATACAGACTGAAAGTGAAAGGCTGGAAAAAGATATACCATGCCAACAGAAATGAAAAAAGAGCGGGTATAGCCATCTTAATATCAGAGAATGTAAATTTTACCACAAAAACTGTTAAGAGAGACAAAGAGGCACACTATATAATGATTGAGGGATCAATACAACAAGAAGATATAACAATTATCAATGTATATGCACCTAACTACAGGGCACCGGTTTATCTAAAAGATTTGTTAAGGGACTTAAAGGGAGATTTAGACGTCAATACAATAGTACTGCAGGACTTCAATACTCCATTCTCAGAAATAGACAGATCAACAGGACAGAAGATCAACAAGGAGACAGTAGATTTAAATGACACTGTAGCCGAAATGGATCTAACAGATATATACAGAACTTTCAATCCTACAGCTAAAGATTTTACATTCTTCTCAGCAGTACATGGAACCTTCTCTAGGATTGACCACATACTAGGTCATAAAGCAAGTCTCAGCAAATTCAAAGGAATTAGAATCATACCATGCAGTTTCTCAGACCATAAAGGAATGAAGTTGGAAATTAGCAACTCAGGAATCCCTACAGCATACGCAAACACAGGGAGATTGAACAACATGCTCCTGAATGAACAATGGGTCATAGAATAAATTAAAAGAGAAATCAAAAATTTTCTGGAAGTAAATGAGGATAACAGCACAACATACCAAAACTTATGGGATGCAGCAAAAGCAGGGTTAAGAGGAAAGTTTATATCAATAGGTGCCTACATCAAGAAATTGGAAAGTTACCAAATAGATGAGCTTTCAAATCACCTCAAGGATCTAGAAAACCTACAGCAAACGAGACCCAAATCTAGTAGCAGAAGAGAAATAAAATCAGAGAAGAAATCAACAGGATTGAATAAAAAAAAAAAAACATTACAAAAAATCAGCCCAACGAGGAGCTGGTTTTTTGAAAAAATAAACAAAATTGACACCCCTTTGGCCCAACTAACTAAAAAAAGAAAAGACCCAAATCAATAAAATCAGAGATGAAAAAGGAAACGTAACAACAGACACCACAGAAATAAAATAGAATCATCAGAAATTACTACAAGGACTTGTATGCCAGCAAACAGGGAAACCTATCAGAAATGGATAGATTCCTGGACACATGCAACCTACCTAAATTGAACCAGGAAGACATCGAAAACCTAAACAGACCCATAACTGAGACATAAATTAAAACAGTAATAAAGGCCCTCCCAACAAAGAAAAGCCCAGGACCAGATGGATTCACTGCTGAATTCTACCAGACATTTAAAGAAGAACTGACTCCAATTCTTCTCAAACTATTCAGAACAATCAAAAAAGAAGGAGTCCTCCCAAATTCTTTCTATGAAGCCAGCATCACCTTAATCCCTAAGCTGGGAAAAGATGCAGCACTGAAAGAGAATTACAGACCAATATCCCTGATGAACATAGATGCAAAAATCCTCAATAAAATTCTGGTCAATAGAATGCAACAACACATCAGAAAGATCTTCCACCCAGACCAAATGGGATTTATCCCTGGTATGCAGGAATTGTTCAACATTCGCAAATCAATCAATGTGATTCACCACATTAACAGACTGCAGAAGAAAAAACATATGATTCTCTCAATAGATGCCGTGAAAGCATTTGATAAAATTCAACACCCGTTCAGGATGAAAACTCTAAGCAAACTGGGTTTGGAAGGAACATTCCTCAATACAATCAAAGCAATCTATGAAAAACCCACAGCCAACATCCTATTGAATGGGGAAAAGTTGGAAGCATTTCCACTGAGATCTGGTACCAGACAGGGATGCCCACTCTCACCACTGCTATTCAATATAGTTCTGGAGGTTCTAGCCAGAGCTATTAGGCAAGAAAAAGAAATTAAAGGGATACAAATTGGGAAGGAAGAACTCAAACTATCCCTCTTTGCAGATGACATGATTCTTTATTTAGGGGACCCAAAGAACTCTACTAAGAGACTATTGGAACTCATAGAAGATTTTGGCAAAGTAGCAGGGTATAAAATCAATGCAGAAAAATCAACAGTCTATATATACACAGGCAAGGACACGGCTGAGAAAGAACTTCTAAGATCAATCCCATTCACAATACCTACAAAAACAATCAAATACCTTGGAATAAATTTAACCAAGGATGTTAAGGATCTCTACGATGAAAATTACAAAACCTTAAAGAAAGAAATAGAAGAGGATATCAAGAAACGGAAAAATCTTCCATGCTCATGGATTGGAAGAATCAATATCATCAAAATGTCCATTTTCCCAAAAGAAATTTATAGATTCAATACGATACCAATCAAGATACCAAAGACCTTCTTCTCAGATCTGGAAAAAATGGTGCTGAAATTTATATGGAGACACAGGAGACCTCGAGTATCTAAAGCAATCTTGTACAACAAAAACAAAGCCGGAGGCATCACAATACCAGATTTCAGGACATACTACAGGGCAGTTGCAATCAAAAGAGCATGGTACTGGTACAGAAACAGGTGGATAGACCAATGGAACAGAATTGAAACACCAGAAATCAATCCAAACATCTACAGCCAACTCATATTTGATCAAGGATCCAAAAAAAATCCCTGGAGTAAGGACAGTCTATTCAATAAATGGTGCTGGGAAAACTGGATTTCCACGTGCAGAATCATGAAGCAAGACCCCTACCTTACACCTTACACAAAAATCCACTCAACATGGATTAAAGACCTAAATCTACGACCTGACACCATCAAGTTATTAGAGAACATTGGAGAAACCCTGCAAGATATAGGTACCCACAATGACTTCTTTGAAAAGACCTCAGAAGCACAGGCAGTCAAAGCCAAAATTAACATTTGGGTTTGCATCAAATTGAGAAGTTTCTATACTGCAAAAGAAACAGTCAGGAGAGTGAACAGGCAACCGACAGAATGGGAAAATATATTTGCAAACTATGCAACTGATAAAGGGTTGATAACCAGAATCTACAAAGAAATCAAGAATCTCCACAAGGTCAAAACAAACAACCCACTTAAGAGATGGGCCAAGGACCTCAATAGATATTTTTCAAAAGAGGAAATCCAAATGGCCAACAGGCATATGAAAAAATGTTCAAGATAACTAGCAATCAGGGAAATGCAAATCAAAACCACAATGAGGTTCCACCTCACCCCAGTTAGAATGGCTCACATGCAGAAATCTACCAACAACAGATGCAGGCGAGGATGTGGGGAAAAGGGACACTAACCCACTGTTGGTGGGAATGCAAATTGGTTAAGCCACTATGGAAGTCAGTCTGGAGATTCCTCAGAAACCTGAAGATAACCCTACCATACAACCCAGCCATCCCACTCCTTGGAATTTACCCAAAGGAAATGAAATTGGCAAACAAAAAAGCAGTCTGCACATTAATGTTTATTGCAGCTCAATTCACAATAGCTAAGACCTGGAACCAACCCAAATGCCCATGAACCGTAAACTGGATAAAGAAATTATGGGACATGTACACTATTGAATACTATACAGCAGTCAAAAACAACGAAACCCAGTCATTTGCAACAAGATGGAGGAATTTGGAAAACATCATGCTGAGTGAATTGAGCCAGTCCCAAAGGGACAAATATCTTATGTTCTCCCTGATTGATGACAACTAACTGAGCACCAAAGGGGAAACTTGTTGAAGTGAAATGGACACTGTGAGAAACAGTGACTTGATCTGCTCTTGTCCTGACGGTTGATGTACAATGTAATACTTTATCCATTTTAGTATTTTTTGTTCTAGTATCATTGGTTGAACTCTGTAATTAACACACAATTATTCTTAGGTGTTTAAATTTTAACTGAAAAGTGATCCCTGTTAGGAATTTGGGAAACATTATCCTGAGTGAAATAAGCCAATCCCAAAGGGACAAATACCACTTGTTCTCCTTGATAGGTGACAACTAACTGAACACCAAAAAAGAAACCTGTTAAAGTGAAATGAACACTAGGAGAAACGGTGACTTGATCAGCCCTCACCCTGACTGTTGATGAGCAACTTGATATGTTATCCCTCTTAGTATTTTTTTTTGTTTGTTCTACTTAATACTTTTGGTTGAATACTGTAATCAATACACAATTCTTCTTAAGTGCTGAAACTTAACTGAAAAGTGATCGCTGTTAAATATAAGAGTGGGAATAAGAGAGGGAAGAGATGTGCAATTCGGGACATGCTCAAGCTGACTTGCCTCAAACGGTGGAGTTAGAAACATACCATGGGACTCGAATTCAATCCCATCGAGGTGACATGTAACAATGCCATCTCACTAGTCCCAGTGATCAATTTCTGTTTACAATTGATCATAATGATAGGACTAAGAAGCAAAGGGATCACAGAAACAAGACTAGTGTCTGCAAATACTAGCTGATAGAATCAAAAAGGGAGAGAATGATCCAACATGGGAAGTGAGATACATAGCAGACCCATAGAATGGCAGATGTCCTAACAGCACTCTGGCCTCAGAATCAGCCCTTAAGGCATGCGGATCCGGCTGAAAAGCCCATGAGAGTATTTCAGGCATGGAAAGCCAAGACACTGTGGGGGAAAAAAACCTAAATGAAAGATCTCTGCGAGTGAGATCCCAGTGGAAAGAACGGGTCATCAAAGAAGGAGGTACCTTTCTCTGAAGGGAGGAGAGAACTTCCACTTTGACCATGGCCTTGTCCAAATAGGATCAGAGTCAGTGAACTCAGGGGGCTTCCATAGCCTTGGCAGCTCATGACAAGAGCCTAGGATGATTACTGAGGCCATAAACAAGAGTGTCAATTTGTTAAGTCAACAACAGGAGTCACTGTGCACTTACTCCTCATGTAGGATCTTTGTCCTTAGTGTGCTGTACATTGAGATTTAATGCTATAACTAGTACTCAAACAGTAGTTTTCACTTTATGTTTCTGTGTGGGAGCAAACTGTTGAAATCTTTACTTAATGTATGCTAAACTGATCTTCTGTATATAAAGAGAAATGAAAATGAATCTTGATGTGAATGGAAGGGGAGTGGGAATGGATAAGAGGAGGGTTGCTGGTGGGAGGGATGTTATGGGGGGAAGCCATTGTAATCCATATTCTGTACTGTGGAAATTTATATTCATTAAATAAAAGTTAAAAAAAAGAATTCAGGTGAAATTTAACCAAAAAATCACCATCAAAATTGTTTTCCAGAAAAGCACAATCTTTCTCTTCAGCAAGTAGATCCAATGTCATGTTTGCAAAAAGAAATATTATGTTTTCTCGGGTTTCTGAAGCTTTCTTCCTAGAAAACCAGAATGTGTGGACGATTTGACTCCATGTGGGACCAGTTAGCCTTTGCGGGCATAAAACAAAATGTTACATGGTAAAATTCAATCAAACCTAATGTCACTAGATATTGCCCAGAATACACATACAAACGCAGAGGCTGTAGCAAGATCTGAGATTGACATAGCCACAACTCACCAGATATTTCTGCTTTCCTCCAGGCATATCCACACAAAATGTGGAATTTGGGTGAAATTTAACCCAAAAATCATCATCAAAGTTGTTTTGGGAAAAGCACAAACTTTCTCTTTGGCATGTGGATCCAATGTCATGTTTAAAAACAAAATATCATGTTTGCTTGGGTTTCTGAAGCTTTCTACCTGGAAAACTAGAATGTGTGGAGGATTTGAGTCCATGTGCAATGAATTAGCATTGGCCAGCAGAAATCAAAAAGTTAGATTATAAAATTCGTTCAAAACCTAAACTTCATAGATAATGTCAAGAAAACACAAACACAGAGGCTATAACAAGACCGCGGAGTGCGATAGCTACAACACACCAGATATTTCTGCTTTCATCCAGGCATATTGGACAAAGTGTTGAGGTATTCCGGTGAAATTTATCCAAAAAATCACCGTCAAAGTGGTTATGGAGAAAAACACACTCTTTTGTTTGGCGAATGGATCCAATGTCATGTTAACAAACACAAATAGCATGTTTGCTCAGGTTTCTGGAGCTTTCTACCAGGAAAACTCGAATGTGTGGAGTATTTGAATCCATGTGGAACCAATTAGCGTTTGCCAGCAGAAAACTAAAAGATTATAAAATTCACTCAAAACCTTTAAGTGCATAGATAATGTCCAGAAAACAAAAACACAGAGGCTATAACAAGACCTCGGAGTGCGATAGCTACAACACACCAGATATTTCTGCTTTCATCCAGGCATATCCAGACAAACTGGTGCAGAATTTGGGTGAAACTTAACCAAGAAATCACCATCAAAATTGTTTTGGAGAAAAGAAAACTCTTTTCTACAGCAAGTGGATCCAATGTCATGTTTACACACACAAATACAATGATTGCTTGGCTTTCTGAAGCTTTCTGCCAAGAAAACTCAAATGTGTGGAGGATTTGACTCCATGTAAACCTACTAGCGTTTGCCAGCAGAAAACAAGAAGTTAGATTATAAAATTCATTGAAAAGCTAAAGTTGGTAGATAATGTCCAGAAAACAAAAACAAACACAGAGGCTGTAGCAAGATCAGGATTGAGATAGCCACAACACACCAGATATTTCTGCTTTCATCCAGGCATATCCAGACAAAGTGGTGTGGAATTCAGGTGAAATGTAACCAAAAAATCACCTTCAAAGTGGTTTTGGAGAAAAGCACAATCTTTCTCTTCGGCCAGTGGATCTAATGTCATGTTTACACAGAGAAATGTCATCATTGCTCAGGTTTCTGAAGCTTACAGACAGGAAAACTCGAATGTTTGGAGGATTTGACTCCATGTGCAACCAAATAGCATTTATGGTGAAAAAAAATGTTACATTCTAAAGTGCATTTATAACTGTAAAGTCCGTAGATAATCTCCAGAAAACACACAAAAAAAAAACACAGAGGCTGTAGGAAGATCTGGGATTGAGATAGCCACAACACACCAGATACTTCTGCTTTCATCCAGGCATATCCTGACAAGGTGGAGTGGAATTCAAGTGAAATTTAACCAAAAAATCACCATCAAAGTGGTTTTGGAGTAAAGCAAAATCTTTCTCTTTTGCAAGTGGATCCATTGTCATATTTTTACAAACACAAATATCATGTTTGCTTGGGTTTCTGAAGCTTTCTGCCTAGAAAACTTGAATGTGTGGAGGATTTGACTCCATGTGCAACCAATTAGCGTTTGGCAGCAGAAAACAAAATGTTAGATTATAAAATTCATTCAAAACCTAAAGTTTGTAGATAAAGTCCAGAAAACACAAAAAAAAATAACACAAAGGCTGTAGGAAGATCAGGATTGAGATAGCCGCAACACACCAGATATTTCTGCTTTCATTCAGGCATATCTGGAGAATGTGGTGTGGAATTCGGATGAAATTTATCCAAAAAATCACTGTCAAAGCGGTTTTGGAGAAAAGCACAATCTTTCTCTTCAGCAAATGGATCTAATGTCATGTTTACAAACAGAAATAGTGTGTTTCCTCAGGTTACTTAAGCTTTCTGAAAGGAAAACTCTAATGTGTGGAGGGTTTGACTCCATGTGGTTACCAATTAGCGTTTGCCAGCAGAAAACTAAAAGTTACATGCTAAAATGCATTCAAAACCTTCATGTCGATAATGTCCAGAAAACACAAACACACACAGAGACAGTAGCAAGATCTAGGATTGACATAGCCACAACACACCAGATATTTCTGCTTTCGTCCAGGCATATCTAGGCAAAGTGTTGTGGAATTCAGGTGAAATTTAACCAAAACTTCACCTTCAAAGTGGTTTTGGAGAAAAGCAAATTCTTTTTTTTTGGCAAGTGAATGCAATGTCATGTTTACACACACAAATGTTTGCTTGGATTTCAGATGTTTTCTGCCTAGAAAACCCAAATGTGTGGAGGATTGACTCCTTGTGGAACCTACTAGTGTTTGCCAGAACAAAACTAAAAGATTATAAAATTCACTCAAAACCGTAAAGTCCATATATAATGTCCAAAAACACAAACAAACACAGAGGCTATAGCAAGATCTGGGATTGAGATAGACAAAACACACAAGATATTTCTGCTTTCATCCAGGCATATCCAGACAAACTGGTATGGAATTCAGGTGAAATTTAACCAAAAATATCACCATAAAAATTGTTTTGGAGAAAAGCACAATCTTTCTCTTCGGCAAGTAGATCCAATGTCATGTTTGCAAAAAGATATATTATGTTTTCTCGGGTTTCTGAAGCTTTCTTCCTAGAAAAGCAGATGTGTGGATGATTTGACTCCATGTGGAAACATTTAGCTTTTGCGGGCAGAAAACAAAAAGTTACATGCTAAAATGCATTCAAATGCCTAAAGTCCATAGATAATGTCCAGAAAACGCACACAAAAAAAAACACAGAGGCTGTAGCAAGATCTCGGATTGAGATAGCCACAACACACCAGATATTACTGCTTTCCTCCAGGCATATCCGGACAAACTGGTGTGGAATTCGGGTAAAATTTAACCAAAAATCACCATCAAAGTGATTTTGGACAAAAGCACAATCTTTCTCTTTGGCAAGTGGATCCAATATCATGTTTATAAATGCAAATATCATGTTTGCTCGGGTTTCTGAAGCTTTCTGCCAGGAAAATCTAATGTATGGAGGATTTCACTATATGTGAAACCAATTAGCGTTTGCTGGCAGAAAACAGCTACATGCTAAAATGCATTCAAAACCGTCAACTCTGTAGATTTTTTCCAGAAAATGCAAACAAACACAGAGGCTGTAGCAAATCTCGGATTGATATTGCCACAACACACCAGATATTTCTGTTTTCCTCCAGGCATATCTGGACAAAGCGTTGTAGAAACAGGTGAAATTTAACAAAAAAAACACCGTCAAAGTGGTTTTAGAGAAAAGCACAATCTTTCTCTTCGGTAAGTGGATCCAATATCATGTTTATAATCACAAATATCATGTTTGCTCGGGTTTCTGAAGCTTTCTGCCAGGAAAACTCGAATGTGTGGAGGATTTCAATCCATGTGGAAATAATTAGCATTTCCCGGAAAAAAAAAAAACAAAGTTACATGCTAAGATGCATTCAAAACCGTAAAGTCTGTAGATATTGTCCAGAAAACACGAACAAACACAGAGGCTGTAGCAAGATCTCAGATTGAGATACCCACAACACACCAGATATTTCTGCTTTCCTCCACACATATCCAGACAAGTGGTGTGGAATTCGGGTAAAATTTAACCAAAAATCACCGTCAAAGTGCTTTTGCAGAAAAGCACAATCTTTCTGTTCGGCAAGTGGATCCAATGTCATGTTTACAAATACAAATATCATGTTTACTCGGGTTTCTGAAGGTTTCTGTCAGGAAAACTTGAATGTATATAGGAGTTGACTTCATGTGGAACCAATTAGCATATGCAGGTAGAAAACAAAAAGTTAGATGCTAAAATGCATTCAAATGCCTAAAGTCCATAGATAATTTCCAGAAAACACAAACAAACACAGAGGCTGTAGCAAGATCTCGGATTGAGATACTCACAACACACAAGATATTTCTGCTTTCCTCCAGGCATATGCGGACAAAGTGGTCTGGATTTCAGGTGCAATTTAACCAAAAAAAAAAAAACCGTCAAAGAAGTTTTGGAGACAAGCACAATCTTTCTCTTCAGCAAGTGGATCCAATGTCATGTTTATAAATGCAAATATCATGTTTGCTCGGGTTTCTGAAGCTTTCTTCCAGGAAAATTTAATGTGTGGAGGATTTGACTCCATGTGGAACCAATTAGCGTTTGCCGGTAGAAAACAAAATGTTACATGCTAAAATGTATTCAAAACCATCACGTCCGTAGATAAAGCCCAGAAAACACAAACACACACAGAGGCTGTAGCAATATCTCAGTTTGAGATAGCCACAACACACCAGGTATTTATGCTTTCCCCCAGACATATCCGGAAATTGTGGTGTGGTATTTGGGTGAATTTAACCAAAAAAATCAATGTCATCAAAGTGGTTTTGGAGAAAAGCACAATTTTTTTCTTTGGCATGTGGATCCAATGTCATGTTTACAAACACAAATATCATGTTTCCTCGGGTTTCTGAAGCTTTCTGACAGGAAAACTCGAATGTGTGGAGGATTTGATTCCATGTGGAACCAAATAGCGTTTGCCGGCAGAAAACAAAAAGTTACATGCTAAAATATATTCAAAACTGTGAAGTCCCAAGATAATGCCCAGAAAACAGAAACAAACCCAGAGGCTGTAGCAAGATCTGGGACTGAGATAGCCACAACACACCAGATATTTCTGCTTTCCACCAGGCATATCCGGACAAAGTGTTGTGGAATTCGGGTGAAATTAAACCAAAAAATCACCGTCAAAGTGGTTTTGGAGAAAAGCACAATCTTTCTCTTCGGAGTGTAGAGCAAATATCATGTTTATAAACGCAAATATCATGTTTGCTCAGGTTTCTGAAGCTTTCTGCCAGGAAAATCTAATTTGCAGAAGATTTTACTCCATGTGGAACCAATTAGCGTTTGCAGGTAGAATACAAAAACTTACATGCTAAAATGCATTCAAAACCCTCAAGTCCGTAGATTTTGTTCAGAAAACACAAACAAACACAGAGGCTGTAGCAAGATCTCGGATTGAGTAGCCACAACACACCAGATGTTACTGCTTTCACCAGCCATATCTGGACAAAGTGGTGTGGAATTGGGGTGAAATTTAACCAAAAATCATCGTCAAAGTGGTTTTTGGAGAAAGGCACAATCTTTCTCCTCAGCAAGTGGATCCAATGTCATGTTTACAAATACAAATATCATGTTTGCTCGGGTTTCTGAAGCTTTCTGCCGGAAATACTCAAATATATCTAGGAGTTGACTCTATGTGGAACCAATTAGCGTTTGCCAGCAGAAAACAAAAGTTAGATGCTAAAATGCATTCAAATGCCTAAAGTCCATATAATGTCCAGAAAACACAAACAAACACAGAGGCTGTATCAAGATCTTGGATTGGGATACCCACAACACACCAGATATTTCTGCTTTCCTCCAGGCATATCCGGACAATGTGGTGTGGAATTTGGGTGAAATGTAACCAAAAAAATCACCGTCGTCAAAGTGGTTTTGAGGAAAGCACAATCTTTCTCTTCAGCAAGTGGATCCAATGTCATGTTTACAAACACAAATATCATGTTTACTTGGGTTACTGAAGCTTTCTCCAGGAAAACACGAATGTGTGGAGGATTTGACTCCATGTGGAACCAATTAGTGTTTGCCGGCAGAAAACAAAAAGGTACATGCTAAAATTCATTCAAAACCATAAAGCCTGTGGATAATGTCCAGAAAACACAAACAAACATAGAGGCTGTAGCAAGATCAAGGATTGAGATACCCACAACACACCAGATATTTCTGCTTTCCTCCAGGCATATCCTGACAAAGTGGTATGGTTTTCGGGTACAATTTAACCAAAAAATCACCATCAAAGTGGTTTTGGAGTAAAGCATAATCTTTCTCTTCAGCAAGTGGATCCATTGTCATGTTTATAAATGCAAATATCATGTTTGCTCGTGTTTCTGAAGCTTTCTGCAGGAAAATCTTATGTGTGGAGGATTTGAATCCATCTGAAACCAATTAGCGTTTGCCGGCAGAAAACAAAAAGTTACATGCTAAAATGCATTCAAAACCGACAAGTCTGTAGATTTTTTCCAGAAAATACAAACACACACAGTGGCTATAGCAAGATTTCGGATTGATATTGCCACAACACACCAGATATTTCTGTTTTCCTACAGAAATATCCGGAAAAGTGTTGTGGAAACAGGTGAAATTGAACCAAAAAATCACCATCAAAGTTGTATTGGAGAAAAGCACAATCTTTCTCTTTGGCAAGTGGATCCAATGTCATGTTTGCAAACACAAATATCATGTTTCCTCGGGTATCTGAAGCTTCCTGCCAGGAAAACTCGAATATGTGGAGGATTTGACTCCATTTGGAAATAATTAGCGTTTCCAGTAGAAAAAAAAAAAGTTGCCATCTAAAATTCATTCAAAACCATAAAGTCTGTGGATAATGTCCAGAAAACACAAACAAACACAGAGGCTGTAGCAAGATCTGGGATTGAGATGGCCACAACACACCAGATATATCTGCTTTCCTCCACGCATATCCGGACAAAGTGTTGTGGAAAACGGGTGAAATGTAACCAAAAAATCACTGTCAAAGTGGTTTTGGAGAAAAGCACAATCTTTCTCTTTGGCAAATGGATCCAATGTCATGTTTACAAACACAAACATCATGTTTGCTTGGGTTTCTGAAGCTTTCTGCCAGGAAAACGCGACTGTGCGGAGGATTTGACTCCATGTGGAACCAATTAGCGTTTGCCAGTAGAAAACAAAAAGTTGCATGCTAAAATGCATTCAAGCCGTAAAGGTCACAGACATTGTCCAGAAAACACGAACAAACACAGAGGCTGTAGCAAGATCTGGGATTGAGATACTCACAAAACACAAGATATTTCTGCTTTCTTCCAGGCATATCTGGACAATGTGGTGTGGAATTATGGTAAAATTTAACCAAAAATCACCCTCAAAGTGCTTTTGGAGAAAAGCACAATCTTTCTCCTCGGCAAGTGGATCCAATGTCATGTTTACAAATACAAATATCATGTTTGCTCGGGTTTCTGAAGCTTTCTGCCAGGAAAACTCCAATGTATCAAGGAGTTGACTCCATGTGGAACCAATTAGCATTTGTCGGTAGAAAGCAAAAGGTTAGATGCTAAAATGCATTCAGATGCCTAAAGTCCATAGATAATGTCCAGAGATAAAAACAAACACAGAGGCTGTATCAACATCTCGGATTGGGATACTCACAACACACCAGATATTTCTGCTTTCCTCCAGCCATATCCAGATAAAGTGGTGTGGAATTCGGGTGAAATTTAAACAAAAAAATCACCATCATCAAAGTGGTTTTTGGAGAAAAGCACAATTTTTTTCTTCGGCAAGTGGATCCAATGTCATGGTTACAAACACAAATATCATGTTTGCTCGGGATTCTGAAGCTTTCTGCCAGGAAAACTCGAATGTGTGGAGGATTTGACTCCATGTGGAACCAATTAGCATTTGCCGGCAGAAAACAAAAAGGTACATGCTAAAATACATTCAAACTTGTAAAGTCCATAGATAATGTCCAGAAAACACAAACAAACACAGAGGCTGTAGCAAGATCTCGGATTGAGATACCCACAACACACCAGATATTTCTGCTTTCCTCCAAGCATATCCTGAGAAGTGGTATGGTTTTCGGGTACAATTTAACCAAAAAATCACCGTCAAAATGGTTTTGGAGTAAAGCACAATCTTTCTCTTCAGAAAGTGGATCCAATGTCATGTTTATAAATGCAAATATCATGTAGGCTCGGGTTTCTGAAGCTTTCTGCCAGGAAAATCTAATGTGTGGAGGATTTGACTCCATGTGAAACCAATTAGCGTTTGCCAGCAGAAAACAAAAAGTTACATGCTAAAATGCATTCAAAAGCGACAAGTCTGTAGATTTTTTCCAGAAAACACAAACAAACACAGAGGCTGTAGCAAGATCTCGGATTGAGATAGCCACAACACATGAGATATTTCTGTTTTCCTCCAGGCATATCCGGACAAAGTGGTGTGGAGTTTGGGTGAAATTTAACCAAAAAATCACTGTCAAAGTGGTTTTGGAGAAAAGCACAATCTTTCTCTTCAGCAATTGGATCCAATGTCATGTTTATAAACACAAATATCATGTTTGCTCGGGTTTCTGAAGCTTTTTGCCAGGAAAACTCGAATGTGTGGATGATTTGACTCCATGTGGAAATAATTAGTGTTTCCAGCAGAAAAAAAAAAAAGTTGCCATCTAAAATTCATTGAAAACCATCAAAGTGGTTTTGGTGAAAAGCACAATCTTTCTCTTTGGCAAATGGATCCAATGTCATGTTTACAAACACAAACATCATGTTTGCTTGGGTTTCAGAAGCTTTCTGCCAGGAAAACTCGAATGTGTGGAGGATTTGACTCCATGTGGAACCAATTAGTGTTTGCCGGTAGAAAACAAAAAGTTACATGCTAAAATGCATTCAAGCCGTAAAGGCCATAGACATTGTCCAGAAAACATGAACAAACACAGAGGCTGTAGCAAGATCTCAGATTGAGAAACTGACAACACACGAGATATTTCTACTTTCCTCTAGGCATATCCGGACAATGTGGTGTGGAATTACGGTAAAATTTAACCAAAAATCACCCTCAAAGTGCTTTTGGAGAAAAGCACAATCTTGCTCCTAGGCAAGTGGATCCAATGTCATGTTTACAAATACAAATATCATGTTTGCTCGGGTTTCTGAAGCTTACTGCCAGGAAAACTTGAATGTATCTAGCAGTTGACTCCATGTGGAACCAATTAGCGTTTGCCAGCAGAAAACAAAAAGTTAGATGCTAAAATGCATTCAAATGCCTAAAGTCCATAGATAATGTCCAGAAAACACAAACAAACACAGAAGCTGTATCAAGATCTCGGATTCAGATACCCACAACGCACCAGATATTTCTGTTTTCCTCCAGGCATATGTGGACAAAGTGGTGTGGCATTTGGAAAAACTTAACAAAAAAACACCGTCAAAGTGGTTTTGGAGAAAAGCACAATCTTTCTCTTTGGCAAGTGGATCCAATGTCATGTTTATAAATGCAAATATCATGTTTGCTCGGGTTTCTGAAGCTTTCTGCCAGGAAAATTTCAATGTGTGTAGGAGTTGACTCCATGTGGATCCAATTAGCGTATACTGGTAGAAAACAAAAACTTACGGCCAGCGCCGCGGCTCACTAGGCTAATCCTCCGCCTAGCGGTGCCGGCACACCGGGTTCTAGTCCCGGTCGGGGCGCCGGATTCTGTCCCGGTTGTCCCTCTTCCAAGCCAGCCCTCTGCTGTGGCCAGGGAGTGCAGTGGAGGATGGCCCAGGTGCTTGGGCCCTGCACCCCATGGGAGACCAGGAAAAGCACCTGGCTCCTGGCTCCTGCCATCGGATCAGCGCGGTGCGCCGGCCGCAGCGCACCGGTCGCGGCGGCCATTGGAGGGTGAACCAATGGCAAAAAGAAGACCTTTCTCTCTGTCTCTCTCTCTCACTGTCCACTCTGCCTGTCAAAAATAAAAAAAATAAAATAAAAATAAAAAAAAAAGTTACATGCTAATATGCATTCAAATGCCTAAAGTCCATAGATAATGTCCAGAAAACAGAAGCAAACACAGAAGCTGTAGCAAGATCTTGGATTGAGATAGCCACAACACACCAGATATTTCTGTTTACCTCCAGGCATATCCGGACAAAGTGGTGTGGAATTTGGAAAAATTTAACAAAAAACCACCATCAAAGTGGTTTTGGAGAAAAGCACAATCTTTCTCTTTGGCAAGTGGATCGAATGTCATGTTTATAAACACAAATATCATGTTTGCTTGAGTTTCTGAAGCTTTCTGCCAGGAAAACTCGAATGTGTGGAGGATTTGACTCCATGTGGAACCAATTAGCATTTGCCATCAGAAAACAAAAAGTTACATGCTAAAATGCATTCAAAATGGTAAAGGCCGTAGATAATGTCCAGAAAACACAAACAAACAAAAAGGCTGTGGCAAGATCTGCGACTGAGGTAACCACAACACACCAGATATTTCTGCTTTCCTCCATGCATATCTGGACAATCTGTTGTGGCATTTGGGTGAAATGTAAGCCAAAAATCACCGTCAAAGTGGTTTTGGAGAAAAGCACAATCTTTCTCTTCAGCAAGTGGATCCAATGTCATGTTTATAAACACAAATATCATATTTGCTCGGGTTTCTGAAGCTTTCTGCCTGGAAAACTTGAATGTGTGGAGGATTTGACTCCATGTGGAACCAATTAGCGTTACACCAGAAATCAATCCAAACAGCTACAGTCAACACATATTTGATCAAGGATCCAAAACCAATCCCTCAAGTAAGGACAGTCTATTCAATAAATGGTGCTGGGAAAATTGGATTTCCATGTGCAGAAGCATGAAACAAGACCCCTACCTTTCCCCTTACACAAAAATTCACTCAACATGGATTAAAGACTTAAATCTATGACCTGACACCATCAAATTATTAGAGAGTATTGGAAAAACCCTGCAAGATATAGGTACCGGCAATGACTTCTTGGAAAACACCCCAGAAGCACAGGCAGTCAAAGCCAAAATTAACTATTGGGATTGCATCAAATTGAGAAGTTTCTGTACTGCAAAAGAAACAGTCAGGAGAGTTAAGAGACAACCAACAGAATGGGAAAAAATATTTGCAAACTATGAAACAGATAAAGGGTTAATAACCAGAATCTACAAAGAGATCAAGAAACTCCACAAAAAAAAAAAAAAAACAAACAAACAAACAACCGACTTAAGAGAAGGGCCAAGGACCTCAATAGACATTTTTCAAAAGAGGAAATCCAAATGGCCAACAGGCACATGAAAAAATGTTCAAGGTCACTAGCAATCAGGGAAATGCAAATCAAAACCACAATGAGGTTTCACCTCACCCCGGTTAGAATGGCTCACATGCAGAAATCTACCAACAACAGATGCTGGCGATGATGTGGGGAAAAGGGACACTAACCCACTGTTGGTGGGAATGCAAATTGGTTAAGCCACTATGGAAGTCAGTCTGGAGATTCCTCAGAAACCTGAAGATAACCCTACCATACAACCCAGCCATCCCACTCCTTGGAATTTACCCAAAGGAAATGAAATTGGCAAACAAAAAAGCTGTCTGCACATTAATGTTTATTGCAGCTCAATTCACAATAGCTAAGACCTGGAACCAACACAAATGCCCAGCAACAGTAGACTGGATAAAGAAATTATGGGACATGTACTCTATTGAATACTATACAGCAGTCAAAAACAACGAAACCCAGTCATTTGCAACAAGATGGAGTAATTTGGAAAACATCATGCTGAGTGAATTGAGCCAGTCCCAAAGGGACAAATATCATATGTTCTCCCTGATCAGCGACTACTAACTGAGCACAAAGGGGGAAACTTGTTGAAATGAAATGGACACTGTGAGAAACAGTGACTTGATCTGCTCTTGTCCTGACGGTTGATGTACAATGTAATACTTTATCCATTTTAGTATTTTTTTTGTTCTAGTACCATTGGTTGAACTCTGTAATTAACACACAATTATTCTTAGGTGTTTAAATTTTAACTGAAAAGTGATCCCTGTTAGGAATTTGAAAAACATTATGCTGAGAGTAATAAGCCAATCCCAAAGGGACAAATACCACTTGTTCTCCTTGATAGGTGACAACTAACTGAGCAACAAAAAGGAAACCTGTTAAAGTGAAATGAACACTAGGAGAAACGGTGACTTGATCAGCCCTCACCCTGACTGTTGATGAGCAACTTGATATGTTATCCCTCTTAGTATTTTTTTTGTTTGTTCTACTTAATACTTTTGGTTGAATACTGTAATCAATACACAATTCTTCTTAAGTGCTGAAACTTAACTGAAAAATTATTGCTGTTAAATGTGAGTTTGGGAATAAGAGAGGGAAGAGATGTGCAATTCGGGACATGCTCAAGCTGACTTACCTCAAACGGTAGAGTTAGAAACATACCATGGGATTCAAATTCAATCCCATCAAGGTGGCATGTACCAATGCCATCTCACTAGTCCCAGTGATCAATTTCTGTTTACAATTGATCATAATGATAGGACTAAGAAGCAAAGGGATCACAGAAACAAGACTAGTGTCTGCAAATACTAGCTGATAGAATCAAAAAGGGAGAGAATGATCCAACATGGGAAGTGAGATACATAGCAGACCCATAGAATGGCAGATGTCCTAAACAGCACTCTGGCCTCAGAATCAGCCCTTAAGGCATGCGGATCCGGCTGAAAATCCCATGAGAGTATTTCAGGCATGGAAAGCCAAGACACTGTGGGGGAAAAAAAACCTAAATGAAAGATCTCTGCGAGTGAGATCCCAGTGGAAAGAATGGGTCATCAAAGAAGGAGGTATCTTTCTCTGAAGGGAGGAGAGAACTTCCACTTTGACCATGGCCTTGTCTAAATATGATCAGAGTCAGTGAACTCAGGGGGCTTCCATAGCCTTGGCAGCTCATGACAAGAGCCTAGGATGATTACTGAGGCCATAAACAAGAGTGTTGATTTGTTAAGTCAACAACAGAAGTCACTGTGCACTTACTCCTCATGTAGGATCTTTGTCCTTAGTGTGCTGTACATTGAGATTTAATGCTATAACTAGTACTCAAACAGTAGTTTTCACTTTATGTTTCTGTGTGGGAGCAAACTGTTGAAATCTTTACTTAATGTATGCTAAACTGATCTTCTGTATATAAAGAGAAACGAAAATGAATCTTGATGTGAATGGAAAGGGAGAGGGAGTGGGAAAGGGGAGGGTTGCGGGAGTGAGGGACGTTATGGGGGGAAAGCCATTGTAATCCATAAGCTGTACTTTGGAAATTTATATTCATTAAATAAAAGTTTTAAAGCAAAAAAAAAAAAGAAAACGAAAAGTTACATGCTAAAATGCATTCAAAACCATAAAGTCTGTAGATAATGTCCAGAAAACAGAAACAAACACAGTGACTGTAGAGAGATCTCGGACTGAGATAGCCACTACACACCACATATTTCTGCATTCCTCCATGCATACCCCGACAATGTGGTGTGGAATTCAGGTGAAATTTAATCAAAAAATCGCTATGAAAATGGTTTTGGTTAAAAGCACAATTTTTTATCTTCAGCAAGTGAAGCCAATGTCATGTTTATAAACACAAATATGTTTACTCGGGTTTCTAAATATTTCTTCCAGGAAAACTCGAATGTGTGGAGGAATTGACTCCATGTGGAACCAATTAGCATTTGCCAGCAGAAAACAAAAGAGTACATGCTAAAATGCATTCAAAACCGTAAAGTCTGTAGATAATGTCCAGAAAACACAGACAAACCCAGAGGTTGCAGCAAGATCTCGGACTGATATTGCCACAACACACGAGATATTTCTGCTTTCCTCCAGGCATATCCGGACAAAGTGGTGTGGAATTTGGGTGAAATTTAAAAGAAAAATCGACGTAAAAGTGGTTTTGGAGAAAAGCACAATCTTTCTCTTCGGCAAGTGGATCGAATGTCATGTTTATAAACACAAATATCATGTTTGCTCGGGTTTCTGAAAATTTCTACCAGGAAAACTTCAATGTGTGGAGGATATGACTCCATGTGGAACCAATTAGCGTTTGCCGGCAGAAAACAAAAAGTTACATGCTAAAATGCATTCAAAACAGTAAAGGTCGTAGATAATGTCCAGAAAACACAAACAAACAAAAAGGCTGTGGCAAGATCTGGGACTGAGGTAACCACAACACACCAGATATTTCTGCTTAACTCCATGCATATCTGGACAATCTGTTGTGGCATTTGGGTGAAATGTAAGCCAAAAATCACTGTCAAAATGGTTTTGGTGAAAAGCACAATCTTTCTCTTCAGCAAGTGGATCCAATGTCATGTTTATAAACACACATACCATGTTTGCTCGGGTTTCTGAAGCTTTCTGCCTGGAAAACTCGAATGTGCGGAGGATTTGACTCCATGTGGAACCAATTAGCGTTACACCAGAAATCAATCCAAACAGCTACATATTTGATCAAGGATCCAAAACCAATCCCTCGAGTAAGGACAGTCTCTTCAATAAATGGTGCTGGGAAAATTGGATTTCCATGTGCAGAATCACGAAACAAGACCCCTACCTTTCCCCTTACACAAAAATTCACTCAACATGGATTAAAGACTTAAATCCATGACCTGACACCATCAAAGTATTCGAGATTTTCAGGTGAATTCAATTAGTTTCCAAAGCCAGTCAAGCCAAATATCACAAAGGACTCTTGCATTTCTTTGGCTGTCTTCACATTTTTCTTATTTATCATGGTTTCTAATTAATTTTCTCATGTGAGCTTTGACTTTGAGGCTGGAATATGGAGTTCAAGACATGGAAGGAATGGGCTTTTTCAATCAGGCACAGCTGTTGGCTTGCTCCAATTCTGGCTTTCTGTCATTGTTTTGGGTGCCTCAGCCAACTTTTGGTTTCTTGAGCGGCAATTTCCTAAATGGTTTCTAGTCTGAGTTGGTTTTGCCTTCCTCCTTCCCAAATTCTGTATTCTGACGCAATACAAACAAGAGTTTAGACAGAGGCACCATTAGGAAATAAAAAAAAACACAACCAATTGGCGTGTCATGCTTAGAAATCTCCAGGAAGCACGACCAAGATGAGGTTTTGTGTTTTGGAAAAGAAATGGAACCCTTTTGCAGAGGGGACCGATACTTAATTCCCCTCCTATCAAGTTTGACGGAGATATTCAGGTGAATTCAATTAGTTTCCAAATCCAGTCAGCTGGGAGTGGTGGATGAATCCGGAAACAGCCGGTTTCCTTGTGACTAAATCAAGCCCGATGTCACAAAGGACTCTTGCATTTCTTTGGCTTTTTCCATTTTTCTTATTTATCATGGTTGGTAATGAATTTTCGGATGTGAGCTTTGACTTTGAGGCCGGAATATGCAGTTCAAGACACGGAAGGAATGGGATTTTCCAATCAGGGTACAGCTGTTGGCTTGCTCCAATTCTGGCTTTTTGTCATTGTTTTGGGTGCTTCAGCCGACTTTTGGTTTCTTGAGCAGCAATTTCCTAAATGGTTTCTGGGTCTGAGTTGGTTTTGCCTTCTTCCTTCCCAAATTTTTTTTACATTTATTTTTATTTTTTTTAACTTTTATTTAATGAATATAAATTTCCAAATACGATTTATGGATTACAATAGCTTCCCCCCCACACCGTCCCTCCCACCCACAACCCTCCCCCTTCCCACTCCCTCTCCCCTTCCATTCACATCAAGATTCATTTTTGATTATCTTAACTTACAGAAGATCAGCCTAGCATACATTAACTAAGGATTTCAACAGTTTGCTTCCACACAGAAACATAAAGTGAAAAATAATAGATAACTTTTTTAAATGATGATGGAATCAGATCAGACCTATTGTCATGTTTAAACCCAGAGAGAGTCAAGTTGGGAGTTGATAATTTCTTTTTTTTTTTTTACAGAGGATCAGTTTAGTATGCATTAAGTAAAGATTTCAACAGTTTGCACCCAAATTTTGTATTCTGACGCAATACAAACAAGAGTTTAGACAGAGGCACCATTAGGAAATAAAAAAAACACAACCAATTGGCGTGTCATGCTTAGAAATCTCCAGGAAGCACGACCAAGATGAGTTTTTGTGTTTTGGAAAAAGAAATGGAACCCTTTTGCAGAGGGGACCGATAATTAATTCCCCCCAAATCAAGTTGGATGGCGATTTTCATGTGAATTCCATTAGTTTTCCAAAGCCAGTCAGCTGGGAGGGGTGGATGAATCCGGAAACAGCCGGTTTCCTTGTGACTACATCAAGCCCGATGTCACAAAGGACTCTTGCATTTCTTTGGCTTTTTTCACATTGTTCTTATTTATCATGGTTTGTCATGAATTTTCGGATGTGAGCTTTGACATTTAGGCTGGAATATGGAGTTCAAGACACGGAAGGAATGGGCTTTTCCAATCAGGGTACAGCTGTTGGTTTGCTCCAATTCTGGCTTTCTGTCATTGTTTTGGTTGCTTCAGCTGACTTTTGGTTTCTTGAGCGGCAATTTCCTAAATGGTTTCTGGGTCTGAGTTGGTTTTGCCTTCTCCCTTCCCAAATTTTTTTTACATTTATTTTTATATTTTAACTTATATTTAATGAATATAAATTTCCAAAGTACGATTTATGGATTACAATGGCTTCCCCCCCACACCGTCCCTCCCACCCACAACCCTCCCCCTTCCCACTCCCTCTCCCCTTCCATTCACATCAAGATTCATTTTTGATTATCTTAACTTACAGAAGATCAGCCTAGCATACATTAACTAAGGATTTCAACAGTTTGCTTCCACACAGAAACATAAAGTGAAAAATAATAGATAACTTTTTTAAATGATGATGGAATCAGATCAGACCTATTGTCATGTTTAAACCCAGAGAGAGTCAAGTTGGGAGTTGATAATTTCTTTTTTTTTTTTTACAGAGGATCAGTTTAGTATGCATTAAGTAAAGATTTCAACAGTTTGCACCCAAATTTTGTATTCTGACGCAATACAAACAAGAGTTTAGACAGAGGCACCATTAGGAAATAAAAAACACAACCAATTGGCGTGTCATGCTTAGAAATCTCCAGGCAGCACGACCAAGATGAGCTTTTGTGTTTTCTAAAAAGAAATGGAACCCTTTTGCAGAGGGGACCGATAATTAATTCCCCTCAAATCAAGTTGGACGGCTATTTTCAGGTGAATTCCATTAGTTTTCCAAAGCCAGTCAGCTGGGAGGGGTGGATGAATCCGGAAACAGCTGGTTTCCTTGTGAGTAAAGAAAGCCTAATATCACAAAGTTCTCTTGCATTTCTTTGGCTTTTTTCACATTTTTCTTATTTATCATGGTTTCTCATGATTTTTTGATGTGACCTTTGACTTTGAGGCTGGAATATGGAGTTCAAGACACGGAAGGAATGGGCTTTGGCAATCAGGGCACAGCTGTTGGCTTACTCCAATTCTGGCTTTCTGTCATTGTTTTGGGTGCCTCAGCCGACTTTTGGTTTCTTGAGCGGCAATTTCCTAAATGGTTTCTGGGTCTGAGTTGGTTTTGCCTTCTCCATTCCCAAAGATTGTATTCTGAGGCAATACAAACAAGAGTTTAGACAGAGGATCCATTATGAAATAAAAAACACAAAAATTGGCATGTCATGCTTAGAAATCTCCAGGCAGCACGACCAAGACGAGTTTTTGTGTTTTGGTAAAAGAAATGGAACCCTTTTGCAGAGGGGACCGATAATTAATTCCCCCCAAATCAAGTTGGACGGCGATTTTCAGGTGAATTCACTTAGTTTTCCAAAGCCAGTCAGCTGGGAGGGGTGGATGAATCCGGAAACAGCTGGTTTCCCTGTGACTAAATCAAGCCCAATATCACAAAGGACTCTTGCATTTCTTTGGCTTTTTTCCCATTTTTCTTATTTATCATGGTTTGTCATGAATTTTCGGATGTGAGCTTTGATTTTGAGGCTGGAATATGGAGTTCAAGACACGGAAGGAATGGGCTTTGTCAATCAGGGCACAGCTGTTGGCTTGCTCCAATTCTGGCTTTCTGTCATTGTTTTGGGTGCCTGAGCCGAGTTTACGTTTCTTGAGCGGCAATTTCCTAAATGGTTTCTGGGTCTGAGTTGGTTTTGCCTTCTTCCTTCCAAAGTTTGTATTCTGACGCAATACAAACAAGAGTTTAGACAGAGGATCCATTAGGAAATAAAAAACACAACCAATTGGCGTGTCATGCTTAGAAATCTACAGGCAGCACGACCAAGATGAGTTTTGTGTTTTGGAAAGAAATGGAACCTTTTTGCAGAGGGAACCGATAATTAATTGCCTCCAAATCAAATTGGATGGCGATTTTCAGGTAAATTCCATTAGTTTTCCAAAGCCAGTTAGCTGGGAGCGGTGGATGAATCCGGAAACAGCCGGTTTCCTTGTCACTAAATCAAGCCCAATATCACAAAGGACTCTTGCATTTCTTTGGCATTTTTCACATTTTTCTTATTTGTCATGGTTTGTCATGAATTTTCTGATGTGATCTTTGACATTTAGGCTGGAATATGGAGTTCAAGACATGGAAGGAATGGGCTTTGTCAATCAGGGCACAGCTGTTGGCTTACTCCAATTCTGGCTTTCTGTCATTGTTTTGGGTGCCTCAGCCGACTTTTGGTTTCTTGAGCGGCAATTTCCTAAATGGTTTCTGGGTCTGAGTTGGTTTTGCCTTCTCCCTAACGAAATTTTGGATTGTGACGAAATACAAACAAGAGTTTAGACAGAGGATCCATTACGAAATAAAAAACACAACCAATTGGCATATCATGCTTAGAATTCTACAGGCAGTACCGCCACGATGAGTTTTTGTGTTTTGGAAAAAGGAATGGAACCCTTGCAGAGGGGGCCGATAATTAATTCCCCCCAAATCAAGTTGGACGGCGATTTTCAGGTGAATTCAATTAGGTTTCCAAAGCCAGTCAGCTGGGTGTGGTGGGTGAATCCAGAAAAAGCCGGTTTCCTTGTATTTAATCAAGCCCAATATCACAAAGGACTCTTGCATTTCTTTGGCTTTTTTCCCATTTGTCTTATTTATCATGGTTTGTCATGAATTTTCTGATGTGAGCTTTGACTTTGAGGCTGGAATATGGAGTTCAAGACACGGAAGGAATGGGCTTTGTCAATCAGGGCACAGCTGTTGGCTTGCTCCAATATTGGCTTTCTGTCATTGTTTTGGGTGCCTCAGCCGACTTTTGGTTTCTTGAGCGGCAATTTCCTAAATGGTATCTGGGTCTGAGTTGGTTTTGCCGTCTTCCTTCCCAAAGATTCTATTCTGAAGCAATACAAACAAGAGTTAGACATTGGATCCATTATGAAATAAAAAACAAACCAATAGGCGTGTCATACTTAGAAATCTACAGGCAGCATGACCAAGATGAGTTTTTGTGTTTTGGAAAAAGAAATGGAACCCTTTTGCTGAGGGGGCCAATAATTAATTCCCCCAAATCAAGTTCTACGATGATTTTCAGGTGAATTCACTTAGTTTTCCAAGGCCAGTCAGCTGGGAGGGGTGGATGAATCCAGAAACAGCCGGGTTCCCTGTGACTAAATCAAGCCCAATATCACAAAGGACTATTGCATTTCTTTGGCTTTTTTCACATTTTTCTTATTTATCATATTTTGTAATGCATTTTCTGATGTGAACTTTGATTTTGAGGCTGGAATATGGAGTTCAAGACATGGAAGGAATGGGCTTTGTCAATCAGGGCACAGCTGTTGGCTTGCTCCAATTCTGGCTTTCTGTCATTGTTTTGGGTGCCTGAGCCGAGTTTACGTTTCTTGAGCGGCAATTTCCTAAATGGTTTCTGGGTCTGAGTTGGTTTTGCCTTCTTCCTTCCAAAGTTTGTATTCTGACGCAATACAAACAAGAGTTTAGACAGAGGATCCATTATGCAATAAAAAACACAACAAATTGGAATATCATGCTTAGAAATCTCCAGGCAGTACCGCCACGATGAGTTTTTGTGTTTTGGAAAAAGAAATGGAACCCTTGCAGAGGGGGCCGATAATTAATTCCCCCCAAATCAAGTTGGATGTCGATTTTCAGGTGAATTCAATGAGCTTTCCAAAGCCAGTCAGCTGGGAGTGGTGGATGAATCCGGAAACAGCTGGTTTCCTTGTACTAAATCAAGCCCAATATCACAAAGGACTATTGCATTTCTTTGGCTTTTTTCACATTTTTCTTATTTGTCATGGTTTCTAATGAATTTTCTGATGTGATCTTTGACATTTAGGCTGGAATATGGAGTTCAAGACACGGAAGGAATGGGCTTTGTCAATCAGGGCACAGCTGTTGGCTTGCTCCAATTCTGGCTTTCTGTCATTGTTTTGGGTGCCTCAGCCGACTTTTGGTTTCTTGAGCGGCAATTTCCTAAATGGTTTCTGGGTCTGAGTTGGTTTTGCCTTCTTCCTTTCCAAATTTTCGATATTCACGGAATACAAACAAGACTTTAGAAGAGGATCCATTATGAAATAAAAAACACAAAAATTTGCGTGTCATGCTTAGAAATCTCCAGGCAGCACGACCAAGATGAGATTTTGTGTTTTGGTAAAAGAAAGGGAACACTTTTGCAGAGGAGACTGATAATTAATTTCCCCCAAAACCAGTTGGACGGCGATTTTCAGGTGAATTCACTTAGATTTCCTAAGCCAGTCAGCTGGGAGTGGTGGATGTATCCGGAGACAACCGGTTTCCTGTGACTAAATCAAGCCCAATATCAAAAACCACTCTTGCATTTCTTTGGCTTTTTTTCAAATTTTTCTTATTTATCATGGTTTCTCAGGAATTTTCTGATGTGAGCTTTGATTTTGAGGCTGGAATATGGAGTTCAAGACACGGAAGGAATGGGCTTTGTCAATCAGGGCACAGCTGTTGGCTTGCTCCAATTCTGGCTTTCTATCATTGTTTTGGGTGCCTCAGCTGACTTTTGGTTTCTTGAGCGGCAATTTCCTACATTGTTTCTGGGTCTGAGTTCGTTTTGCCTTCTTCCTTGCCAAAGTTTGTATTCTGACGCAATACAACCAAGAGTTTAGACAGAAGATACATTATGAAATCAAAAACAAAACCAACTGGCATGTCATGCTTAGAATTCTACAGGCAGCACGACCAAGATGAGATTTTGTGTTTTGCAAAAAGAAATGGAACACTTTTGCAGAGGGGACCGATAATTAATTCCCCCCAAATCAAGTTGGATGGCGATTTTCACCTGAATTCAATTTGTTTTCCAAAGCCAGTCAGCTGGGAGGGGTCGATTAATCCGGAAACAGCGGTTTCCTTGTGACTAAATCAAGCCCAATATCACAAAGGACTATTGCATTTCTTTGGCTGTCTTCACATTTTTCTTATTTATCATGGTTTATATTGAAGTTTCTGATGTGAGCTTTGATTTTGAGGCTGGAATATGGAGTTTAAGAAACGGAAGGAATGCGCTTTTTCAATCAGGCACAGCTGTTGGCTTGCTCCAATTCTGGATTTCTGTCATTGTTTTTGGTGCCTCAGCCGACTTTTGGCTTCTTGAGAGGCAATTTCCTAAATGTTTCTGGGTCTGAGTTGGTTTTGCCTTCTTCCTTGCCAAAGTTTGGATTCTGACGCAATACAACAAGAGTTTAGACAGAGGATCCATTATGCAATAAAAAACACAACCAATTGGCATGTCATGCTTAGAAATCTACAGGCACCACGACCAAGATGTTTTTCTGTTTTCGAAAAAGTAATGGAAATTTTTGTAGAGGGGACTGATAATTAATTCCCCCCAAATCAAGTTGGATGCTGATTTTCAGGTGAATAAATTAGTTTACCAAAGCCAGTCAGCTGGGAGTGGTGGTTGAAACCGGAAACAGCCGGTTTCCTTGTGACTAAATCAGACCTAATATCACAAAGGACTCTTGCATTTCTTTGGCTTTTTTCACATTTGTCTTATTAATCATGGTTTGTAATGAATTTTCTGATGTGAACTTTGATTTTGAGGCTGGAATATGGATTTCAAGACACAGAAGGAATGGGCTTTGTCAACCAGGGCACAGCTGTTGGCTTGCTCCAATTCTGGCTTTCTGTCATTGTTTTGGGTGCCTCTGCCGACTTTTGGTTTCTTGAGCGGCAATTTCCTAAATGGTTTCTGGGTCTGAGTTGGTTTTGCCTTCTTCCTTCCCAAATTTTGTATTCTGATGCAATACAAAAAGAATTTAGACAGAGGATTCATTATGAAATAAAAAACACGACCAACTGGCGTGTCATGCTTAGAAATCTACAGGCAGCATGACCAAGATGAGTTTTTGTGTTTTGGAAAAAGAAATGGAACCCTTGCAGAGGGGGCCGATAATTAATTCCCCCAAATCAAGTTCGACGGTGATTTTCAGGTGAATTCAGTGAGTTTTCCAAAGCCAATCAGGTACGAGCGGTGAATGAATCCAGAAACAGCTGGTTTCCTTGTACTAAATCAAGCCCAATATCACAAAGAACTCTTGCATTTCTTTGGCTTTTTTCACATTTCTCTTATTTATCATGGTTTGTCATGAATATTCTGATGTGAGCTTTGATTTTGAGGCTGGAATATGGAGTTCAAGACACGGAAGGAATAGGCTTTGTCAATCAGGGCACAGCTGTTGGCTTGCTCCAATTCTGGATTTCTGTCATTGTTTTGGGTGCCTCAGCCAACTTTTGGTTTCTTGAGCGGCAATTTCCTACATTATTTCTGGGTCTGAGTTGGTTTTGCCTTCTTCCTTCCTAAATTTTGGATTCTGACGCAATACAAACCAGAGTTTAGACAGAGGATCCATTAGGAAATAAAAAACACAACAATTATCGTGCCATGCTTAGAAACCTACAGGCAGCACCGCCACGATGAGTTTTTGTGTTTTAGAAAAAGAAATGGAACCCTTTTGCAGAGGGGACCGATAATTAATTCCCCCCGAATCAAGTTGGATGGTGATATGTAGGTGAATTCAATTAGGTTTCCAAAAACAGTCAGCTGGGAGGGGTGGATGAATCTGGAAACAGCCGGTTTCCTTGTGATTAAATCAAGCCCAATATCACAAAGGACTATTGCATTTCTTTGGCTTTTTTCACATTTGTCTTATTTATCATGATTTGTCATGAATTTTCGGATGTGAGCTTTGATTTTGAGGCTGGAATATGGAGTTTAAGACACGGAAGGAATGCGCTTTGTCAATCAGGGCACAGCTGTTGGCTTGCTCCAATTCTGGATTTCTGTCATTGTTTTGGGTGCCTCAGCCAACTTTTGGTTTCTTGAGCGGCAATTTCCTAAATGGTTTCTGGGTCTGAGTTGGTTTTGCCTTCTTTCTTCCCAAGGTTTGTATTCTGACGCAATACAAACAAGAGTTTAGACAGAGGATCCATTATGAAATAAAAAACAAAACCAATTGAAATATCATGCTTAGAAATATACATGCAGTACCGCCACGATGTGTTTTTGTGTTTTGGAAAAAGAAATGGAACCCTTTTGCAGAGGGGACCGATAATTAATTCCCCCCAAATCAAGTTGGACAGCGATTTTCAGGTGAATTCACTTAGTTTTCCAAAGCCAGTCAGCTGGGAGGGGTGGATGAATCCGGAAACAGCTGGTTTCCTTGTGACTAAATCAAGCCCAATATCACAAAGGACTCTTGCATTTCTTTCAATTTTTTTCACAATTGTCTTATTTAACATGGTTTGTAATGATTTTCTGATGTGAGCTTTGATTTTGAGGCTGGAATATGGAGTTCAAGACACGGAAGGAATGGGCTTTGTCAATCAGGGCACAGCTGTTGGCTTGCTCCAATTCTGGCTTTCTGTCATTGTTTTGGGTGCCTCAGCCGACTTTTGGTTTCTTGAGCGGCAATTTCCTAAATGGTTTCTGGGTCTGAGTTGGTTTTGCCTTCTTCCTTCCGAAAGTTTGTATTTGGACGCAATACAAACAAGAGTTTAGACAGAGGATCCATTATGAAATAAAAGCACAACAAACTGGCGTGTCATGCTTAGAAATCTACAGGCAGCACGACCAAGATGAGTTTTTGTGTTTTGGAAAAAGAAATAGAACCCTTTTGCAGAGGGGACCGATAATTAATTCCCCCCAAATCAAGTTGGATGGCGATTTTCAGGTGAATTCAATACTTTTCCAAAGCCAATCAGGTAGGAGCGGTGGATGAATCAAGAAACAGTGGGTTTCCTGTGACTAAATCAAGCCCAGTATCACAAAGTACTCTTGCCTTTCTTTGGCTTTTTTCACATTTTTCTTATTTATCATGCTTGTAATGAATTTTCTGATGTGAGCTTTGACTTTTAGACTGGAATATGGAGTTCAAGACAAGGAAATAATGGACTTTTTGTAATCAGGGCACAGCTGTTGGCTTGCTCCAATTCTGGCTTTCTGTCATTGTTTTGGGTGCCTCTGCCGACTTTAGGTTTCTTGAGCGGCAATTTCCTAAATGGTTTCTGGATCTGAGTTGGTTTTGCCTTCTTCCTTCCCTAAGATTGTATTCTGACACAATACAAACAAGAGTTTAGACAGAGGATCCATTATAAAATAAAAAACACAACGAATTGGTGTGTCATGCTTAGCAGTCTACAGGCAGCACGACCAAGATGTGTTTTCGTCTTTTGGAAAAAATATAGAACCCTTTTCCAGAGGGGACCGATAACTAATTCCCCACAAATCAAGTGGGACAGCGATTTTCAGGTGAATTCAATTAGGTTTCCAAAGCCAGTCAGCTGGGAGCGGTGGATGAATCCGGAAACAGCCGGTTTCCTTGTGACTACATCAGGCCCAATATCACAAAGGACTCTTGCATTTCTTTGGCTTTTTTCACATTTTTCTTATTTATCATGGTTTGTCATGAATATCCTGATGTGAGCTTTGATTTTGAGGCTGGAATATGGAGTGCAAGACACGGAAGCAATGGGCTTTTTCAATCAGGGCACATCAGTTGGCTTGCTCCAATTCTGGCTTTCTGTCATTGTTTTGGGTGCCTCAGCCGACTTTAGGTTTCTTGAGCGGCAATTTCCTAAATGGTTTCTGGATCTGAGTTGGTTTTGCCTTCTTACTTCCCAAAGTTTGTATTCTGACACAATACAAACCAGAGTATAGACAGAGGATCCATTATGAAATAAAAAAGACAACCAATGGCGTTTCATGCTTAGAACTCTACAGGCAGCACGACCACGATGAGTTTTTGTGTTTTGGAAAAAGAAATGGAACCCTTTTGCAGAGGGAACCGATAATTAATTCCCCCCAAATCAAGTTGGATGGCGATTTTCAGGTGAATTCAATGAGTTTTCCAAAGCCAATCAGGTAGGAGCGGTGGATGAATCCGGGAACAGCAGGTTTCCTGTGACTAACTCAAGCCCAATATCAGAAAGGACTCTTGCCTCTCTTTGGCTTTTTCACATTTGTCTTATTTATCGTGGTGTGTAATGAATTTTCTGATGTGAGCTTTGGTTTTGTGGCTGGAATATGGAGTTCAGGGCACGGAAGGAATGGGCTTTTTCAATCAGGGCACAGCTGTTGGCTTGCTCCAATTCTGGCTTTCTGTCATTGTTTTGGGTGCCCCAGGTGATATTTGGTTTCTTGAGTGGCAATTTCCTAAATGTTTTCTCCATCTGAGTTGGTTTTGCCTTCTTCCTTTCCGAAATTTTGCATTCTGATGCAATACAAACAAGATTTTAGACAGAGTAACCATTATGAAAAAAAAAACACAACCCATTGGCATTTCAGGCTTAGAAATCTACAGGCAACACCACCAAGATTAGTGTTTGTCTTTTGGAAAATGAAATGCAAACCTTTTGCTGAGGGGAAAGATGTTAGTTCCCTCCAAATCGAGTGTGAGTGCGATTTTCAAGTGAATTCAATTCAATTCCACAGCCAGCCTGGGTGGGGATGGATGAATCCGGAAACAGCCGGATTCCTTGTGTCTAAATCAACCCAATATCATTAAGGACTCTTGGATTTCTTTTTTTTTCACATTTTTCATATTTATCATGGTGTGTAATGTGTTTTCTAATGTGAGCTTTGGTTTTGAGGCTGGAATATGGAGTTAAGGGCACAGGAGCAGTGGTCTTTCTCAATCAGGGCACAGCTGTTGTCTTCCTCCAATTCTGGCTTTCTTTCATTCTTTTGGGTGCCTCAGCCAATTTTTGGTTTCTGAGAAGCAATTTCCTAAATGTTTTCTGGGTCTGAGTTGGTTTTGCCTTCTTCCTGCCCAAAATATGTATTCTGGCACAATACAAAGAAGAGTGTAGACAGAGTAGCCATTATGATATAAAAAACACAACCAGTTGGCATTTCATGCTTAGAAATCTACAGGCAACACGACCAAGAGGAGTTTTGGTGGTTTGGGAAATGAAATGCAACCCTTTTGCTGAGGGGACAGATATTAATTCCCTCCTAATCGAGTGTGAGTGGGATTTTCAGCTGAATTCAATCCGAAGTCCACAGCCAGTCAGGTGGGAGGGGTGGATGAATCTGGAAACAACTGGTTTCCTTGTGACAAAATCAAGCCCAATATCACAAAGGACTCTTGCATTTCTTTGGCTTTTTTCACATTTTTCTTATTTATCATGGTGTAATGAATTTTCTGATGTGAGCTTCTGTTTTGAGGCTGGAATATGGACTTCAGTGCATTGGAGGATTGGTCTTTTTCAATCAGGGCACAGCTGTTGGCTTGCTCCAATTCTGGCTTTCTGTCATTGTTTTGGGTGACTCAGCTGATTTTTGGTTTCTTGAGCGACACTTTCCTAAATGTTTTCTGGGTCTGAGTTTGTTTTACCTTCTTACTTCCCTAGTTCTTTATCTGCTGCAATAAAAACAAGAGTTTAGACAGAGTATCCATTATGATAAAAAAAAAAACAGAACAAATTTTCTTTGATGCTTAGAAATCTACAGGCAACACAATCAAGAGGAGTTTTTGTGTTCTGAAAAATGAAATTTATTCCTTTTGCCGACCAGACAGATGTTAATTCCCTCCAAATCAGCGTGACTGTGAATTTCAGGTTAATTTAGTTAGAAATCGACAGGCAGTTGGCTGGGTGGGTCGGATAAATCTTGAAACAACGAGTTGGCTTTTTAAAAATCAAGCCCAATATCAATAAGGACTCTTTCATTGCTTTCTTTTTTATATTTTTCTTATTTATCATGGTTTGTAATGAATTTTCTGCTGTGAACTTTGGTTTTGAGGATAGAATGTGGAGTTCAGGGCACGGTAGGAATGGTCTTTTTCAATCAGGGCACAGCTGTTGGCTTGCTCCAATTCTGGCTTTCTGTCATTGTCTTGGGTGCCTCAGCTGATTTGTGGTTTCTTGAGTGGCTATTTCCTAAATGTTTTCTCCATCTGAGTTCGTTTTGCCTTCTGCCTTCCCAAATTGTGTATCCTCACACAATACAAACAAGAGTTTAGACAGAGTAGCCATTAGGAAATAAAAAACACAACCAATTTGCGTTTCATGCTTGGAAATCTACAGGCAACATGGCCAAGATGTCTTTTTGTCTTTTGGGAAAGGAAATGGAACCCTTTTTCTGCGGGGACAGATATTAATTCCCTCCAAATTGAGTGGGAGTGAGAATTTTAGGTGAATTCAATCAGAATTCCACAGCCAGTCAGCTGGGAGGGTTGGATGAATCCGGAAACAGCCAGTTTCCTTATGACCAAATCAAGCCCAATATCACTAAGGACTCTTGGATTTCTTTGGCTTTTTTCACATTTTTTCTTATTTATCATGATGTGTAATGAATTTTCTGGTGTGAGCTTTGTTTTTGAGGCTGGAATATGGAGTTCAGGGCATGGGAATAATGCTCTTTTTCAATCAGGGCACAGCTGTTGCCTTGCTCCAATTCTGGATTTCTGTCATGGTTTTGGGTGCATCAGCCAAGTTTTGGTTTCCTAAATTTTTTCTGTGTCTCAGTTTCTTTTGCCTTCTTCTTCCCTATTTCTGTATTTTGACACAACAAAATAAGAGTTTAGACAGAGTATCCATTATGGTAAAAAAATATTTTAATTTGATGCTTATAAATCTACAGGCAACATGAACAACATGAGTTTTTGTGTTCTGGAAAATGAAACAGAACCCTTTAGCTGAGGGGACAGATATTAAATCCCTCCAAATCGAGTGTGAGTGCAATTTTCAGGTTAATTTAGTCAGAATTCCCCAGTCAGCTAGGAGGTGTGGATGAATCTGGAAACAGCGGTTTTCTTGTGACTAAATCAAGCCCAGTATCACTAAGAACTCGGAGTTGTTTGCTTTTTTTCACATTTTTCTTATTTATCATGGTGTGTAATGAAGTTTCTGATGAGAGCTTCCATTGTGAGTCTGGAATATGGAGTTATGTGTGGGGAGCCATTGCACCGTGCCCTAAAGATGGCGCCGGCTCCTTTCTCCTGGAAGGACTGGCGAGAAACAAACAACTCCTAATAAGGAGATGGCTGAGCTCCCTTCTGGCTTCCACATTGCTGTCCCTATCAATCCTTGCCACTTGGCTGCTTTTGATTGGTGTGCTGATGGCTATAAGAGGGATGGGAGAGGGAAGGAGGCGGAAGAAGAAGCTTGTTCAAGGTTCCTGAATAAACTGCTTGAAGAAGAGTTCGGGTTGCGTCTTCCTTGCTGGTCGAGGGTCGCGACAACTGGTGGCCCGTACGGGGAACCATCTCAAACACGAACTCAGGACTTCCTGCAGTCAGGGCAGCGCTGGTAAGTCCCCCAGGAAAATAAGGTGGGGATCCACGATAAGAGCAGGCAGTCCTGCGACAATAGCAGGAGGGTAGCTCTACGATTAAAGCAGAGGAAGTTCTGCGACAAAAGCAGAAGGAGCTCTGACCCGTGGCCAGGGAAAGAGTACAATTTTTGACGATGGGTAATTCACAGTCCCATCCAATTTTTCTGGCACTGAGTGCGCTGCTTTGAGAAAACGGTTTGAAACTTAAGCCTAGTACATTGCATAGGTTTTTACGTAACTGCGATACCATTGCACCCTGGTATGGGGTTTCGGGAAGCCTTACTATCCCTTCATGGGAATAAATAGGCAGGGATTTGGATTTTGCATTCGAACAGGGTAATCTTGAAAGGGGAGTGAGACCAATATGGAAGTTAGTGCGAGCATGCCTCGAGGATGAGCGGTATTCTGAGTGGTCAAGCTGCCTTGGAGGAGCTTCAGGAAGAGCGCTCCGAGAGAGCTGTCAGTGAAAAAGGGAAAACTTTGAAGAAATACTTGGACTTCAGAGCTTTCCCGATTGACTTTGCCAATGAACAAGCGGCAGAAAATGCAGCGGCAGGGAATCTGCATTGGGACAGAGATATGCTGCTAGGCATAGGGAGATTCGCTAACCAGCAGACAGGTTACCCACATGCAGTGTATGAACAAATTAACAAGATAGCCATCAAGGCTTGGAATTTGATTCAGTTGTTAGAGAGTAAGAAGTTATTTATTGCCCCTGAAAAGGTCTTTCAGTGGAGAATCTACACGCCAGGTGATTGCTCATTGTCTGGATGCATGGGCCGCCTGGGGGAGACCCCAGGTGCTAAAAACTGATAATGGCCCAGCCTATACATCTCAAACCTTTACCACCTTTTGCCAAAAAATGGATGTTCAACTTTTCCATGGATTGCCGTACAATCCTCAGGGCCAGGGCATAATTGAGCGAGCACACCACACACTGAAAGAATATCTTTTAAAACAAAAAGGGGTATGCGACAGGCCAGGAGAAAAAGAGAGGAAAAATTCCACAGGTATCTTGACCTAGAGAAAAGTCTTAATTCAATAACCCTTTCCAACTTGATGGGTTTTTCTCTTTACAGTTAATAAAAACTTAAGCAATGGGCTCATACGCTGATAATCAATTCTTTTCTGTGCTGCTGTAGCTAACTTATCTAATGAGAGTTTTCATGTGTCTTGAAGGTTTCGCATTTTTCTATTGCCAGTATGAGTCTTGATTGGAAAAACTGCACCATGAAGCTGTTTACGTTATATCTTTAATGTTTGAGTGATTACCTAACTCTGATTAGATCTAGTCCACAGCCTTGGTTAAACGGACTAATTTTTGACTAAAATGGTTTGACTCTCTGATAGTTTAAATTCTAAACCGAGTCTTTCAACTTTGGGGCTTCCAGTCGGATCCCTGGAACTCTCAAAGGATGGGACTCTAAATTTGTTAAAGTAACAGCTGTTTGAGTCAATTCAAATTATACAAAGTGTATTAAAATGTAATAAATGATGTCAAATCTATGTTGTATTCATGTTTTTGCTTTTCAGCTAGAGTAGTCTTATAAAAATGAGAGTAAATTCTGTGTATACAAGCCTTTATGTTGTTAACTCAAGTAAGCCAATACAGATTGGTTCAGAAAATTGGGTTAATGCAAACGCCCTTTGGTTCACTTGCTCAGTTTTACATTTACATGTCTTTGATATGCTTTAAACTTGTTTCTCTTAAAGATGAAGATCTTTTCAAAGTTGTAAATATGCACTAGTGACTGTTGCTGCCCAAGTGGTGTTATCCTTATGTTACTTAAAAGCATGGAAATGTAATTTTGACTTTTAATTCAGATAATGGTGTGGTATTCATTAATAGCTCAGTGTTTTAAGTTATCCAGGCATCGGTGCTAAGTAAAATATGGAAAATGTATTATGTGTACTTTTAACATCTTAAATTTGATAAGAGAGACTTTTAAGTTTGCCAGCATGTATTCTCATAGGTTGTCCATACATGATAATTCAAGACTGTAAAAGTAACTACAGGTATAAAGTTTCAGAAGGTGTGAGCAAGTCATGAAAAGTTGTAAAAAGTTTACAATTTTAAAACATTGTTTACAGAGTTTTCTATAAGTTAAATGTTGATGCCAAAATTACACTAACCTAAAGTTGAAGTCTGATCTTCTCTTATAACAATGGGATTTTTTAAAATGTGTACTAATGTTAGAAATTATCTGGAAATGGTCTCAATTGTAAATCTTAAAATCTGTTGTTGCAAAAACTGTAACATCTCTTTTTAACAGTGTCTGCTTAATCAGTTACTCTGCCATTTCTAAAGTTAGGTCGTGTAAGCTCTTTTTAACTCTGTTAAATAGTTCTGAGTTATGTGATAATTTCATGTGCTAACTCTTATGTTCAAGGTTTTTGTATTTCTGGTTTATTCGACAACAGACCTAAAAATTCTGCCAAGTAAATGTGTACTCTACTGTCTAAGTTATGATTGATAAAAAGTATTAAGTCTTAAAAAGTTATGTTAAATATTATTATGATCAGATCTTGTCTAGAAGTGTTAAAATCGCCCTGACTAAATGTTAAGGAATTCTATTTTGACCAGATACTCTAAGTTCTCTTGGCACCTTTAACAGACTTTCTGAAAATCAAAGTTCTAAATTCTCTGGACTTTTGGTATCTCCAGAGGGCCCCTGGAGATGTCAAAAGATATATCTCTCATCTTGCAGAGATAATAACCAATCAGGCTGTTTAGATTAAAAGTGGTGCCAAGATGTGAAATGATGCTAAACTTCAGTTATAAATGTGTTTCTTTCTAGCTGCTCCAGTCTCTGGCTCAGAAGCCAGATCCTTTAAAGAAAGACTGACAAAGTCTAAGAAGCATCCCATGGTCATGATTTGCATCACCTCAATGTCCAAACCTTAAGCTTTGGCAGATGGATGTTACCCATTTTTCTGAATTTGGTAAACTAAAATACATGCATGTCTCTTTAGGTACATGTTCAGGTTTTGTTTTTGCCACCCCACAATGCGGCGAGGCTGCCAAACATCTCTCATTGCCTTCAGGCCTTTGCTGTTCTAGGAACCCCTATACAGATAAAAACTAATAATGGCCCAGCGTATACTTCCAACTCTTTTAAGCACTTCTGTACTAACTTCCACATCTCTCATCACCGGGATTCCTTATAATCCCCAGGGACAAGGTATTGTGGAACAAGCACATGCCACATTAAAAAATTATTTACAAAAAATAAAAAAGGGGGAATACGGGACCATGGCATATTCCCCACAAAAATGGCTATCATATTCTCTTTTCATTTTAAATTTTCTAATACTGGATAATCAAGGGAAAACTGCAGTTCATCGTCACTGGCATCCTGAAACCAAAAGACAACAAGTATATGTGAAGTGGAAAGACCCTCTAACTGCTCAATGGTATGGACCTGACCCTGTTTTAATATGGGGACGTGGACATGTTTCTATATTCTTGATGGTTACCTGAGCGACTGGTGCGGCAAACAGACAATGTCACAAAGCAGCCCCTTGATCTTCATTATAACATTGCTGATTGGGGTCGTTACTGCAGCCATTATAACCGCCATTTCCATTGCAGCTGTGGGCATTACAACAGCTGCTATAGTGCTCACAGGGACAGTTCAAACTGCTAATACCCTGTATAATTTAACGGCCTCCGTGGCTGCTGCTTTGGATACTCAGACATCCTTAAATGCACAAATAAAGGGAGGCTTGATGATTGTTAATCAGCATGTGGATTTGGTACAGGAGCAGGTGGATACTCTCTGGCAGCTTGCTCAGCTAGGATGTGAGTGGAAATTTTCAGGGTTGTGTGTGACCTCTGTTCAGTACGATAACATGACTCAGGCAGCAAATTACTCTAAACAGTTGTCTCAGATGCTCTTGCAGAATTGGTCCGCAGAATTTGACTACACCTTGAAGCAACTGAGCCTTGCCATGGTCACCATCAACTCCACACGTGTGGATGTCTCCTTCGCATCTGGATTGTCATCCTGGATCTGCACAGCCGTCTCCAACCTGAAGGAGTGGGCGGGACTTGGAGCTTTGATGGGGTTGCTGTTACTTGTTGTGTTATTTTGCCTGTGGTGTTTGTGCAGGATGAGGACAGCTCATCGGCGGGAATTGGCCATGATAGCTCAAGCCTTTTATGCCCTTGAGGCTGGACAATCGCCGCAAGCATGGCTGGCCTTCCTTGAATGCTAGGCATGGGTGCAGGGTGCGAGGCAAAGCACTGCAGAGAGAACGAGCCATTACATTCTCTGGAAGGCAAGTCTGTCTGCATGTGGGTTGGCATCCCAGATCCCACCCCCGCAAAAAGGATGCTGTTCCAGGTGGATGCCTGGCAGTGGGAGACAGACCCCTACCTTCTCCTGTAATCCTTAGATGCCTGGATCTAAAACAAAAAGGGGGAACTGTGGGGAGCCATTGCACTGCGCCCTAAAGATGGCGCCGGCTCCTTTCTCCCGGAAGGACTGGCGAGAATCAAACAACTCCTAATAAGGAGATGGCTGAGCTCCCTTCTGGCTTCCGCATTGCTGTCCCTATCAATCCTTGCCACTTGGCTGCTTTTGATTGGTGTGCTGATGGCTATAAGAGGGATGGGAGAGGGAAGGAGGTGGAAGAAGCTTGTTCAAGGTTCCTGAATAAACTGCTTGAAGAAGAGTTCGGGTTGCGTCTTCCTTGCTGGTTGAGGGACGCGACAGTTCTGGATACGGGAGGAATGGTCTTTCTCAATCAGGGCACAGCTGTTGGCTTGCTCCAATTCTGGCTTTCTGTCATTGTTTTCGGTGCCTCAGCCATTGTTTGGTTTCTTCTTCACTAGTTTCCTAAATGTTTTCTGGGTCTGAGTTTGTTTTGCCTTCTTACTTTCCTAGTTCTGTAATCTGCTGCAATAAAAAGAAGAGTTCAGACAGAGTATTTATTATGAAATAAAAAACACAATAAATTTGCATTTCATGCTTAGAAATCTGCAGGAATCATGACCAAGGTGAGTTTTTGTGTTTTTGAAAATGAAATGTAACCCTTTTGCCAAGGGGACAGATATTCATTCCCTCCAATCAGTGTGCCTGAGATTTTCAGGTTATTTCAATCAGTATTCCACAGCCCGTCTTCTGAGAGGACGGGATGAATCCGAAAATAGCCAGTTTCCTTGTGACTAAATCAAACCCAATATTACTAAGGAATCTTGGATTTCTTACTTTTTTTCACATTTTTCTTATTTGTCATGGTTTCTAATGAATTTTCTGATGTTACCTTTCACGGGAGGAATGGTGTTTTTCAATCAGGGCACAGCTGTTGGCTTGCTCCAATTCTGGCTTTCTGTCATTGTCTTGGGTGCCTCAGCCAACTTTTGCTTTCTTGATCAGCAGTTTCCTGAATTTTTTCTGGTTCTGAGTTTGTGTTCCTTCTTCCTTCACAAATGTTGTATTCTGATGCAATACAAACAAGAGTTTAGACAGAGTAGCCATTATGAAATAAAAAAAACACAACAAATTGCCTTTCATGCCCTGAACTCTACAGGCAACATGACCAAGAGGAGTTTTTGTGATTTGGAAAATGAAATGTAACACTTTTGCAGAAGGGACTGATTTTCATTCCCTCCCAAAGGAGTGTGACTATGATTTTCTGGTTAATTCAATTAGATTTCACAGTTTGTCGGCTGGGAGCAGTGGAGGAATGGGAAACATACAGTTTTCTTGTGACTAAATCAAGACCAATATGTTAAGGCCTCTTTGATTTCTTTGATTTTTTTCACATTTTTCTTATTTTTTCTATTTTTTAACTTTTATTTAATGTATATAAATTTCCAAAGTACAGCTTATGGATTACAATGGCTTCCCCCCCATAACGTCCCTCCCACCAGCAACCCTCCCCTACCCTCTCCCTCCCCCGTCCATTCACATCAAGATTCATTTTCAATTCTCTTTATATACAGAAGATCAGTTTAGCATATTTTAAGTAAATATTTCAACAGTTTGCACCCACATAGAAACACAAAGTGAACAATACTGATTGAGTAATAGTTATAGCATTAAATCACAATGTACAGCACGTTAAGGACAGAGATCCTACATGAGGAGTAAGTGCACAGTGACTACTGTTGTTGACTTAACAGATTGACACTCCTATTTATGGCATCAGTAATCACCCTAGGCTCTTGTCATGAGTAACCAAGGCTATGGAATCCTTTTGAGTTCACCAACTCTGATCATATTTAGACAAGGTTATAGTCAAAGTGGAAGTGTCCCATCCTGTGGGACAGCAACTGGGGCTGAGCACCTAGAAGGAGAAATGAAAGGGATGGGAGACACAAAGATGGCAGCAAGACAGGTGCCGATCAAGCTGCAACTTCATTTTTCAACCACACACTTATATATCATCAAGGCAGGGTATCAGGCAGGGGAAGGAGGGGGGGCTTATCTTGTAGCTGCAATTCTAGTGCAAGTAGGGGAAAGGTTACAAGGCCTTAAGGCATGAGGTCACACAAGGTTGCATTATCAGTACTATCTGGTCTGGCCTGTCTAGCCCTGTCTCTCAACTAAGAGGTCACATGCTGCATGGTCCCCGACATGGAAGTTCTCTCATCCCTTCAGAGAAAGGTACTTCCTTCTTTGATGACCTGTTCTTTTCACTGGGATCTCACTCACAGAGAATTTCATTTAGGTTTTCTTTTTTTTCTTTTTTTTTTTTTTTTTTTTGCCAGAGTGTTTTGGCTTTCCATGCCTGTAATACTCTCATGGGCTTTTCAGCCAGATCTGCATGCCTTAAGGGCTGATTCTGAGGCCAGAGTGCTGTTCAGGATATCTGCCATTCTGTGGGTCTGCTGTGTATCTCGCTTCCCATGTTGGATCATTCTCTCCCTTTTGTTATTCTATCAGCTAGTATTTGCAGACACTAGTCTCATTTATGTGCTCCCTTTGGCTCTTAGTCCTATCATTATGATCAATTGTGAACAGAAATTGATCACTGGGACTAGTGAGATGGCATTGGTACATGCCACCTTGATGGGATTGAATTGGAATCCCCTGGTATGTTTCTAACTCTACCGTTTGAGGTAAGTCAGCTTGAGCATGTCCCAAATTGCACATCTCTTCCCTCTCTTACTCCTGCTCTTATATTTAATAGCGATCACTTTTCAGTTAAGTTTCAATACTTAGAATAACTGTGTATCTATTACAGTATTCAACCAAAAGTATTAAGTAGAACAAATAAACAAAAAATATACTAATAGGGATAACGTGTTAAGTTGTTCATAAACAGTCAGGGTGAGGGCTGATCAAGTCACCGTTTCTCATATTGTTCATCTCACTTTAACAGGTTTCCTTTTTGGTGCTCAGTTAGTTGTCGCTGATCAGGGAGAACATATGGTATTTGTCCCTTTGGGACTGGCTTATTTCACTCAGCATAATGCTTTCCAGATTCCTAACAGGGATCACTTTTCCCTTATAACTTAAACACCTAAGAATAATTGTGCGTTAATTACAGAGTTGAACCAATATTACTAGAACAAAAAATACTAAAATGGATAAAGTATTACATTTTTCATCAACAGTCAGAACAAGAGATGATCAGGTCACTGTTTCTCATAGTGTCTATTTCACTTCAACAAGTTTCCTTTTGGTGCTCAGTTAGTTGTCGCCGATCAGGGAAAACATATGATATTTGTCCCTTTGGGACTGGCTTAATTCACTCAGCATGATGTTTTCCAAATTCCTCCATCTTGTTGCAAATGACTGGGTTTCATTGTTTTTGACTGCTGTATAGTATTCTATACAGTACATGTCCCATAATTTCTTTATCAAGTCTACTGTTGCTGGGCATTTGCGTTGGTTCCAGGTCTTAGCTATTGTGAATTGAGCTGCAATAAACATTAAGGTGCAGACAGCTTTTTTGTTTGCCAATTTCATTTCCTTTGGGTAAATTCCAAGGAGTGGGATGGCTGGGTTGTATGGTAGGGTTATATTCAGGTTTCTGAGGAATCTCCAGACTGACTTCCATAGTGGCTTCACCAGTTTGCATTCCCACCAACAGTGTGTTAGTGTCCCTTTTCCCCACATCCTCTCCAGAATCTATTGTTGGTAGATTTCTGGAGTAAGGACAGTCTATTCAATAAATGGTGCTGGGAAAACTGGATTTCCACATGCAGAATCATGAAGCAAAACCCCTACCTTTCACCTTACACAAAAATTCACTCAACATGGATTAAAGACTTAAATGTATGACCTGATACCATCAAATTACTAGAGAGCATTGGAAAAACCCTGCAAGATATAGGTACCGGCAATGACTTCTTGGAAAATACCCCAGAAGCACAGGCAGTCAAAGCCAAAATTAACATTTGGGATTGCATCAAATTGAGAAGTTTCTGTACTGCAAAAGAAACAGTCAGGAAAGTGAAGAGGCAACCAACAGAATGGGAAAAAATATTTGCAAACTATGAAACAGATTAAGGGTTAATAACCAGAATCTACAAAGAAATCAAGAAACTACACAACATCAAAACAAACAACCCACTTAAGAGATGGGCCAAGGACCTCAATAGACATTTTTCAAAAGAGGAAATCCAAATGGCTAACAGACACATGAAAAAATGTTCAACATCACTAGCAATTAGGGAAATGCAAATCAAAACCACAATGAGGTTTCACCTCACCCCGGTTAGAATGGCTCACATTCAGAAATCTACCAACATTTTTCTTATCATGGCTTGTAATGAATTTTATGATGTTGTCTTTGTTTTGTAGCTTGAGTATGGATTATCAGTCTCTTTCAGTCATGGCACAGGTTTTGGCTTGCTCCAATTCTAGATTTCTTTCATTATTTTGGTTGCCTCAGCCTATTTTTGGTTGCTTTATCAGCAATTTCCTAAATTTTTTCTGGGTCTGAGTTTTTTTCCTTCTTCCTTTCCAACATTTTGTATTCTGATGTAATAAAAGCAAGAGTGTAGACAGTATCCTTTATGATATAAAAAATAACATTTTGGTGTTATATGCTTAGAAATCTACATGCACAATGACCCAGATGATTTTTTCTGTTTTGGAAAATGAAATGTAACCATTTTGTAGAAGGGACAGATTTTCATTCCCTCTAAAATGAGTGTGACTGCATTTTTGGGTTAATTCAATAGGATTCCACAGCCAGCCCGCTGGGAGGGCTGGATGAAACAGCAAACACCAGGTTTACTTGTGACTACATCAAGCGAATATCACTAAGGACTCTTTGATTTCTTTGTTGTTTTACACATTTTTCTTGTTTATTATGCCTTGTAATGAATTTTCTCATGTTACCTTTTGTTTGGAGGCTGGAATATGGAGTTCAGGGCACAGGTTTTGCCTTGCTCCAATTCTAGATTTCTTTCATTGTTTTGGGTGCCTCAGACAAATTTTGCTTTCCTTATCAGCAATTTCCTTAATTTTTTCTGGGTCTGAGTTTGTTTTCCCTTCTTCTTTCCCAAATTTTGTATTCTGATGCAATATAAGCAGAGTGTAGACAGAGCGTTAATTATGATATAAAAAACAAATAGGCATTTTATGCTTAGAAATCGACAGGCAACAAGACCCAGATGAATTTTTATGTTTTGCAAAATGTAATGTAACCCTTTTGTAGAAGGCAAAGTTTTTCATTCCCTCCAAAATGAGTGTGACTGGGATTTTCTGGTTAATTCCATCTGAATTGCACAGCCAGTCAGCTGGGAGGGGTGGGTGAAATGGGAAAACATCTGGTTTACTTGTGAATAAATAAAGCTTATATCACTACGGTCTCTTAGATTTCTTTGTTTTTTTTCTTTCATATTTTTCTTATCATGGTTTCTAATAAATTTTCTGATGTGAGCTTTTGTTTTGACTCTGAAATATGGAGATCAGGGAGGGGAGGAATGGTCTTTTTCAGTCAGGGCACCAGTTTTGGCTTGCTCCAATTCTCGATTGTTTTCATGATTTTGGGTTTCTCAGCCAATATTTGGTTTCTTTATTGGCAATTTCCTGAAGTTTTTCTGGGTCTGAGTTTATTTCGCCTTCTTCCTTCTCCTCATTAAGTATCCTGGCATAATAAAAACAAGAGTGTAGACAGTGTGTCCATTATGATATAAAAAACACAACATATTGGCATTTTATGCTTACAAAGCTACAGGTCACACAACCAAGATGATTTTTTTTTGTTTTGGAAAATGAAAAGTAACACATTTGTAGAAGGGACAAATATTCATACCCTCCAAAACTAGTGTGACTGCCATTTTCTGGTTTATTTAATCAGAATTCCAGAGCCCATGTCTGGGAGGGGTGGATGAAACCAGAAACATCCAGTTTACTTGTGACTAAATCAAGCCTAATACCGGCAAGTCTTTGATTTCTTTGTTTTTTTCATATTTTCTTCTTTATCATGGCTTGCAATGAATTTTATGATGTTACCTTTTGTTTTGAGGCTAGAATGTAGAGATCAGGGCACTGGAGGAATGGTCTTTTTCAATTAGGACACAGGTTTTGGCTTGCTCCAATTCTAGCTTTCTTTCATTGTTTTGGGTGCCTCAGCCAATTTTTGGTTTCTTGATATGTAATTCTATGAATGTTTTCTGGGTCTGAACTTGTTTTGCTTTCCTCCTGTAGTTCTGTATTCTGATGCATTAGAAAAGCGTTTAGACAGAGTATCCATTATGATAAAAAAAAAAAACACAACAAATTGTCATTTCATACTCAGAAAACTACAGGCAACACGACCAAGATGAGTTTTTGTCTTTTGAAAAATGAAATGGAACCCTTTTGCTGAGGGGAAAGATATTAATTCCCTCCAAATCGAAAGAGACTGCAATTTTCAGGTGAATTCAATCAGAATTCCATAGCCAGTCATGTGGGGTCGGGGTGGATGAATCGGAAACAGCCAGTTTCCTTGTGACTAAATCCAGCCCAATATCACAAAGGACTTTTGGAGTGCTTTGTGGTTTTTTTTTTCACGTTTTTCTTCTTTATCATGGCTTATAATGAATTTTGTGATGTGAGCTTTGATTTTGAGGCTGGAATATGGAGTTCAGGACACGGAAGGAATGCTCTTTTTCAATCAGGGCACAGCTGTTGGCTTGCTCCAATTCTGGCTTTCTGTCATTGTTTTGGGTGCCTCAGCTGATTTCTGGTTTCTTGATCGGCAATTTCCTGAATATTTTCAGGGTCTGAGTTTGTTTTGCCTTCTTCCTTCCTGATATTTTTTATTCTGATGCAATAAAAATAAGAGTGTAGATAGAGTATCTATTATAATACAAAAAATTCAACATTTTGGCATTTTAACCTTAGACATCTACAAGCTACATGACCAAGATTATTTTTGTCTTTTGGAAAATATAATGTAACTCTTTTGAAGGGACAGATTTTCATTCCCTCATAAACTATTGTGACTGTGATTTTCTGGTTAATTCAATATGAATTCCACAGCCAATCAGCTGGGAGAGGTGGATTAATCCAGAAATATCCGGTTTACTTGTTCCTAAATGTAGCCCAGTACCTCTAAGGACTCTTTGATTACTTCATTTTTTTCACATTTTTCTTATTTATCATGGCTTGTAATGAATTTTATGATATTCCCTTTTGTTTTGAGGCTGGAATATGGAGTTCAGGGCATGGGAGAAATGGTCTTTTTCAGGCAGGGCACAGGTTTTGGCTTGCTGCAATTCTGGCTTTCTTTCATGATTTTGGGTGCCTCAGATGATTTTTGGTTTAATGATCGGCAATTTCCCAAATTTTTTCTGGGTATGAGTTTGTTTTGCCTTCTTCCTTCTCCTCATAGTATTCTGACACATTCAAAACAAGAGTGTAGACAGAGTACCCATTATGATATAAAAAACACAACACATTGGCACTTTGTGCTTAGAAATCTACAGGCAACAGACCAGGATGATTTTGTTGTTTTGGAAAATGAAAAGGAACCCTTTGTAGAAGGGACAGATTTTCATCCCTTCCCAAATGAGTGTGACTGTGATTTTCTAATTAATTCAGTCAGATTTCCACATTCCGTGGCTGGGAGGTGCAGATGAAACCACAACCATCCTGTTTACTTGTGACTAAATGCAGCACAATATCGACAAGAACTCTTTCTTCTTTTTCACATTTTTCTTATTTATCATGGCTTTAATGAATTTGATGATGTTGTCTTTTGTTTTGAGACTAGAATATGGAGATCAGGGCATGGAAGGAATGGTCTTTTTTGGTCAGGGCACAGGTTTTGTATTGCTCCAATTCTAGATTGTTTTCATGGTTTTGGGTGCTTCAGCCAATTTTTTGTTTCTTTATCCGCAAATTCCTAAATTTTTTCTCGGACTGAGTTTATTTTGCCTTCTTCATTCCATAAATTTGCATTTGATGCAGGAAAAACAAGAGTGTAGACAGAGTATCCCTTATGATATAAAAAAACACAATATATTGGCGTTTCATGCTTAGAAATCTACAGGCAACATGACCAAGATGATTTTTTTTTGCTTTGGAAAATGAAAAGTAACACTTTTGTAAGAGTCACAGATTTTCATCCCCTCCAAAACCAGTGTGACTGGGATTTTCTGGTTAATTCAATCAGAATTCCACAGTCCATGTCTGGGAGGGATGGATGAAACAAGAATCATCCAGTTTACTTGTGACTAAATGAAGCCTAATATCACCAAGGACTCTTTGATTTCTTTGGTTTTTTTCACATTTTTTCTTATTTATCATGGTTTGTAATGAATTTTATGATGTTACCTATTTGTTTTGAGGCTGGAATATGGAGATCAGGGCATGGGAGGAATGGTCTTTTTCATTTAGGGCACATGTTTTGGCTTGCTCCAATTCTGGCTTTCTTTCATGGTTTTGGGTGCCTCAGCCGAATTTTGGTTTGTTGAGGGTCAATTTCCTAATTTTTTTCTGGGTCTGAGTTTGCTTTGCCTTCTTTCTTTTCCTCATATAATATTCTGATACAGGAAAAATAAGAGTGTAGACAGAGTATCCATTATGATATAAAAAATGCAACATATTAGCATTTTATGCTTAGAAATCTACAGGCAACACGACCAAGATGAGTTTTTTGCTTTGGAGAATGAAAAGTAACCCTTTGTAGATGGGACAGATTTTCATCCCCTCCAAAACAAGTGTGATTAGGATTTTCTGGTTAATTCAAACAAAATTCCACAGTGCTTGGTTGGGAGGGGTGGATGAAACCAGAAACATCTGGTTTACTTGTGGCTAATTCAAGCCCACTCTCACCAAGATCTCTTTGATTTCTTTGGATTTTTTCAAATTTTTCTTATTTATCAAGGCTTTAATGAATTTTATGATGTGAGCTTTGGTTTTGAGGCTGGAATATGGAGTTCAGGGCATGGGAGGAATGGTCTTTTTCAATCAAGGCACAGGTTTTGGCACGCTCCAATTCTGGCTTTCTTTCATTGTTTTGGGTGCCTCAGCCAATTTTTGGTTTCTTGAGTGGCAATTTCATACCTTTTTTCTTGGTCTGAGTTTATTCTGCCTTCTTCCTTCTCCTCATAGTATTCTGATGCAATAAAAACAAGAGCATAGACAGAGTATCTATCATGATATAAAAAACACAACATATTAGCATTTTATGCTTAGAAATCTACAGGCAACATGACCAAGATGATTTTTTTGCTTTGGAAAATGAAAAGTAACCCTTTTGTAGATGGGATGATTTTCATACCCTCCAAAATGAGTGTGATTGCAATTTTCTGGTTAATTCAATGAGAATTTCACAGCCGTGCCTGGGAGGTGTGGATGAAACCAGAAACACCAGGTTTACTTGTGACAAAATCAAGCCCAGTATCCCCAAGGACACTTTGATTACTTTGGTTTTTTTCATGTTTTTCTTATTGATCATGGCTTGTAATGAATATTATGATGTTCTCTTTTGTTTTGAGAAAAGAGTATGTAGATCAGGGCACCAGAGGAAGGGTCTTTTTCAGTCAGTTCACATGTTTTGGCTTGCTCCAATTCTAGCTTTCTTTCATGGTTTTGGGTGCCTCAGGCAATTTTTGGTTTCTTGATCGGCAGTTTCCTAAATTTTTTCTGGGTCTGAGTTTCATTTGACTTCTTCCTTCTCCTCATTTAATATTCTGATGCAAGAAAAACAAGAGTGTAGAAATAGTATACATTATTATATAAAAAAAAAAACAAATTGTGTTTTTAGTTTAGAAATCTACAGGCAACAAGACCAGGATGATTTGTTGTGTTTTGGAGAATGAAATGTAAACCTTTTGTAGATGGGATGATTTAATCCCATCTAAATCGCGTGTGACTGCGACTTTTTGGTTAATTCAATCACAATTCCACAGCCAGAGGCTAGGAGGGGTGGATGAAACCAGAAACATCCGGTTTACTTGTGATGAAATCAAGCCCACTATAACCAAGGACTCTTTGATTTCTTTGTTTTTTTTTCACATTTTTCTTATTTATCATGGTTTGTAATGAATTTTATGGTGATGCCTTTTGTTTTGAGGCTGGAATATGGAGATCAGGGAATGGGAGGAATGGTCTTTTTCATTCAGGGCAAAGGTTTTGGCTTGCTCCAATTCTAGCTTTCTCTCATGGTTTTGGGTGCCTCAGCTGATATTTGGTTTCTTTATTGGCAATTTCCTAAATGTTTTCTTGGTCTGAGTTTATTTTGCCTTCTTCCTTCTCCTCATTTAGTATTCTGATGCAATAACAACAGGAGTGTAGAAGATTCATGAAACTTACACGGGTCATAGGTGAGGCTTTGCTCCTGTTGCTTTCAATGTGTAAGGACAGCTCAGTGGTTCCCCTCCTGAACAGAAGCCACACTCTCTCCCTGCAGTGTGCAGGGCAACTCAGGCCTGATTAGAGGTGGCTTCAGCAGCCCCTGAAGACAGCCTCCAGCATCCACTGCCCATCACACAGGCGACTGGGTTCCACTCTAGGGACTGCCAAATCATGACACATTTCACAGTTCTAACGTACACTGCAGGTTATTTACTTAACCAAGGAACAAGCTCTGTCAAAGAACTTATTCCAAGTCAAAGCAAAAAAGGCCTTCATGTGGAACACAAGAAAAGCACTATGCAAATAAAAAAGTTACTGAAAGAAACAAAATTATTCCCAACTCACCCCCTTTCCCATGTTGTGGACTCAAGTTTGGTTGGTAGTTGTGGTTACCCCAAGTTTCCATGATGCAGCACTACCTACACAGATGATCTGAACACAGCAGGTCTTTGACAGAGGCATGTTCCAGGAAGTGTCATGTGGCCACAGATAACTACAGAGTTTTCTTATGGGTGGGGAATAGGCCAGGGTAACTAAGGTCACTTAAAAATCTTCATCTTTTACAGCAGATCAGAACCCAGATGGCTGACTCTCTGCAGGATTTCTGATAGGAATCCAGCGGGGCTGGTTTCATGTTCACATCAACACCCAACAGCTGTAACCTTCTCATCCAGAAGTTGTGATACACATGAAGTCCACAATGAGGACAGCAAATCTGAGGCAGTCAACCCTGAAGAAGGCTCAGTATTTCTGGCTTTCTACGTGCTTGGCAGTGGACTGCAGGGACAGGAATTGTGTGTCTCTGTATATCTCCAGTGGCCCTTGTGGCGTCTTCCTGGTTGTGGTTGGCCTGGCCACGGGTGGCCTACACACACCATTTATCATAGCTGGTTCTGGAGTTTCTGTGACAACTACACAACATATTGGCCTTTTATGCTTAGAAATCGACAGGCAACACGACAAAGATGATTTTTTGTTTTGCAAAATGAAAAGTAACCCTTTGTAGATGGGACAGATTTTCATCCCCTCCAAAATGAGTGTGATTGTGATTTTCTGGTTAATTCTATCAGAATTCCATAGCCTGTGGCTGGGAGGGGTGGATGAAACCAGAAACATGCAGTTTACTTGTGACAAAATCAAGCCCACTATTGCCTAGGACTCTTTGATTTCTTTGTGGTTTTTTTTCACATTTTTCTTATTTATCATGGCTTGTAATGAATTTTATGATATTCCCTTTTGTTTTGAGGCTGGAATATGGAGTTCAGGGCATGGGAGAAATGGTCTTTTTCAGGCAGGGCACAGGTTTTGGCTTGCTGCAATTCTGGCTTTCTTTCATGATTTTGGGTGCCTCAGATGATTTTTGGTTTAATGATCGGCAATTTCCCAAATTTTTTCTGGGTATGAGTTTGTTTTGCCTTCTTCCTTCTCCTCATAGTATTCTGACACATTCAAAACAAGAGTGTAGACAGAGTACCCATTATGATATAAAAAACACAACACATTGGCACTTTGTGCTTAGAAATCTACAGGCAACACGACCAAGATGATTTTTGTTGTTTTGGAAAATGAAAAGTAACCCTTTGTAGAAGGGACAGATTTTAATTCCCTTCAAAATGAGTGTGACTGTGATTTTCTAATTAATTCAATCAGAATTCCATAGCCCATGGCTTGGAGAGGTGGATAAAACCAGAAACATCTGGCTTACTTATGACTAAATCAACCCCAATATCGCTAATGACTCTATGATTTTTTTATTTTTTTCATATTTTTCTATGTATCATGGTTTGTAATGAATTTTATGATATCTTTTGTTTTGAGGCTAGAATATAGAGTTCAGGGCAAGGAGAAATTGTCTTTTTCAGTCAGGGCACAGGTTTTGGCTTGCTCCAATTCTAGCTTTCTTTCATTGTTTTGGGTGCGTCAGCTGATTTTTGGTTTCTTTATCGGCAATTTACTAAATTTTTTTCTGGGTCTCAGTTTCTTTTGCCTTCCTCTTTCCCTACATTTTGTATTCTGATGCAATAAAAACAAGAGTGCAGACAGGGTATCCATTATGAAATAAAAAACACAACAAATTGGTGTTTCATGCTTAGAAATCTACAGGCATCATGACCCAGATAATTTTTTGTGTTTTGGAAAATGAAATGTAGCCCTTTTGTAGAAGGGACAGATTTTCATTCCCTCCAAAATGAGTGTGACTGCGATTTTCTTGTTATTTTAATCATAATTTCACTGCCAGTTGGCTGGGAGGGGTGGATGAAACCAGAAACATGCGGCTTACTTTTACCTAAATCAAGCCCAATATTGCTAAGGATGCTTTGATTTCTTTGGTTTTTTTCACATATTTCTTATTTTCATGGCATGGAATGGATTTCATGATGTCACCTTTGTTTTGAGGCTGGAATATGGAGTTGAGGACACATGAGGGAAGGTCTTTTTTAATCAGGCAGAGGTTTTGGCTTGCTCCAATTCTAGCTTTCTTTCATTGTTTTGGGTGCCTCAGCCAATTTTTGGTTTCCTGATCAGCAATTTCCTAAATATTTTCTTCACGGTTCTGAATGAATTTTAGCATGTAATATTTATATTTAAAAATATTTGATATGTTAATACTTCATTCTTTTCATTGCTAAGTAGTATTCTGTTCAATGGATGTGCAACTGTTTATCCATTCATCTATTAGTAGACAGTTGCATAATTTCCAGTATTGTGCTGCTACAAATAAAGCTGCAGTGAACATAGGCATACAGTTCTTTATATGGAAACATATTTCATTTCTCCTTGGCTGATACTTTAGTTGAATGGCTCACTTTTTAAGAAATGAAAAATTCTGAGCTGAAATTGTGTCCATTGAAGTCCCTAAGGCAGTGTCCATACCTGGTAGTCTGACTTCCTAATTTTAACTCTTGAATGTGTAATGTCATCTCATGGGGTTTTGGTTGTGTTTCTCCACTGTTTCATCACTGTGAGCATTTTTCACCTGTTTATTTGCTACATTTATATTATTTTCATAAAATTTCTATTACTCCCAATATATTTTAGTTGGTTGGTTTTTATTTTCATTAAGATAGATATGTTCAACAAAAAATATATATGTTATACATGTTATATATCATATATATTACAATTATATATGTATATGATACACGCTAAATTTACATTTAAATTAATAAAATGTAACATTTTGTTTTCTTGCTGGGGAATGCAATTGAGGGAACTTGATATAAAGCTCTACACATTCTTGTTTTCTAGGTAGAAAGCTACAGCAACCACAGGCAACATGATATTTGACTGTGATTTTCTGGGTCAATTTATCCTGATGTCCACAACACTTTTTCCAGGTATGGCTGGATCAATCCAGAAATATCCAGTTCTTTTTTCCCTAACACAATTCCCTCTCTTGATACAGCCTCTGTGTTTGTTTTGTTTTCTGGACATTATCCATGACTTCACGGCTTTGAATGAATAGCAGCATGTAACATTTTGTTTTATACATGGCGAATGCAAGTGAGGGAACTGGAGACAAATGCCCTACACATTAATATTTTCTAGGTAGAAAGCTAGAGTAACTGCAGCTAACATGCTATTTGTGTTATTAAACATGACATTCAACACACTTGCCTAATAGAAGGATTTTACTTTTCTCGAAAACCAGTTTGACTGTGATGTTCTGGGTCAATTTGACCTGAATTCCACAAATCTTTGTCCAGATATGGCAGAATCATAGCAGGAATGTCCAGTTCCTTTGTGGCTAACTCAATACCTAATCTTGCTACACCCTCTGTGTTTGTGTCTTCTGGGCATTTTTCATGGACTTCACTGTTTTGAATGAATTTTAGCATGTAACATTTTGTTTTCAACTAGATAAATCTAACTGAAGGAACTGCAGACAAAACCTGTTTTCTAGGTTGAAAGCTACAGCAACCGTGGCCAACATGATGTTTGTGTTTGTAAACATGACATTGAAGCCACTTGCTGTAGAGACGGATTACTTTTCTCCAAAACCAGTTTCACTGTGAGGTTCTGGTACATTTTAAACAGAATTCCACAACACTATGTTCACATATGCCTGCATCAAACAAGAAATATCCAGTTCTGTTGTGGCTAACTCACTCCCAGATCTTTCTACAACCTTTCAGTTTGTTTGTGTTTTCTGGACATTATCCATGCACTTCAGGGCTTTGAATGAATTATAGCATGTAACATTTTGTTTTCTGGGTGGCGAATGCAAGTGAGGGAACTGGAGACAAAAGCTCCACACATTCCTGTTTTCTAGGTAGAAAGCTAGAGTAACCACGGCCAACATGATATTTGTGTTTTTAAACATGAAATTCAAGACACTTGCCAAATAGGAGGATTTTACTTTTCTCCAAATTCAGTTTGACTGTAATGTTCTCGGTCAATTCATCCTGAATTCCACAACACCTTGTCCAGATATGGCAAGATCATACCAGAAATATCTGGTTCTTTTATGGCTAACTCAATATCTGATCTTGCTACACCCTCTGTGTTTGTTAGTGTTTTCTTGGTATTATCCATGGACTTCATGGTTTTAAATGAATTTTACCATGTAATATTTTGTTTTCAGCTGTATTACATTAATTGATGGAACTGGAGACATAAGCTGTACACATTTATGTCTTCTAAGGAGACAGCTATAGCAACCAAGGCCAACATGATATTTGTCTTCATAAACATGACATTGAAGCCAATTGCCAAAGAGAAGGATTTTGCTTTTTTCCAAAACAAGTTTGACTCTGATGTTCTGGGTCAATTTAATGTGAATTCAACAGAACTTTGTCTTTTCTGGACTTTATCCATGGATGTCACTGTTTTCAATGAATTTTAGCATTTCACATTTTGTTTTCAGCTGGCTAACTCTAGTTTTGGAACTGGAGACAAAGCTCAACACATTTGAGTTTTCTAGGTAGAAAGCTAAAGCAACCACAGCCAACATGACATTTGTGTTTGTAAACATTGCATTGAATACACTTGCCTAAGAGAAGGATTTTACTTTTCTCAAAAACCAGTTTGCCTGTTATTTTCTGTGTCTATTTAACCCAAATTCCACAACACTTTGTCCAGATATGGCTGGAACACACCTGAAATATCCAGTTCTGTTGTGGCTAATTAAATCCCAGATCTTGTTACAGCCTCCTTGTTTTTTTGTGTGTGTTTTCTGGACATTATCCATGGATTTCATGGATTTGAATGAATTTTAGCATGTAACATTTTTTTTCAACTGGTTAACTCTAATTGAGGGAACTGGAGTCAAAAGCTCTACACATTAGTGTTTTCTAGGTTGAAAGCTACAGCAACCAGGGACAATATGATATTTGTGTTTATAAACATGACATTGAAGCCACTTACTGAAGAGAAGGATTTTACTTTTCTCCAAAAACAGTATGACTGTAATGTTCTGGGTCAATTTAACCCGAATTCCACAACACTTTGTCTGGATATATTGCTGGATCATATCAGAAATAGCCGGTACTGTTGTGGCTAACTCAATCCCAGATATTGCAACAGCTCTATGTTTCTTTTTCTTTTTGGACATTATCAATGGACTTCACATTTTTGCATGAATTTTAGCATGTAATATTTTCTTTTTGCTGGCTTACTCTGATGGAACTGGAGACAAAAAGTTCTGCACATTTGTGTTTTCTATTTACAAAGCTACAAAAACCATGGCCAACATGGTATTTGTGTTTGTAAACATGACATAGAAGCCACTTGCCAAAAAGTAGGCTTTTACTTTTCTCCAAAACCAGTTTCACTGTGATGTTCTGGGTCAATTTAACACTAATTTTACAACACTTTGTCCTGATATGGCTGGATCAAACCAGAAATATCGGTTTTGTTGTGCCTTACTCATTCCCAGATCTTTCTACAACCTCTTGGTTTGTTTGTGTTTTCTGGACATTATCCATGGAATTAATGGATTTAAATGAATTTTAGCATGGAATATTTTGTTTTCACCTGGCTAATTCTAATTAATCGAACTGGAGACAAAAGCTCTGCACATTCATGTATTCTCCTTAAAAAGACAAGCAACTTCAGCAACATGATACTTGTATATGTAAACATGACATTGAAGCCACTTGCCAAATAGAAGGATTTTACTTTTCTCCAAATCCATTTCAGTGTGATGTTCTGTCACTTTAACCCGAATTCCACAACACTTTGTCCGGATATGGCTGGATCAAACCAGTATTATCAGGTTTGTTGTGGCTAACTCAGTCCCAGATCTTGCTATAGCCTCTGTCTTTGTTTGTGTTTTCTGGACATCATCCACGGACTTTATGTTTTCGAATGAATTTTAGCATGTAATATTTTCATTTTTGCTGGTTAACTCTAATTGATGGAACTGGTAACAAAAGCTCTATACATTTCTGCTTTCTAGGTAGAAAGCTACAGCAACCTCGGCCAACATGATATTTGTGTTTGTAAACATGATATTGAAGCCACTTGCCGAAGAGAAGGATTTTACTTTTCTCAAAATCCAGTTTGACTTTGATGTTCTGGGTCAATTTATCCTGAATTCCAGAACACTTTCTCCAGATATGGATGGATGAAAATGAAATATCTGGTTCTGTTGTGGATAACTCAATCCCAGATCTTGTTAAAGCCTCTGTATTTGTCTTTTCTGGACATTATCCATGGACTTCACCTTTTTGAATGAATTTTACCATGGAGCATTTTGTTTTCAGCTTGCTAACTCTAATTGATGGAACTGGAGACAAAAGATCTACACATTCATGTTTTCAAGTTAGAAAGCAACATCAACCACAGCCAACATGATGTTTGGCAGCATATAACATGATGTTTGGCAGCATATAACATTCACAGATTTGAATGAATTTTAGCTTGTAATATTATTTTTTCTTGCTGGGGAATACAATTGATGGAACTGGAGACAAAAGAAAGCTCTACACAATCATTGTTTCAAGTTAGAAAGCTGCAGGAACCGTAGCCAACATGTTTGTGTTTGTGTTTGTAAACATGACATTGAAGCCACTTGCCAAAGAGAATTTTTCTTTTCTCAAATTCCAGTTTAATGTGATGTTCTGGGTCAATTTTAAATGAATTCCACAACACTTTGTCCAGATATGGCTGGATGAAACCAGAAATATCCAGTTCTCTTGTGCGTAACTCAATCCAGATCTTTTACAACCTCTGGGTTTGTTTCTGTTTTCTGGACATTATCCATGGACTTCACGATTTTGATGAATTTTAGCATGTAACATTTTATTTTCAGTTGGCTAACTCTAATTGACAGAACTGGAAAAAAGCTCTACAAATTCATGTTTTCTACGTAGAAAGCTACAACAACCGTCAACAATATGACATTTGTGTTTGAAAACATGACATTGAAGCCACTTGCCGAAGAGAAGAATTTTACTCTTCTCAAAATCCAGTTTGTCTGTGATTTTCTTTGTCAATTTAGCTTGAATTCCACAACACTTTGTCTGGCTATGGCTAGATCAAACAAGAAATTTCCTATTCTGTTGTGGCTAACTCTATTCCAGAATAAAGCCTACAAGTTTGTTTGTGTTTTCTGGACATTATCTATGGGCTTCAAGGTTTTGAATTAGCATGTAACATCTTGTTTTCCTTCTGGAGAATGCAATGGAGGGAACTGGATATAGAAACCCTACACATTCTTGTTTTCTAGGTTGAAAGCTAAACCAACCTCAGCCAACATGATATTTTTGTTTCTGACCATGACATTGAAGACACTTGAAGGATTTTACTTTTCTAAAAAACACATTTTACTGTGATGTTCTGGGTCAATTTAACCAGAATTCCACAAAACGTTGTCCATATATTGATTAATTAAACCAGAAATATATGATTCTGTTGTGGGTAACTCAATCCCAGAACTTGCTACAGCCTCTGTGTTTGTTTGCCTTTTCTGGACATTATCCATGAACTTCATGGTTTTGAATGAATTTTATGATGTAACATTTTGTTTTCAGCTGGCTAATTCTAATTGATGGTACTGTAGACAAATCCTCTACACATTCGAGTTTTCTAGGTAGAAAGCTACAGACACAACAGCCAACATGATATTTACATTTGTAAACATTACGTTGAAGCCACTTGAGGAAGAGAAGGATTTTTTTTCTCCAAAACCAGTTTGACTGTGATGCTCTGGGTCAATTTAACCCAAATTCCACAACACTTTGTCCAGATATGGCTGGATCAAACCAGAAATATCCAATTCTTATGTGGCTAACTCAATCCCAGAACTTGCTACAGCCTCTGCGGGTGTTTGTGTTTTCTGACATTACCCATGAACTTCACGGCTTTGAATGAATCGTAGCCTGTAACATTTTGTTTTCTTGCTAGTGAATTCCATTGAGGGAAAGGGATAAAAAACACACCACATTAGAGTTTTCTAGGTAGAAATCTACAGTAACTCTGGCCAACATAATAATTTTGATTGTAAATATGACATTGAAGCCACTTGCTGAAGCGAGGATTTTACTTTTCTCTAAAACCAGTTTGACTATAATGTTCTGGGTCATTTAATACAAAGTCCACAAGACTTTGTCCGGATATGGCTTGATTAAACCATAAATACCTAGTTCTTTTGTCTGTAACTCATTCCCAGATCCTGCTACAGCCTCTGTGTGTGTTTGGGTTTTCTTGGCATTATCCATGGACTCACAGTTTTGAATGAATTTTAGCATGTAACATTTTGTTTTCAGTTGACTAACTCTAATTGATGGAACTGGATAAAAATTCCCTACATATTTGAGTTTTCTAGGTAAAAAGATAGAGTAACGATGGCCTACATGATATTTGTGTTTGTAAACAAGGCATTGAAGCTACTTGCCAAAGAGAAGGATTTTACTTTTCTCCAAAGCCTGTTTGATGGTGAGGTTCTAGGTCAATTTAACCCGAATTCCACAAGACTTTGTCAGGATATCCCTGGTTCTTTTCAGAAATATCTGTTTCTGTTGTGGCTAACTCAAACCAGAAATATACAGTTCTGTTGTGGCTAATGCAATCCCAGCTCTTGCTATACCCTCTGTGTTTGTTTGTGTTTTCAAGGCATTATCCATGGACTTCATGGTTTTGAATGAATTTTAGCATGTAACATTTATATTTAAATAAATAAAATATAATGTATATAATATGTCAATATTAAATGTTATATAACATACATGTATAACATGTATATTACATGTTATTATAATACTGCATATTATATTTAAATAAATAAAATGTAACATATATTCATGCCTGATCAGTATTTAAAGCTTATTGTTGCATATATAAATATACTTTATTCTTTTTGTTGCTAAGTAGTATTCTGTTCAATGGATGTGCAACTGTTTATCCATTCATCAATTATTATTAGAGAGTTGCATAATTTCCAGTATTGTGCTGTTGCAAATAAAGCTGCAGTGAACATAGGCATACAATTCATTACATGGAAACAAATTTCATTTCTCTATGGCTGATACTTTAGTTAAATGTCTCACTTTTTAAGAAATGCAAAATTCTGATCTAAACTTGTGTCCATTGAAGTCCCAATGGCAAGGTCCATACCTGGTAGTTTGACTTTCTAATTTTTACTGTTGGTTATGTAATGTCATCTCACTGTGGTTTTGGTTCTGTTTCTCCAATGATTCATTATAGTGAGCATTTTTCACCTGTTTATTTGCTACCTTTATAACATTTTCATAAAATGTCTATGACTACTAGTCTATTTTAGTTGGTTGGTTAATATTTTAATTAAACATAAATATTTTCAACAAAAATAAAAATATCTGGTTCACAGTGGCTAATTCAATCCCAGATCTTGCTAATGCCTCTGTGTGTTTATTTGTGTTTTCTGGACATGATCCAACCACTTCATGGCTTTGAATGAATTGTAAGATGTAACATTTTGTTTGCTTGCTGGTGAATTCAATTGAAGGAAATGGATACAAAAACACTACACATGGGAGTTTTCTAGGTAGAAAATTTGAGTATACTTGGCCAACATGATATTTGTGTTTGTAAACATGACATTGAAGCTACTTGATGAAGAGAAAGATTTTACTTTTTCCAAAATCAATTTCAATGTGATATTCTGGGTCAATTTAACCCAAATTCCACAACACTTTGTCTGGATATGGCTGGATCAATCCAGAAATCTGTGGTTCTGTTGTGGCTATCTCAATCCCAGAACTCGCTACAGAGTCTGTGTTTGTTTGTCTTTTCTGGACATTATCCAAGAACTTCACTTTTTTGAATCCATTTTAGCATGTAATATTTTGTTTTCCTGCCAGGGAAAGCAATTGAGTGAACTGGAGAAAAAAGCTCTACACATCCAGGTTTACTAGTTAGAAAGTTACAGCAACCACAGCCAACATGATGTTTGTGTTTGTAAAAATGACATTGAAGCCACTTTCTGAAGAGAAGGATTTTACTTTTCTCCAAAACCAGTTTGACTGTGATGTTCTGGGTCAATTTAACCTGAATTCCACTACAATTTTATCCAGATATGGCTGGATCAAACTAGAAATATCCTGTTTCATGTGGCTAACTCATTTTCAGTTCTTGCTACAGCCTCTGTGTTTGTATTTTCTGGACATTATCCATGGACTTCACAGTTTGAATAAATTTTAGCACGTAAAATATTTTTTTTCAGTTGGCTAATGCTAATTGATGGAAGTGGAGATAAAAATGCTACACATTCGAGTTTTCTATTTAGAAAGTGTCAGAACCACGGCCAACATGCTATTTGTGTTTGTAAAAATGACATTGAAGCCACTTACCGAAGAGAAGGTTTTAACTTTTCTCCAAAGTCAGTTTGACTGTGATGTTCTCGGACAATTTAACCAGAATTCCACAGCTTTTTGTCCACATATTCATGGATCAAACCAGAAATATCCAGTTCTGTTTTGCTAACTCAATCCCAGATCTTGCTATAGCCTCTGTGTTTGTGCTTTCTGGACATTATCCATGAACATCACAGTTTTTAATGAATTTTAGCGTGTAACATTTATATTTAAATAAATTAATTGTAATGTATATAATATGTAAATATTTTATAACATATATTACATATATATTACTTGTTCTTATGATATAATTATACATATTATATTTAAATAAATAAAATGTAAATCATATATTCATGCCTGATCAGTATTTAAAACTTATTGTTGCATATATAAATACTTCATTCTTTTCATTGCTAAGTAGTATTCTGTTCAATGGATGTGCAACTGTTTATTCATTCATCTATTAGTAGACAGTTGCATAATTTCCAGTATTGTGCTTTGCAAATAAAGCTGCAGAGAACATAGGCATACAGTTCTTTACATGGAAATATATTTCATTTCTCTGTGGCTGATACTTTAGTTAAATGTCTCACTTTTTAAGAAATGCAAAATTCTGATCTAAACTTGTGTCCATTAAAGTTCCAACGGCAGGGTCCATACCTGGTAGTCTGACTTTCTAATTTTAACTGTTGAATGTGTAATGTCACCTTACTGTGGTTTTGGTTCTGTTTCTCCGCTGTTTCATTATAGTAAGCATTTTTCACTTGTTTATTTGATACCTTTATAAGATTTTCATAACATTTCTATTACTACTGGTCTATTTTAGTTGGTTGGTTAATATTTTCATTAAAAATAAATATTTTCAACAAAAACATATATATTATGCATAATATATATTATATATTATAATAACATGCAATATATATTTAAATTCTAAATTTATATTTAAATTAAAAAATTATTTGTTTTCTTTCTGGGAAATGCAATTGAGGGAAATCTATACATAAACCCTACACATTTGAGTTTTCTAGGTAGAAAGTTTCAATAACCACGGCCAACATGATATTTGTGTTTGTAAACATGACATTGAAGCCACTTGCCGAAGCGAAGGTTTTTACTTTTCTCCAAAGCCTGTTTGACTGTGATTATCTGGGTCAATTTAACATGAATTCCACAACACTTTGTCCAGATATGGGTGGATCAAACCAGAAATATCTGGTTCTGTTGTGGCTAACTCAATCCCAGATATTGCTACAGCCTCCGTGTTTGTGTGTTATGGACATTATCCACGGACTTCATGGATTTTAATGATTTTCAGCATGTAATATTTTGTTTTCAGCTTCCTAAATTTAATTGGTGGAACTGGAGATAGGAGCTCTAAAAATTCATATTTTCTAGGTAGAAACCTACAGGAACCGTGGTCAACATGATGTTTGTTTTTGTAAACATGAAATTTAAGCAACTTGCTGAAGAGAAGAATTTTACTTTTCTCAAAATCCAGTTTGACTGTGATGTTCTGGGTCAATTTAACCTGAATTGCACAACACTTTTTCCAGATATGGCTGGATCAAACCTGAAATGTCTGGTACTTTTGTGGCTAACTCAATCCCAGATCTTGCTACATCTTCTGTGTTTGTTTGTTTTTTCTTGTCATTATCCATGAACTTCGCGGTTTTGAATGAATTATAGCATATAACATTGTGTTTTTAGTTGGGTAACTCTAATTGATGGAACTGGAGACAAATGCTCTACACATTCATCTTTTCTAGGTAGAAAGCTACAGCAACCATGGCCAACATAATGTTTTTGTTTGTAAACATGACACTGATGCCACTTGCCGAAGAGAAGGATTTTACTTTTCTCCAAAACCAGTTTGACTTTGATGTTCCGTGTCACTTTAACATGAATTCCACAACACTTTTTCCGGATATGGCTGGATCAAACCAGAAATATCCAGTTCTGTTGTGGCTAACTCATTTCCAGATCTTTCTACAGCCTCTTTGTTTGTCTGTGTTTTTTGGACATTATCCATGGACTTCACAGTTTTGAATAAATTTAAAGTTGTAATATTTTGTTTTCTTGCTGCCAAATGCAATTGAGGCAATGGGATACAGAAACCCTACATATTCGTGTTTTCTAGGTTTAAAGCTAGAACAACTAGGGCCAGCATGATGTTTGTGTTTGTGAACATGACATCGAAGCCACTTGCCGAGAAGAATCATTTTCATTTTCTCCAAAGCCAGTTTGTGATGTTCTGGGTTATTATAACCTGAATTCCAACACACATTGTCCGGATGTGGCTGGATGAAACCAGAAATATCTGGTTCTGTTGTGGCTAACTCAATCCCAGATTGTGCTACAGCTTCAGTGTTTTTTTGTCTTTCTCGACATTATCCATGGATTGCATGGTTTGATGAATTTTAGCACATAACATTTTGCTTTCAGCTGGCTAACTTTAATTGATGGAACTGGAAACAAAAGCTCCACACATTCATGTTTTCTAGTTTGAAAGCTACAGCAACCAGGGCCAATGAGATGCTTGTGTTTGTAAACATGACATTGAAGACACTTGCCGAAGAGAAGGATTTTACTTTTCTCAAACCAGTTTGAATGTTATGTTATGCATCAATTTAACCTAAATTCCAGAACACGTTGTCCGGATATGGCTGGATCAAACCAGAAATATCCAGTTCTGATGTGGCTAACTCAATATCAGAACATGATAGAGTCTCCTGTTTGTCTGTTTTTTCTGGATATTTCCATGGACTTTACATTTTTGACTGGATTTTAGCATGTAATACTTTGTTTTCATGCTGGTGAATGCAACTGAGGGAATTGGATACAGAAATCCTACACATTCGTGTTTTCTAGGTAGAAAGCTACAGCAACTGCAGCAAACATGATGTTTGTGTTTGTAAACATGACATTGAAGCCACTTGCCAAAGGAAGGATTTTACTTTTCTCAAAATGCAGTTTGAATGTGATGTGCTGTGTCATTTTAACCCAAATTCCACACCACATTCCGGATATGTGTCATTTTAACCCGAATTTCTCAACACATTGTCCAGATATGTCTGTATCAAACCAGAAACATACAGTTCTGTTGTGGCTAATGCAATCCCAGCTCTTGCTACAGCCTGTGTGTGTGTTTGTATTTTCTGGACATTATCCATGGACTTCACTGTTTTGAATGATTTTTAGCATTTAACATTTTGTTTTCCTGCTGGCGAAATCAATTACAGAACTGGTGACAAAACTCCAAACATTCATGTTTTCTAGGTAGAAACCTACAGCATAAACAGCCAACATGATATTGTAAACATGAGGTTGAAGCCACTTTCCTAATAGAGGGATTTTACTTTTCTCCCAAAACAGTTTGCTTGTGATTTCCTAGGTCAATTTAACCTGAATTCCACAACGGATATGGCTGGATCAAACCAGAAATATCCAGTTCTGTTATGGCTAACTCAATCCCAGATCCTGCTACAGCCTCTGGGTTTGTGTTTTCTGGACATTATCCATGGACTTCACAGTTTTGCAAGTATTTTAGCATGTAATATTTTGTTTACAGTTGGCTAACTCAAATTGATGGAACTGGATACACAACCCCTACACAGTTGTGTTTTCTAGGTAGAAAGATAGAGTAACTGCGGCCAACATTATATTTGTGTTTGTAAACATGACATGGAAGCCACTTGCCGAAGAGTAGGTTTTTACTTTTCTGCAAAACCAGCTTGACTGTGATGTTCTGGGTTAATTTAACCTAAATTCCACAGCTCTTTGTCCAGATATTTCAGGATCATACCAGCATATCTGGTGCTGTTGTGCAAAACTCAAACACTGATCTTGCTACACTCCCTGTGTTTCTTTGTGTTTCCTGGGGATTATCCATGGATTTAATGGTTTTGAGAGAATTTTAGCATGTAACAATTTGTTTTCAGTAGGCGAAACTAATGATGGAACTGGAGACAAAGCTGTACACATTCATGTTTTCTCGGATCCAAAACCACTACACTTTGAGTTTTCTAGGTAGAAAGCTACAGCAATCCCAACCAGCATGATGCTTGTTTGTGTGAACATGACAATGAAGGCACTTGCCAAAGAGAAGGATTTTACTTTTCTCCATATCCAGTTTGAGTGTGTTGTTCTGGGTCAATTTAACCAGAATTTCAAATCACATTGTACGGATATGTCTGGATCACACCGGAAATATCTGGATCTGCTGTGGCTGAATCAATCCAATCTTGCTACAGCCTCTGCGTTTGTTTGTGTTTTCTGCACATTATCCATGGACATCACAGTTTTCTTTTGTTTCACTTTTATTTAATGAATATAAATTTCCAAAGTACAGCTTACAGATTACAATGGCTTCCCCCCCATAACTTCCCTCCCACACACAACCCTCACCTCTCCCTCTCCATGCCCCCTTCCATTCACATCAAGATTCATTTTCGATTCTCTTTATATACAGAAGATCAGTTTAGCATATTTTAAGTAAATATTTCAACAGTTTGCACCCACATAGAAACACAAAGTGAAAAATACTGTTTGAGTACTCGTTATAGCATTAAATCACAATGTACAGCACGTTAAGGACAGAGATCCTACATGAGGAGTAAATGCACAGTGACTCCTGTTGTTGACTTAACAAATTGACACTCTTGTTTATGGCATCAGTAATCATCCTAGGCTCTTGTCATGAGTTTCCAAGGCTATGGAAGCCTTTTGAGTTCACCAACTCTGATCATATTTAGACAAGGTCATAGTCAAAGTGGAAGTTCTCTCCTCCAGAGAAAGGTACTTCCTTCTTTGATGACCTGTTCTTTCCACTGAGATCTCACTCACAGAGATCTTTCATTTAGTTTTTTTTTCCCCAGAGTGTTTTGGCTTTCCATGCCTGTAATACTCTCATGGGCTTTTCAGCCAGATCTGCATGCTTTAAGGGCTGATTCTGAGGCCAGAGTGCTGTTTGGGACAGCTGCCATTCTATGGGTCTGCTGTGTATCTCACTTCCCATGTTGGATCATTCTCTCTGTTTTTTATTCTCTCAGCTAGTATTTGCAGACACTAGTCTTGTTTATGTGCTCCCTTTGATTCTTAGTCCTATCATTATTTTCAAAAGAGGAAATCCAAATGACCAACAGACACATGAAAAACTGTTCAACCAACGCTACTAGAACAAAAAAAATACTAAAATGGATACAACACACAATTATTCTTAGGTGTTTAAATTTTAACTGAAAAGTGATCCCTGTTAGGAATTTGGAAAACATTATGCTGAGTGTAACAAGCCAATCCCAAAGGTACAAATGCCACTTGTTCTCCTTGATAGGTGACAACTAACTGAGCACCAAAAAGGAAACCTGTTAAAGTGAAATGAACACTCGAGAAATGGTGACTTGATCAGCCCTCACCCTGACTGTTGATGAGCAACTTGATATGTTATCCCTCTTAGTATTTTTTTTGTTTGTTCTACTTAATACTTTTAGTTGAATACTGTAATCAATACACAATTCTTCTTAAGTACTGAAACTTAACTGAAAAGTGATCACTGTTAAATGTAAGAGTGGAAATAAGAAGGGAAGAGATGTGCAATTCGGGACATGCTCAAGCTGACTTACCTCAAACGGTAGAGTTAGAAACATACCAGGGGATTCAAATTCAATCCCATCAAGGTGGCATGTACCAATGCCATCTCACTAGTCCCAGTGATCAATTTCTGTTCACAATTGATCATAATGATAGGACTAAGAAACAAAGGGATCACAGAAACAAGACTAGTGTCTGCAAATACTAGCTGATAGAATCAAAAAGGGAGAGAACAATCCAACATGGGAAGTGAGATACACAGCAGACCCATAGAATGGCAGATGTCCTAAACAGCACTCTGGCCTCAGAATCAGCCCTAAAGGCATTCGGATCTGGCTGAAAAGCCCATGAGAGTATTTCAGGCAGGGAAAGCCAAGACACTCTGGGGAAAAAAAAACTAAATGAAAGATCTCTGTGAGTGAGATCCCAGTGGAAAGAATGGGTCATCAAAGAAGGAGGTACCTTTCTCTGAAGGGAGAAGAGAACTTCCACTTTGACCATGGCCTTGTCTAAATAGGATCAGAGTCAATGAACTCAGGGGGCTTCCATGGCCTTGGCAGCTCATGACAAGAGCCTAGGGTGATTACTGATGCCATAAATAGGAGTATCAATCTGTTAAGTCAACAACAGGTGTCACTGTGCACTTACTCCTCATGTAGGATCTTTGTCCTTAGTGTGCTGTACATTGAGATTTAATGCTATAACTAGTACTCAAAGAGTATTTTTCACTTTATGTTTCTGTGTGGGAGCAAACTGTTGAAATCTTTACTTAATATATGCTAAACTGACCTTCTGTATATAAAGAGAAATGAAAATGAATCTTGATGTGAATGGAAGGGGAGAGGGAGTGGGAAAGGGGAGGGTTGTGGGTGGGAGGGACGTTATGGGGGGGAAGCCATTGTAATCCATAAGCTGTACTTTGGAAATTTATATTCACTAAATAAAATTTGAAAGCAAAAAAAAAAAGAAAAAATGTTCAAGATCACTAGCAATTAAAGAAATGCAAATCAAAACCACAATGAGGTTTCACCTCACCCCGGATAGAATGGCTCACATACAGAAATCTACCAACAATAGATGCTGGAGAGCATGTGGGTAAAGGGACACTAACACACTGTTCGTGGGAATGCAAACTGGTCAAGCCACTATGGAAGTCAGTCTGGAGATTCCTCAGAAACCTGAATATAACCCTACCATTCAACCCAGCCATCCCACTCCTTGGAATTTACCCAAAGGAAATGAAATTGGCAAACAAAAAAGCTGTCTGCACCTTAATGTTTATTGCAGCTCAATTCACAATAGCTAAGACCTGGAACCAACACAAATGCCCAGCAACAGTAGACTGGATAAAGAAATTATGGAACATGTACTGTATAGAATACTATACAGCAGTCAAAAACAATGAAACCCGGTCATTTGCAACAAGATGGAGGAATTTGGAAAACATCATGCTGAGTGAATTAAGCCAGTCCCAAAGGGACAAATATCATATGTTTTCCCTGATCGGCGACAACTAACTGAGCACCAAAAGGAAACTTGTTGAAGTGAAATAGACACTATGAGAAACAGTGACCTGATCATCTCTTGTTCTGACTGTTGATGAAAAATGTAATACTTTATCCATTTTAGTATTTTTTGTTCTAGTAATATTGGTTCAACTCTGTAATTAACGCACAATTATTCTTAGGTGTTTAAGTTATAACGGAAAAGTGATCCCTGTTAGGAATCTGGAAAGCATTATGCTGAGTGAAATAAGCCAGTCCCAAAGGGACAAATACCATATGTTCTCCCTGATCGGCGACAACTAACTGAGCACCAAAAAGGAAACCTGTTAAAGTGAGATGAACAATATGAGAAACGGTGACTTGATCAGCCCTCACCCTGACTGTTTATGAACAACTTAACACGTTATCCCTATTAGTATATTTTTTGTTTATTTGTTCTACTTAATACTTTTGGTTGAATACTGTAATAGATACACAGTTATTCTAAGTATTGAAACTTAACTGAAAAGTGATCGCTATTAAATATAAGAGCAGGAGTAAGAGAGGGAAGAGATGTGCAATTTGGGACATGCTCAAGCTGACTTACCTCAAACGGTAGAGTTAGAAACATACCAGGGGATTCCAATTCAATCCCATCAAGGTGGCATGTACCAATGCCATCTCACTAGTCCCAGTGATCAATTTCTGTTCACAATTGATCATAATGATAGGACATCACAGTTTTCAATGAATTTCAGCCTGTATCATTTTGTTTTCTTGCCAGCCAATGAAATTGATGGAACTGGATACAAAAACACTACGAAATCAAGTTTTCTAGGCAGAATGCTACAGTAACCATTGCCAACATGATGTGTGTGTTTGTAAACATGACATTGAAGCCACTTGTCAAAGAGAAGGATTGCACTTCTCTCAAAACTCCAGTTTGAAACTGATGTTCTGGGTCAATTTAACCCAAATTCCACAGCACTTTGCCTGTATATGGCTGGATCACACCAGAAATATCCGGTTCTTTGGTGGCTAACTCAATCTCAGATCTTGCTACAGCCTCTGGATTTGTTTGACATTATCCATGATATTCACGGTTTTGAATAAATTTTAGCAAATAACATTCTGTTCTCAACTGGATAACTCTAATTGATGGAAGTGGAGACAAAAGCTCTACACATTCGTGTTTTCTAGGTAGAAAGCTACAGCAACCACCACCAACATGATATTTGTATTTGTAAGCATGACATTAAAACCACTTGCCTAAGAGAAGAATTTTAGTTTTCTCAATATCCAGTTTGTCTATGATCTTCTGGGTCAATTTAACCAGAATTTCATTAAATTTGTCCAGATACGGCTGGATCAAATCAGAAATATCTGGTTCTTTTGTTTCTAAATCATTCCTACATCTTGCTACAGCCTCTTTGTGTTTTCTGGACATTTCCATGGACTTCACGGTTTTGAATGTATTTTAGCATGTAACATTTGTATTTACATAAATAATATGTAAATTATATAATATGTTAATATTATATATCATATATATTGCATGTTATTATAATAACACATATTTTATTTAAATAAATAAAATGTAACACATATATTCATGCCTGATCAGTATTTAAAGCTTATTGTTGCATATGTAAATACGTCATTCTTTCCATTGCTAAGAAGTATTCTGTTCAATGTATGTGCAACTGTTTATTCATTCATCTATTAATAGACAGTTGCATAATTTCCAGTATTGTGCTTTGCAAATAAAGCTGCAGAGAACATAGGCATACAGTTCTTTACATGGAAACATATTTCATTTTTCATGGCTGATACTTTAGTTGAATGTCTCACTTTTTAAGAAATGCAAAATTCTGATCTAAACCTGTGTCCATTAAAGTTCCAATGGCAGGGTCCATACCTGGTAGTCTGACTTTCTAATTTTAACTGTTGAATGTGTAATGTCCTCTCACTGTTATTTTGGTTGTTTTTCTTCAATGTTTCATTATATTGAACATTTTTCACCTCTTTATTTGCTATCTTTATAAGATTTTCATAAAAATTCCATCACTACTGATGGAATAAAAATAAAAACATTCCCTAAAAAATAGATATATGTTAAATATATGATAAATTATATGTATATATTATAATAATGTATAATATACATGATACATGTTAAATTTAAATTGAAATAAATAAAATGCAACATTTTGTTTTCTTCCTGGGGAATGAAATTGAGGGAATTCGATACAACAACCCTACACATTCTTGTTTTCTAGGTAGAAAGTTCCTACAACCACGGTCAACATGATATTAGAGTTTGCAAACATGACATTGAAGCCACTTGCCGAAGAGGATTTTACTTTTCTCCAAAACCAGTTTGACTGTTAGTTTCTGGGTCAATCTAACTCAAATTTCACAAAACTTTGTGTGGATATGGCTGTATAAAACCAGAAATATCTGGTTCTGTTGTGGCTAACTCAATCCCAGCTCTTGCTACAGCCTTTGTGTTTGTTTGTGTTTTCTGGACATTATGCATGGACTTCATTTTTTTGAATGAATTTTAGTATGTCACATTTTGTTTTCAGCTGGCTGACTCTAGTTGATGGATCAGAAGACAAAAGCTATATACATTCACGTTTTCTAGGTATAGAATTCATTCAAAATAGTGCAGTTCACGGATAACATGCAGAAAACACACACACACAAAGAGGCTTTAGCAACATCGGGCTCATTTTAACCCAAATTCTAAAACACTTTTTCCAGATATGGCTGGATCAAACCAGAAATATCTGGCTCTGCTGTGGCTAACTCAGTCCCAGATCTTGCTACAGCCTCTGTGTTTGTTTGTGTTTTCTGGACATTATCCAAGCACTTCATGGCTCTGAATGAATTGTAGCATGTAACATTTTGTATTCTAGCTGGTGAATGCAAGTGATGGAACTTGAGAAAAAACCCTACACATTGGCATTTTCTAGGGTGAAAGCTATAGTAACTGCGGCTGAAATTTTATTTATGCTTGTAAACGACATTGAAGCCACTTGCCGAAGAGAAGGTTTTAACTTTTCTCCAAAGCCAGTTTGAATATGATGTTATGGTCAGTTTAACCCAAATTCCACAACACTTTGTCTGGATATGGCTGGATCACACCAGAAATATCCGGTTCTGTTGTGGCTAACTCAATGCCAGATCTTGCTACAGCCTCCGTATTTGTTTAGTTTTCTGGACATTATCCATGGATTTCATGGTTCTGAAAGAATTTTAGCATGTAACATTTATATTTAAATGAATACAATATAACATATATGATATGTTAATATTATATAACATATATATCATATGTTGCAGGTTTTATAATATAATAATGAATATTATCTTTAAATAAATAAAATGTAACATATATATTCATGCCTAATCAGTATTTAAAACTTATTGTTGTGTATGTAAATACTTCATTCTTTTTGTTGCTAAGTAGTATTCTGTTCAATGGATGTGCAACTATTTATCCATTCATCTATTAGTAGACAGTTGCACAATTTCCAGTATTGTGCTGTTACAAATAAAGCTGCAGTGAACATAGGCATACAGTTCTTTATATGGAAACATATTTCATTTCTCCTTGGCTGATACTTTAGTTGAATGTCTCACTTTTTAAGAAATGAAAAATTCTGAGCTGAAATTGTGTCCATTGAAGTCCCTAAGGCAGTGTCCATACCTGGTAGTCTGACTTCCTAATTTTAAATGTTGAATGTGTAATGTCATCTCACTGTGGTTTTTGTTGTGTTTCTCTGCTGTTTCATCATAGTGAGCATTTTTCACATGTTTATTTGCTACCTTTGTAAGATTTTCATAAAATTTCTATTACTACTAGTCTATTTTAGTTGGTTGGTTAATACTTTCATTAAATAATGTGTTCAACAAAAATATATATATTATATATACATATTATTTATTATATATTATAATAACATGATGTATATGATGGACGCTAAATTTATATTTAAATAAATAAAATGCAACATTGTGTTTTCTTGCTGGGGAATGCAATTGAGGGAACTCAGTACAAATGCTCTACAATTTCTTGTTTTCTAGTTAGAAAGCTCCTGCAACCACGGCCAACAGGATATTTGTGTTTGTGAACATGACATTGAACCCACTTGCCGAAGAGAAGGATTTTGCTTTTTTCCAAAACAAGTTTAACTATGATTTACTGGGTCAATTTATCGTGAATTCCACATTTTTCCAGGTATGGCTGGATCAAACCAGAAATATACTGTTCTTTTGTCCCTAACTCAATCCCCTATCTTGATAGACCCTCTCTGTTTGGTTGTGTTTTCTTGACATTATCCATGCACTTCACAGCTTTGAATGAATAGTAGCACGTAATATTTTGTATTCAGCTTGCTAACTCTAATTGCTACAACTGGAGACAAAAGCTCTACAACATTCCTGTTTTCTAAGTAGAAAGCTACAGCAACTGTGGCCAACTTGATATTTGTGTTTGTAAACATGACATTGAATCCACTTGCCAAAGAGAAGGATTATACCTTTCTCCAAAACCAGTTAGACTGTGATTTTCTGGGTCAAATTAACACACACTCCACAGCACTTTGTCCATATATTTCTTGATCAAACCATAAATTTCTGTGTCTGTTGTGGCTAACTCAATAGAGGAATAAAGCTTTTGTGTTTGTGTTTTCTGGACATTATCCATGGACTTTACATTTTTGACTGGATTTTAGCATGTAATATTTTGTTTTCATGCTGGTGAATGCAACTGAGGGAACTGGATACAGAAATCCTACACATTCTTGTTATCTAGGTAGAAAGCCACAGCAACTGTGGCAAACATGATGTTTGTGTTTGTAAACATGACATTGAAGCCACTTGCCAAAGAGGATTTTACTTTTCTCAAAATGCAGTTTGAATGTGATGTGCTGTGTCATTTTAACCCAAATTCCACACCACATTGTCCAGATATGTGTCATTTTAACATGAATTCCACAACACATTTTCCGAATATGGCTGTAGCAAAAACGAAATATAGAGTTCTGTTGTGGATAACACAATCCCAGCTCTTGCTACCGTCTCTGTGTGTGTTGTGTTTTCTGGACATTATCCATGGACTTCACTGTTTTGAATGAATTTTAGCATGTAACATTTTGTTATCCACTGGGTAACTCTAATTGATGGAACTGGAAACAGAAATCCTACACAATACTGTTTCCTAGGTTGAAAGCTACAGCAACCATGGCTAACATGATGTTTGTGTTTGTAAACATGACATTGAAGCCATTTTCCAAAGAGAAGGTTTTTACTTTTCTCCCAAACCAGTTTGACTGTGATTTTCTGGGTCAATTTAACCCGAATTCCACAACACTTTGTCCAGATATGGCAGGATCAAACCAGACATTTCCAGTTCTGTTGTGGCTAACTAAATCCGAAACTAGCCTCCGTGTATGTTTGTCTTTACTGAACATTATCTATGGACTTCACAGTTTTGAATTAATTTAACATGTAACATTTTGTTTTCCTGCTTGTGAATGCAATTGAGGGAACTGGATGCAGAAACCCTACACATGCCTGTTTTCTAGCTTGAAAGCTAGAGAAACCACAGCAACATGATATTTTGTTTGTGACCATGACATTGAAGCCACTTGCCTAAGATAAGGATTTTACTTTTCTCAAAAACCAGTTTGATTGTGATGTTATGCATCAATTTAACCTGAATTCCACAGCACTTTGTCCAGATATGGCTTCATTAAATTGGAAATATCAGGTTCTGTTGTGGCTCACTCAATCCCTGACCTTCTAAACCCTCTGTGTTTCTTTGTGTTTTCAGGGCTTTATCCATGGCCTTCAGCATTTTGAATGAATTTTAGCATGTAACATTTTATCTTCAACTGGCTAACTCTAATTGATGGAACTGGAGACAAAAGCTATACACATTCGTGTTTTCTAGGTTGAAAGCTACAGCAACCACGGGCAACATGATATTTGTGTTTGTAAACATGACATTGAAGCCACTTGCCAAAGAGAAGGATTTTACTTTTCTCTAAAACCAGTTTGACTGTGAAGTTCTGGGTCAATTGAACCCGAATTCCACAACACTTTGTGCGGATATGGCTAGATCACACCAGAAATATCCAGTTCTCTCATGGCTAATTCAATCCCAGATCTTGCTACAGCCTCTGTGTTTGTTTGTCTTTTCTGGACATTATCCATGGACTTCACATTTTTGAATGCATTTTATCCTGTAACATTTTGTTTTCAACTGGCTAACTCTAAATGATGGAACTGGAGACAAAAGCTCTAAACATTCAGGTTTTCTAGTTAGAAAGCTACAGCAATTATGGCCAACAAGATATTTGTGTTTGTAAACATGACATTGAAGACACTTGCCAAAGAGAAGGATTTTACTTTTCTCCAAAACCAGCTTGTCTGTTTTGTTCTGATTCAATTTAACCTGAATTTCACAAGAATTTGTCCATATATGGCTGGGTCATACCATAAGTATCCTGTTCTTTTGTGGTGCACTCAATCCCTGATCTTGCTACCCCCTCTGAGTTTGTGTTTTCTGGGCAATATCCATGGACTTCATGGCTTTCAATGAATTTTGCATGTAACATTTTGTTTTCAGCTGTTTAACCTAAATGATGGAACTGGAGGCAAAAGCTCTACACATTCACGTTTTTTAGGTTGAAAGCTAAAGCAACCACGGCCAACATGATATTTTTCTTTGTGACCATGACATTGAAGTACTTGCCAAACAGAAGGATTTTACTTTTCTCCAAAACAAGTTTGACTGTGATGTTCTAGGTCAATTTAACCCAAATTCCTCAACATTTTGACTGGATATGGCTGGATCATAGCAGAAATATCCATTTCTAATGTGGTTAACTCAATCTCAGATCTTCCTACAGCCACTGTGTCTATGTTTCCTGGACATTATCCATGGACTTCACGGTTTTGAATAAATTGTAGCATATAATATTTTGTATATAGCTGGCTAACTCTAATTGATGGAAGGGGAGACAAAAGCTCTACACATTCATGTTTTCTAGGTAGAAAGGCAAAGCAACCATGGCCAACATTATATTTGTGTTTGTAAACATGACATTGAAGCCACCTGCCAGAGAGAAGGATTTTACTTTTCTCCAAAACCAGTTTGACTATGATGTTCTGGATCAATTTTACCTGAATTCCACAATATTTTGTACGGATATGGCTGGATCACACCAGAAATATCCTGTTCTCTCATAGCTAACTCAATCCCAGATCTTGCTACAGCCTCTGTGTTTGGGTTTTCTGGACATTATCCATGGACTTCACGGTTTTGAATGAATTTTAGCATGTAACATTTATGTTTAAATAAATAAAATGTTACTTATAAAATATGTTAATATTATATAACAGAAATATATATAACATATATATTAAATGTTGTTATAGTATAAAAACATATTATTATATTTAAATAAATAAAATGTAACACATATATTCATGCCTGATCATTATTTAAAGCTTATTGTTGCATATGTAAATACTGCATTCTTTCCATTGCTAAGAAGTATTCTGTTCAATGGATGTGCATCTGCTTATTCATTCATCTGTTATTAGACAGTTTCATAATTTCCAGTATTGTGCTATTACAAATAAAGCTCCAGTGAACATAGGCATACAGTTCTTTATATGTAAACATATATGGAAACACATTTTATTTCTCCGTGGCTGATACTTTAGTTGAATATCTCACTTTTTAAGAAATGCAAACTTCTGATTTAAACTTGTGTCCATTCAAGTCACAATGGTAGTATACATACCTGGTAGTCTGACTTTCTAAATTTAACTGTTGAATGTGTGATATCATCTCACTGTGGTATTGGTTGTGTTTCTCGGATGTTTCATTATAGTGAGAATTTTTGACTTGTTTATTTGCTACCTTTGTAAGATTTTCCTAAAATTTCTATTAATACTGGTCTATTTTACTTTGTGGTTAATATTTTCATTAAAAATAAGTATGTTCTACCAGGGGATTCCAATTCAATCCCATCAAGGTGGCATGTACCAATGCCATCTCACTAGTCCCAGTGATCAATTTCTGTTCACAATTGATCATAATGATAGGACTAAGAACCAAAGGGAGCACATAAACAAGACTAGTGTCTGCAAATACTAGCTGATAGAATAAAAAAGGGAGAGAACAATCCAACATGGGAAGTGAGATACACAGCAGACCCATAGAATGGCAGATGTCCTAAACAGCACTCTGGCCTCAGAATCAGCCCTTAAGGCATGCGGATCTGGCTGAAAAGCCCATGAGAGTATTTCAGGCATGGAAAGCCGAGACACTCTGGGGGAAAAAAAAAAAACTAAATGAAAGATCTCCGCGAGTGAGATCCCAGTGGAAAGAATGGGTCATCAAAGAAGGAGGTACCTTTCTCTGAAGGGAGGAGAGAACTTTTAGCATGTAACATTTTGTTTTAATGCTGGACAATGCCTTTGACCATGGCCTTGTCTGAATTCCACAACACTTTGTCTGCATATGCCAGGATCAAACAAGAAATATCCAGTTCTGTAGTGACTAACTCAATCCCAGATCTTGCTACAGCCTCCTGTTTGTTTGTATTTTCTGGATGTTAGCCATGGACTTCACAGTTTTGACTGAATTTTAGCATGTAACATTTTGTTTTAATGCTGGACAATGCAACTAAGGGAACTGGAGACAAAAGCTCTACACATCATGTTTTCTGGGTAGAAAGCTGCAGAAACCATGGCCAATATGAGGTTTGTGTTTCTAAACATGATATTGAAGCCACTTGCAAAAGAGAAGGATTTTAATTTTCTGTAAATCCAGTTGGACTGTGAGGTTCTGCGTCAAGTTAACCTGAATTCCACAACACTTTGTCTGGATATGGCTGGATCAAACCAGAAATATCTGGTTCTGTGGAGGCTAACTCATTCACAAATGTTGCTACAGCCTCTGTGTTTATGTTTCCTTGACATTATCCATGGACTTAATGGTTTTGAATGCATTTTAGCATGTAACATTTTGTTTTCAGCTGTGTAAGTCTAATTAATGGAACTGGAGATAAAAGCTCCACACATTCGTGTTTTCTAGGTAAAAAGCCACAGCAATAATGGCCAATATGTTTTTTGTGTTTGTAAACATGCCATTAAAGCCACTTACCGAAGAGAATGATTTTACTTTTCTCCAAAACCAGTTAGACTGTGATGTTCTGGGTCAATTTAACCCGAATTCCACAACATTTTGTCTGGATATGGCTGGATCATACTATAAATATCCAGGTTTTTTGTGGGTTACTCAATCCCTGACCTTGCTACAACCTCTTTTTCATTTGTGTTTTCAGGGCATTATCCATGTACTTCATGGTTTTGAATGAATTATAGCATGTAACATCTTGTTTTTAGCTGGCTAATCCTAATTGATGGAACTGGAGAGAAAAGCTCTGCACATTAGAATTTTCTAGGTAGAAAGCTACAGCAATGACGGGCGACATGATATATGTGTTTGTAAACATGACATTGAAGCCACTTGCAGAAGAGAAGGATTTGCTTTTCTCCAAAGGAGTTTTACTCTGATATTCTGGGTCAATTTAACCCAAATTCTACAACACTTTGTCCAGATATGGCTGGATCACACCAGAAATATCCAGTTCTGTTGTGGCTAAGTCGGACCAAAATAAACCTCCATTTTTGTTTGTGTTTTCTGGATATTATCCATGGACTTCGCTGATTTGAATGAATTGTAGCATGTAACATTTTGTTTTTCTGTTGGTGAATGCAATTGAGGGAACTGAATACAGAAACTCTACACATGTCTCTTTTCTAGGTTGAAAGCTACAGTAACCATAGCGAACATGTTATTTTTGTTTTTGACCATGACATTGAAGCCACTTGCCGAAAAGAAGGATTTTATTTTTCTCCAAAACCAGTTTGACTGTGATGTTCTGAGTCAATTAAAACTGAATTCCACAACACTTTGTCCGCATATGGCTGGAATAAAATCAGAAATAACCAGTTCTATGTGGCTATTCAATCCCAGAACTTGCTACAGCATCTGTGTTTGTTTGTGTGTTCTGGAAAATATCCATGGACTTCACACTTTTGAAAGAATTTTAGCAAGTTACATTTTGTTTTCATTCTGGGCAAGACAATTGACAGAACTGATCACAAAAACAGTACACATTCGAGTTTTTTAGGCAGAATGTTATAGTAACTGTGGCCAACATGATATTTGTGTTTGTAAACATTACTTTGAAGCCACTTGCTGAAGAGAAGTATTTTACTTTCCTTAAAAACCATTTTGACTATGATGTTCTGGGTCAATTAAACCAGAATTACACAGCACTCTCCAGGTATGGCTGGATCAAACCAGAAATATCTGGTTCAGTTGTGGCTAACTCAATCCCAGATCTTGCTAGAGCCTTTGTGTTTGTTTGTGTTTTTCGGGACATTATCCATGAACTTCACAGTTTAGAATGACTTTATGATGTAGTATTTTGTTTTCTTTCTGGCGAATGCAATTGAGGGAACTGGAGACAAAAGCTCTACACATTCGTGTTTTCAAGGTAGAAAGCTACAGCAATTGCGGCCAACATGATATTTGTTTTCATAAACATGATATTTAAGACACTTGCCAAAGAGAACAATTTTAATTTTCTCCAAAACCAGTTTGACTGTGATATTCTGGGTGAATTTAATCCGAATTCCACAACACATTGTCCAAATATAACTAGATCATACCAGAAATATCGGGATCTGTTCTGGCTAATGCAATCCCAGATCTTGCTACAGCCTCTTTGTTTGTTTGTCTTTTCTGGACATTATCTATAGACTTCATGATTTTGATTGAATTTTAGCGTGTAACATTTTGTTTTTAGCTGGCTAACTCTAGTTGATGGAGCTGTAGACAAAAGCTCTAGACATTTGTGTTCATGTTTTCTAGGTAGTAAACTACAGCAAACACGGCTAAATGATGTTTGTGTTTGTAAACATGTTATTGAAAGCACTTGCCAAAGAGAAGGAATTTATTTTTATCCAAAAGCAGTTTGATTGTGATTTTCTGGGTCAATTGAACCTGAATTCCACAAAACTTTTTCCGGATATAAATGGATCACACCATAAATATCAGTATCTGTTATGGCTAACTCAAACCCAGATCCTGCTACACCCTCTGTGTTTGTTGGTCTTTTCTGGACATTATCCATGTACTTCATGGTTTTGAATGAATTTTAGCATGTAACATTTTGTTTTCATGCCAGCCAATGCAAATGATGGAACTGGATGCAAAAACACTACACAATCGAGTTTTCTAGGCAGAATGCTACAGTAATCGTGGGAAACATGATGTTTGTGTTTTTAAACATGACATTGAAGCCACTTGCCAAAGAGAAGGATTTTGCTTTTCTCCAAAATCCAGTTTGACTGGCCTTCTGGGTCAATTTAACCCAAATTCCACAACACTTAATCCGGATATTGCTGGATCAAATCAGAAATATCTGGTTCTGTTGTGTCCTAGTCATTCCCATTATTTCTGGTGAATGCAATTGAGGTAACCTGAGACAAAAGCTCTACACATCCATGTTTTCTAGGTAGAAAGCTACAGCAACCACGGCCAACATGATGTTTCTGTTCGTGGTTTTTGTGTGTGTGGTGTTTTCTGGACATTATCCATGGATTTTAACATGTAAAATTTTGTTTTCAGCTGGCCAACTCTAATTGATGGAATTAAAGTCTAAAGCTCTACACATTCATGTTTTCTAGGTAGAAAGCTACTGCAACAGTGGCCAATATGTTGTTTATATTTGTAAACATGACATTGAAGCCACCTGCCAAAGAGAAGGATTTTACTTTTCTCCCAAAGCAGTTTGACTGTGATGTTCTGGATCAAATCAACCTGAATTCCACAGCACTTTGTCTGGATATGGCTGGATTAAATCAGAAATATCCGGTCTGTTGTGGCTAACTCAATCCCAGACCTTGCTACAACGTCTGTGTTTGTGTTTTCTGGACATTATCCATGGACTTCACAGTTTTGAATGAATTTAGCATGTAAAATTTTGTTTTCATACTGGACAATGCAATTGAGGGAACTGGATAGAAAAACACTACACATTTGAGTTTTCTAGGCAGATTGTTACAGTAACAGTGGCCAACATGATATTCATGTTTGTAAACATTACATTGAAGCCACTTTCCTAAGAGAAGAAATTTAGTTTTCTCAAAATCCAGTTTGACTGTAATGCTCCATGTGAATTTAACCTGAATTCCCCAACACTTTTTCTGGATATGGCTAGATCAAACAAGAAATATACGGTTCTGTTTGTGTCTAACTGAATCCCAGAATAAAGCCCCTGTGTTTTTGTGTTTTCTGGACTTTATCCATGGACGTATGCTTTTGAATGTATTTTAGCATGTAACAATTTTTTTTACAGCTGGAGAACTCAAATGAGGGAACTGGATACAGAAACCCTACATTCGTGTTTTCTAGGTAGAAAGCTAAAACCAACTGTGGCCAACAGGATGCTTGTGTTTGTAAAGAAGACATTGAAGCCACTTGAGGAAGAGAAGGATTTTAGTTTTCTCCCAAACCAGTTTGACAGTGATTTTCTGGGTCAATTTAACAAGGATTCCACAACACTTTGTCCAGATCTATTGTGGCTAACTCAGTCCCAGTTCTTGCTACAGTCTCTGTGTTTGTTTGTGTTTTCTGGATATTATCCGGGGACTTCACTGTTTTCATTGAGTTTTAGGATGTAATTTTTTTTAACTTTTATTTAATGAATATAAATTTCCAAAGTACAGGTTATGGGTTACAATGGCTTCCCACTCATAACGTCCCTCCCACCCCCAACCCTCCCTTTTCCCACTCCCTCTCCCCTTCTATTCACATCAAGATTCATTTTCAATTCTCTTTATATACAGAAGATCAGTTTAGCATACATTAAGTAAAGATTTCAACAGTTTGCTCCCACACAGAAACATAAAGTGAAAAATAATAGATGATTTTTTAAATGATGATGAAATCAGATCAGACCTAATGTCATGTTTAATCCCAGTGAGAGTCAAGTTGGGAATTGATAATTTCTTCTTCTTTTTTTTTTTTTACAGAAGATCAGTTTAGTATACGTTAAGTAAAGCTTTCCACAGTTTGCACCCCCATAGAAACACAAAGTGAAATATACTGTTTGAGTACTCGTTATAGCATTAAGTCTCAATGTACAGCACATTTAGGACAGAGATCCTACATGAGGAGTAAGTGCACAGAATTTTCTAGTTAGAAACTGGGGCACCAGATTCTGTCCTGGTTGCCCCTCTTCCAGGCCAGCTCTCTGCTGTGGCCTGGGAGTGCAGTGGAGGATGGCCCAAGTGCTTGGGCCCTGCACCCCATGGGAGACCAGGAAAAGCACCTGGCTCCTGGCTTTGGATCAGCATGATGGGCCAGCTGCAGCGGGCTGGCTGTGGCAAATATTGGAGGGTGAACCAACGGCAAAAGGAAGACCTTTCTCTCTGTCTCTCTCTCTCACTTTCCACTCTGCCTATAAAAAAAAAAAGAAAGAAAGAAAGGTACAGCAACCACGGCCAACATCATATTTGTGTTTGTAAACATGACATTGAAGCCACTTGCTGAAGCGAAGGATTTTACTTTTCTCCAAAACAGTTTGACTGTGATGTCCTGGGTCAGTTTATCCTGAATTCCACAACACTTTGTCCAGAGATGGCTGGATAAAACCAGAAATATCTGGTTTTGCTGGGGTTAAGTCAAACCCAGATCTTGCTACAGCCTCTATGTGTGTTTGTGTTTTCTGAACATCATCCATGCACTTTACGGCTTTGAATGAATTGTAGCATGTAACATTTTGTTTTGTTGCTGGTGATTGTAATTGAGGAAACTGGATAAAAAAAACCCTACACATTTAAGTTTTCTAGGTGGAAAGCTAGAGTAACTGAGGCCAACATCATAGTTTTGTTTGTAAAGATGACATTGAAGCCACTTGCGGAAGAGAAGGATTTTACGTTTCTCCAAAACCAGTTTGACTGCGATGTTCTTCATCAATTTAACTCGAATTCCACAACACTTTGTCTGGATATGGCTGGATCTACCCAGAAATTTATTGTTCTTTTTTCTCTGATTCCCAGATCTTGCTGCAGACTCTGTTTGTTTGTGTTTTCTGGGCATTATCCATGGATGTCATGGTTTTGAATGAATTTTAGCATGTGACAATATGTTTTCTTGCTGGCAAATTTAACCCAAATTCCACAACACTTTGTCCAGATATGGCTGGATGAAACCAGAAATATCCTATTCTGCTGTGGTTCACTCAATCCCTGATCTCCCTACACCATCTGTGTTTGTTTGTGTTTTCAGGGCATTATCTATGTACTTCACGGTTTTGAATGATTGTCATGTAACATTTATATTTAAATAAACTGTAATGTACACTGTAATGTTATAAACATATATATAATATATTACATGTTATTTTAAAATAATAATAAATATTATATTTAAATAAATATAATGTAACATATATATTCATGCCTGATCAGTATTTAAAGCTTATTGTTGCATATATAAATACTTAATTCTTTTCATTGCAAAGTACTATTCTGTTCAATTTTTGTGCAACTTTTAATCCATTCATTTACTAGTAGACAGTTTCATAATTTCCAGTATTGTGCTGTTACAAATAAAGCTGCAGTGAACATAGGCATACAGTTCTTTATATGGAAACGTATTTCATTTCACCGTGGCTGATACTTTAGTTGAATGTCTCACCTTTACGAAATCCAAAATTCTGATCTAAACACTTGTGTCCATTGAAGTCCCAATGACAGGGTCCACATCTGGCAGTCGGTCTTTCTAATTTTAACTGTTGAATGTGTAATGTCACCTTACTGTGGTTTTGGTCGTGTTTCTCCAATGTTTTAATATCGTGAGCATTTTTCACTTGTTTATTTGCTACCTTTATAATATTTTTATAAAGTTTCTATTACTACTAGTCCATTTTAGTTTGTTGGTTAATATTTTCATTAAAAATAAATATGTTCAATAAAAACATATATATGTTATGTATATATTAGTATATATATTATAAAACATGCAATATATATGATACATGCTAAATATATATTTAAATAAATTAAATGTAACATTTTATTTTCTTGCTGGGGAATGCATTTGAGGGAACTGGAGACAAAAGCTCTACACATTCATGTTTTCTAGGTACAAAGCTACAGTAACAGCGGCCAACATGATATTTGTGTTCATAAACATGACATTGAAGCCACTTTCTGAAGAGAATGATTTTACTTTTCTCCAAAAACAATTTGACTGTAATGCTCTGTGTCATGTTAACCCGAATTACACAACACAATTACCAGATATGGCTGGATCAAACCAGAAATCTCTGGTTCTGTTGTGGCTTACTCAATTCTATATCTAGCTAAAGCCTGTTTGTGTGTCTCTTTTGCATATTATCCATGAACTTCACTATTTTGAATGAATTTCAGCATGTTATATTTTGTTTTGTTGCTGGCGAATGCAATTACGGGAAGTAGAGACAAAAGGCTACACATTTATGTTTTCTAGGTAGAAGCTACAGCCATCAGGGGCAACATGATATTTGTGTTGGTAAACATGACATTGAAGCCACTTGCCAAAGAGAACGATTTTATTCTTCTCAAAATCCAGTTTGACTGCAATGTTGTGGGTCAATTTAACCCGAATTTCAAACACTTTCTGGATATTTCTGGATGAAACCAGAAATTTCTGGGTCTATTGTGGTTAACTCAATCCCATAATAAAGCCTTTGTGTTTGTGTTTTCTGGATATTATTCATGCCTGATCAGTATTTAAAACTTATTGTTGCACATGTAAATACTTCATATTTTTCATTGCTAAGTAGTATCCTGGTCAATGGATGTGCAACTATTTATCCATTCATCTATTAATCAACAGTTGCATAATTTCCAGTATTGTGATGTTGCAAATAAAGCTGTGGTGAACATAGGCACACAGTTCTTTATATGGAAACATATTTCATTTCTCTGTGGCTGATACTTTAGTTGAATGTCTCACATTTAAGAAATGCAAAATTCTGATCTAAACTTGTGTCCATTGAAGTCCCAAAGGCAGTGTCCATACCTGGTAGTCTGACTTTCTAATTTTTACTGTTGAATGTGTAATGTCATCTTACTGTTGGTTTGGTTATGTTTCTCCGATGTTTCATCATAGTGAGCATTTGTCACTTGTTTATTTGCTACCTTTATAAGATTTTCATAAAATTTCTATTACCTACTAGTCTATTTTAGTTGGTTGGTTAATATTTTCATTAAAAATAAATATTTTCAACAAAAATAAATATATATGTAATATATATTTTATATTATATATTATAATACATGTAATATATATGTTAAATGCTAAATTTATATTTAACTAAATAAAATGTAACATTTTGTTTTCTTGCTGGGGAATGCAATTGAGGGAACTCGATACACAAACCCTACATATTCAAGCATAAAGCCTCCATGTTTGTTTGTGTTTTCTTGATATTTGCCATGTACTTCACCGTTTTGAAGGAATTATAGCATGTAGTATTTCGTTTTTCTGCTGGCGAATGCAATTGAGGAAACTGGACACAGAAACCCTACATATTCCTGTTGTCTAGGTTGAAAACTAGAGTAACCACAGTGAACATCTTGTTTTTGTTTGTGACAATGATATTGAAGCCGCCTGCTGAAGAGAAGGATTTTACTTTTCTCAAAAACTTGTTTGACAGTAATGTTATGGGTCAATTTAACCTGAATTCCACAAGATTTATCCATATATGGCTGCATCAAACCAGAAATATCCAGTGCTGTTGTTGCTAACTCAATCCCAGATCTTGCTACAGCCTCTGTGTTTTTCTGTCTTTTCTGGACATTACCCACGGACTTCATGGGTTTGAATGAATTATAGCATGTAACATTTTGTTTTCAGCTGGGTAACTCTAATTTTGGAACTGGAGACAAATGCTCTACACATTCCTGTTTTCTAGGTAGAAAGCTACAGCAACCACAGCCAACATGATGTTTGTGTTTGTAAAAATGACACTGATGTCACTTGCCGAAGAGGATTTTACTTTTCTCCAAAACCAGTTTGACTGTGATGTTCTGGGTCAATTTAACCAAAATTCCACAACACATTTTCCAGATATGGCTGGATCAAACCAGAAATATCCGAGTCTGCTGTGGTTATCTCAATCCCAAGTATTGCTATGTCCTGTTTTTTTTTTTTTTTTGTCTTTTCCTGACATATACATTGATTTCTGGATTTGAATTAATTTTAGCATGTAACATATTGTTTTCAACTGGTTAACTCTAATTGATGGAACTGGAGAGAAAACTCCACACATTCGTGTTTTCTAATCAGAAAGCTATACCAACCAGGGCCAAAATAAGGTTTGTGTTTGTAAACATGACATTGAAATCACTTCCTATTTTACTTTTCTCCAAAACTAGTTTGGCTGTGAGGTTCTGTGTCAATTTAACATGAATTCCACAGCTCTTTGTCCGGATATGGCATGATCATACCAGAAATATCCAGTTTTGTTGTGGAAAACTCAATCCCTGATCTTGCTACACCCCCTGTTTGTATTTTCAGGGCATTATCCATGGATTTAACAGCTTTGAAAGACTTTTACATGTGACATTTTGTTTTCTTGTAGGCTAACTCTAATTGATGTAACTGGAGAGAAAGCTGTACACATTCATGTTCTGTCGGTAGAAAGCTACAGCAACTGTGTGTCAACATGACAATGAAGCCACTTGCCAAAGAGAAGGGTTTTACTTTTCTCCAAATCCAGTTTGACTGTGTTGTTCTGGGTAAATTTAACCAGAATTTCACAACAAATTGTACGGATATGGCTGGATCACACCAGAAATAGCTGGTTCTGCTGTGGCTAACTCAATCACAGATTTTGCTACAGCCTCTGTGCTTGTTTGAATTTTCTGGACAAAATCCATAGACTTCACAGTTTTGAATGAATTTTAGCCTGTAACATTTTTTTCATGCCAGCCAATGCCTTTTATGGAGCAGGAAAAAAAAAAAAAAAACATTACAAAATCAAGTTTTCCAGGCAGAATGCTACAGCAACCATTGCCAACATGATGTTTGTGTTTGTAAACAATATTGAAGCCACTTGCTGAAGAGAAGAATGATGGTACTTCTCTCAAAATCCAATTTGAAACTGATATTCTGGGTCAATTTAACCCAAATTCCACAGCAATTTGCCCGTATATGGCTGGATCACACCAGACATATCTGTTTCTTTTGTGGCTAACTCAATCTCAGATCTTTCTACAGCCCCTGGGTTTCTTTGTCTTTTCTGGACATTATCCATGATCTTCACAGTTTGAATAAATTTTAGCATGTAACAGTTTGTGCTCAACTGGCTATATCTAATTGATGGAGCTGGAGACATAAGCTCCACACATTCGTGTTTTCTAGGTAGAAAGCTACAGCAACCACCACTAACATGATATTTGTATTTGTAAGCATGACATTGAAGCCACTTGCCTAGGAAAAGGATTTTACTTTTCTCCTAAACTAGTTTGTCTGTGATCTTCTGGGTCAATTTAACCAGAATTTCACAAAACTTTGTCTGGATATGGCTAGATCAAACCAGAAATATCTGGTTCTTATGTTTCTAAATTATTCCAGATCTTGCTACAGCCTCTGTGTGTGTTTGTGTTTTCTGAACATTATCCATGCACTTCACAGTTTTGAATGAATTGAAGCATGTAACATTTTGTTTTCATGCTGGCCAATGCAATTGAGGGAACTGCATACAAAAACACTACAAAATCAGTTTTCTAGGCAGAATGCTATATATTACCATCACCAACATGATATCTGTGTTTGTAAACATGACATTGAATTTACTTGCCTAAGAGAAGAATTTGAATTTTCTCCCAAACCAGTTTTCCTGTGATTTTCTGTCTCAATTTAACCCAAATTCCACAACACTTTGTCCATATATGGCTGGGTTAAACCAGAAATGTTCGGTTCTGTTGTGGCTAACTCAATCCCCGAATAAAGCTTTCGTATATATTTGTGTTTTCTGGATATTATCCATGGACTTCATGGTTTTGAATGAATTTTAGCATGTAACATTTTGTTTTCCTGCTGGCAATGCAATTGAGGGAACAGGATACAGAAACCCTATAAATTCCTCTTTTCTAGATTGAAAGCTACAGCAACCATAGCCAACATGATATTTTTGTTTGTGAACATGACATTTATGCCACTTGCCAAAAAGAAGGATTTTACTTTTCTCCAAAACCAGTATGACTGTTATGTTCTGCATCAATTTAACCAGAATTCCATAGCATTTTGTCCAGATATGGCTGGATGAAACCAGAAATATCCAGTTCTATTGTGGCTAATTCATTTCCAGAACTTGCTACACCCTTTGTGTTTGTGTTTTCAGGACATTATCCATGAACTTCACTGTTTTGAATGAATTTTAGCATGTAAAATTTTGTTTTCAGCTTGCTAACTCTGCTGCAACTGAGACAAAAGCTCTACACATTCCTGTTTTCTAAGTAGAAAGCTACAGCAACTGCAGCCAACATGATGTTTGTGTTTGTAAACATGATATTGAATCCACTTGCTGAAGAGAAATTTCTTTTCTCAAAAACCAGTAAGACTGATTTTCTGGGTCAATTTAGCACATACTCCACAGCACTTTGTCCATATATTTCTTGATCAAACCATGTATTTCTGTGTCTGTTGTGGCTAACTCAATCAATGAATAAAGCCTTCGTGTAGGTTTGTCTTTTCTGGACATTATCCATGGACTTTATGTTTTTAAATGAATTTGGCATGTAATATTTTGTGTTCCTGCTGGCGAATGTAATTGAGGGGACTGGATACAGAATTCCTACACATTCGTGTTTTCTAGGTAGAAAGCCACAGCAACTGCGGCAAACATGATGTTTGTGTTTGTAAACATGACATTGAAGCTACTTGCTGCAGGGAAGTATTTTACTTTTCTCAAAATCCAGTTTGAATGTGATGTGCTGTGTCATTTTAACCCTAATTCTACACAATGATGTTTTTGGATATGACTGTATCAAACCAGAAATATATAGTCCAGTTGTGGCTAACTCAATCCCAGCTCTTGCTACAGCCTCTGTGTGTGTTTATGTTTTCTGGACATTATCCATGGACTTCACAGTTTTGAAGGAATTTTAGCATGTCACATTTTGTTTTCAGCTGGCTGACTCTAGTTGATGGATCAGGAGACAAAAGCTATACATATTTGAGTTTCTGAGGTATAGTATTCATTCAAAACAATGAAGTTAATGGATAATATGCAGAAAAGACACACAAACAAAGAGGCTTTAGCAAGATCTGGGTCATTTTAACCCGAATTCTAAAGCACTTTGGATATGGTTGGATCAAACCAGAAATATCTGGTTCTGCTGTGGCTATCTCAGTCCCAGACCTTCTACAGCCTCTGTGTTTGTATGTGTTTTCTGGACATTATCCAAGGACTTCATGGCTCTGAATGCATTGTAGCATGTAACATTTTGTATTCTAGCTGGTGAATGCAAGTGATGGAACTGGAGGGAAAAAAACCTACATTTTGAAGTTTTCTAGGTAGAAAGCTAGAGTAACTGCAGCTGACATTTTATTTATGTTAGTAAACATGACATTGAAGCCACTTGCCAAAGAATAGGGTTTTACTTTCTCCAATACCACTTTGACTGTGATATTCTGGGTCAATTTAACCCGAATTCCACCACACTTTGTCTGGATATTTCTGGATCACACCAGACATATCCAGTTCTGTTGTGGCTAACTCAATCCCAGATCTTGCTACAGCCTCTGTATTTGTTTGGGTTTTCTGGACATTAACAATGGATTTCACAGTTTTGAATGAAATTTAGCATATAAAATTTATATTTAAATAAATAAATGTAACATATATAAAATGTTAATATTATATAATATATAACATATATGTTACATGTTATTATAATAATGCATATTATCTTTAAATAAATAAAATGTAACATATATATTCATGACTGATCAGTATTTAATACTTATTGTTGCATATGTAAATACTTCATTCTTTTCGTTGCTAAGTAGTATTCTGTTCAATGGATGTGTAACTGTTAATCCATTCATCTACTAGTAGACAGTTTCATAATTTCCAGTATTGTGCTGTTACAAATAAAGCTGCAGTGAACATAGGCATACAGTTCTTTTTTTTTCATTTTTGTAACTATTCTTTTTTTTAACTTTTATTTAATGAATATAAATTTCCAAAGTACAGCTTATGGATTACAATGGCTTCCCCCCCATAACGTCCATCCCACCCACAACCCTCCCCTTTCCCACTCCCTCTCCCCTTCCATTCACATCAAGATTCATTTTCGATTCTCTTTATATACAGAAGATCAGTTTAGCATACATTAAGTAAAGGTTTCAACAGTTTGCACCCACATAGAAACACAAAGTGAAAAATACTGTTTGAGTACTAGTTCTAGGCATACAGTTCTTTATGTGGAAACATATTTCATTTCTCCGTGGCTGATACTTTAGTTGAATGTCTCACTTTTTAAGAAATGAAAAATTCTGAGCTGAAATTGTGTCCATTGATGTCCCAAAGGCAGCGTCCATACCTGGTAGTCTGACTTCCTAATTTTAACTGTTGAATGTGTAATGTCATCTCATTGTAGTTTTGGTTGTGTTTCTCCACTGTTTCATTATAGTGAGCATTTTTCACCTATTTATTTGCTACATTTATAAGATTTTCATAAAATTTCTATTACTACCAATCTATTTTAGATAGTTGGTTAATATTTTCATTAAAATAAATATGTTCAACTATATATATGTATGTTATATATTATTTATTATATCAATTACAATAGCATAATATATTTGATACTCGCTAAATTTATATTGAAATAAATTAAATGTAACTTTTTGTTTTCTTGCTGGGGATTGCAATTGAGGGAACTCGATACAAAGGCTCTATACATTATTGTTTTCTAGGTAGAAAGCTACAGCAACCACGGCCAACATATTTGTGTTTGTGAACATGACATTGAAGCTACTTGCCAAAGAGAATGATTTTACTTTTCTCCAAAACCAGTTTGACTGTGATTTTCTGGGTCAATTTATCCCGAAGTTCACAACACTTTTTCCAGGTATGGCTGGATCAATCAGGAATATCCAGTTCTTTTTTCCCTAACACAATCCCCTTTCTTGATACAGCCTTTGTGTTTGTTTATGTTTTCTGGATATTATCCATGACTTCATAGTTTTGAATGAATAGCAGCATGTAACATTTTGTTTTATACATGGCGAATGCAAGTGAGGGAACTTGAGACAAATGCCCTACACATTCATGTTTTCTAGGTAAAAATCTACAGTAACTGCAGCAAATATGATATTTGTGTTATTAAACATGACATTGAAGACATTTGCCGAATAGAAGAATTTCACTTTTCTCGAAAACCAGTTTGACTGTGATGTTCTAGGTAAATTTAACCCAAATTCCACAATACTTTGTCCAGATATGGCAGGATCATACCAGAAATATCGGTTCTTTTGTGGCTAACTAAATACCTGATCTTGCTACGCTGCCTATGTTCATTTGTGTTTTCAGGGCATTATCCAAGGACTTCATGGTTTTGAATGAATTTTAGCATGTAACATTTTGTTTTCATGCTGGCCAATGCAATTGAGGGAACTGGATACAAAACACTACATAATTGATTTTTCTAGGCATGATGTTACAATAACCATGGCCAGAATGATGCTTGTGTTTGTGAACATGATATTGAAGCCACTTGACAAAGAGGAGGATTTTACTTTCTCCAAAAACAGTTCGACTGTAATGTACTGGGTCAATTTAACCCGAATTCCACAAATATTTTTCTGGATATGGTTGGATCACACCAAATATATCTGGTTCTGTTGTAGCTAACTCAATCCCAGATCTTGTTGCAAGCTCTGTGTTTCTTTGTCTTTTCTGGACATTATCCATGGACTTCACTGTTTTGAATGAATTGTAGCATGTAACATTTTGTTTTCAGCTGGCTAACTCTAATAGATGGAAATGGAGACAAAAGCACTACACACTCCAGTTTTCTAAGTAGAAAGCTACAGCAACCATGGCCAACATGATGTTTGTGTTTCTAAACATGACATTGAAGCCATTTGCCGAAGAGAAGGATTTTACAACTGTCAAAATCCAGTTTGACTGTGATTTTCTGGGTGAATTTAACCAGAATTCCACAACACTTTGTCCAGATATGACTGAGGTAAAACCAGAAATATCTGGTTCTGTTGTTTCCTAACTCATTCCCAGATCTTGTTAAAGCCTCTGTGTTTGTTTGCCTTTTCCAGACAAAGTCCATGGACTTTACTGTTTGAATGAATTTTAGTATGTAACATTTTGTTTTCAGCTGGGAATCTCTAATTGATGGTACAGGAGACAAAAGCTCCACACATTCGTATTTTCTAGGTAGAAAACTACAGCAACAACAGATAACATTATACTTGTGTTTCTAAATATGATATTGAAGCCAATTTCCTAACATAAGGATTTTACTTTTCTCCCAAACCAGTTTGCCTGTGATTTCTGTGTCAGTTTAAACCACATTCCACAGCACTTTGTCCAGATAAGGCTGGATCAAACCAGAAATAGGCGGTTCTGCTGTGGCTAACTCAATCCCAGATCTTGATACAGCCTCTGAGTATGTTTGTCTTTTCTGGACATTATCCATGAACTTCATTGTTTTGAATGTATTTTAGCACGTAACTTTTTTTCAGCTGGCTAATTCTAATTGATCGTACAGAAGACAAAAGCGCCACACATTCATGTTTTCTAGGTTGAAATCTAAAGCAAACACGGCCAACATGATATTTGTGTTTGTAAACATGACATTGAAGCCACCTGCCTAATAGAAGGATTTTACTCTTTTCCAAAACCAGTTTGTCTGTGATCTTCTTGGTCAATTTAACCCAAATTCCACAAGACTTTGTCCGGATATGGCTGGATCAAACCAGAAATATCCGGTTCTGTTTTGGCTAACTCAATCCCAGTTCTTCTTAAAGCCTCTTTGCTTGTGTGTCTTTTCTGCATATTATCTATGAACTTCACTGTTTTAATGAATTTTAGCATGTAATATTTTGTTTTCTTGCTCACAAATTAAGTTGAGAGAACTGGAGACAAAAGCTCTACACATTCTAGTTTCCTAGGCAGAAAGCTAGAGCACCGTGGCCAGCATGATGTTTGTGTTTGTAAACATGACATTGAAGCCACATGCCAAAGAGAAGGATTTTACTTTTATCAAAATCCTTTTTGCCTGTTATTTTCTGAGTCAATTTAACCCAAATTCCACAACACTTTGTCTGAATATGGCTGGATCATACCAGAAATATCTGGTTCTGTTGTGGCTAACTCAATCGAAGAATAAAGCATCCATGTTTGTTTGTGTTTACTGGACATGAGCCATGGACTTCACATTTTTGAATGAATTTTTTAGTCTGTAACATTTTGTTTTTTTGCTGGCAAATGCAATTGTGGGAACTGGATGCAAATATCCTACACATTCTTATTTTCTAGGTAGAAAACTAACAACTGCGGCAAACATGATATTTGTGTTGTAAACATGACATTGAAGCCACTTTCCGAAGAGAAGGATTTTACTTTTCTCAAAATCCAGTTTGAATGTGATGTTTTCTGTCATTTTTACCTTAATTTTACACCACATTGTCCAGATGCCTGGATGAAATCAGAAATATCCGATTCTTTTGTGGCTAACTCAATCCCAGGTCTTGCTACATCCATTTGTTTGTCTTTTCTGGACATTGCCCATGGACTTCATGGTTTTGAATGTATTTTAGCATATAGCATTTTGTTTTCAGTTGAGTATATCTAAATGATTATACTGGAGAGTAAAGCTCCGCACATTCGTATCCTCTAGGTAGAAACCTACAGCAACAACAGCCAACATATTTGTGTTTGTAAACATGATATTGAAGCCAGGTGCCAAAGAGAAGGATTTTACTTTTCCCCAAAGCAGTTTGACTGTGAATTTCTGGATCAATGTAACCTGAAATCCACAACAGGTTATCCAGATATTTCTGGATCTAACCAGAAATTTCCTGTTCTGTTGTGGCTTACTCAGTCCCAAAAAAAAGTCCTCGTGTTTGTTGGTGTTTTCTAGACATTGTCCATGGACTTCACGGTTTTGGATGTATTTTAGCTTGTAACATTTAGTTTTCCTGCTGGTGAATGCAAATAAGGGAATTGAATACCAAAACTCTACATATTCATGTTTTCTAGGTAGAAAGAGCATCAGCAGCCAACATGACATTTGTGTTTGTAAACATGACATTGAAGCCACTTGCAGAAGAGAAGGATGGTACTTTTCTCCAAAGCCAGTTTGACTGTGATGTTCTGGGTCAATTTAACTCGAATTCCACAACACGTTGTCCAGATATGGCTGGAACAAACCAGAAATATCTGGTTCTTTTGTTTCCAAATCATTCCCAGATCTTGCTACAGCCTCTGTGTTTGTTTGGGTTTTCTGGATATTATCCATGGACTTCACGGTTTTGAATGAATTTTAGCCTATAACATTTTATTTCATGCCAGCCAATGCCTTTGATGAAATAGGATACAAAAACACTTTACATTAGATTTTTCTAGGCAGAAGACTGCAGTAACCATGGCCAACATGATGTTTGTGTTTGTAAGCATGACATTGAAGCCACTTGCCGAAGAGAAGGATTTTACTTTTCTTCGAAACTAGTTTGACTGTGATGTTCTGGGTCAATTTAACCCAAATTCCACAACACTTTGTCCAGATTTGGCTGGATCTAACAAACAGTATCCGGTTCTGTTGTGGCTAACTCAATCCCAGATCTTGCTGCAAGCTCTGTGTTTGTCTTTTCAGGATATTATCCATGGACTTCACGGTTTTGGATGAATTTTAGCATGTAACATTTTGTTTTCAGCTGACTAACTGTAATTGATGGAACTGGAGACAAAAGCTGTACACATTCGTGTTTTCTAGGAAGAAAGCTACAGCAACCAAGGCCAAAATGATGTTTGTGTTTGTAAACTTGACATTGAAGCCACTTGCCAAAGAGAAGGATTTTATTTCTCTCAAAAAACAGTTTAAGTCTGAGGTTCTGGGTCAATATAACATGAATTCCACAACACATTTTCTGGATATGGCTGTATCTAACCAGAATTATCTGGTTCTGTTGTTTCTTAACTCATTCCCAGATCTTGTTAAAGCCTCTGTGTTTGTCTTTTCCAGACAAAGTCCATGGACTTTACTGTTTGGATGAATTTTATTATGTAACATTTTGTTTTCAGCTGGGAATCTCTAATTGATGGTACTAGGTTGAAAGCTACAGCAACCATGGCGAACATATTTTTGTTTGTGACCATGACATTGTATCTACTTGCCGAAGAGAACTTTTCTCCCAAACCAGTTTGTATGTGATTTTCTGGGTCATTTTAACCCAAATTCCACAACACTATGTCCAGTTATGGCTGGATCAAACCAGAAATATCTGGTTCTGTCGTGGCTAACTCAATCCCAGAATTTATCCTCCATGTTTCTTTGTTTTTCATGGATATTATCCATTGACTTCATGGTTTTTAATGAATTTTAGCATGTAATATTTTGTTTTCCTGCTGGCGCATACAATTGAGGGAACTGCATACAGAAACTGTATACAGTCCTGTTTTTTAGGCTGAAAGCTACAGCAACCATGGCCAACATAATATTTTTGTTTGTGACCATGACATTGATGCCACTTGCTGAAGAGAACTATTATACTTTTCTGAATAAGCAGTTTGACTGTGATTTTCTGGGTCATTTAACCTGACTTCCACAACACTTTGTCCAGATATGGCTGGATCAAACCAGAAATATCCGGTTCTGTTGTGGCTAACTCAATCGCAGATCTTGCTACATCCTCTGTGTTTGTGTTTTCTGGACATTATCCATGGACTTCACACTTTTGAAAGAATTTTAGCAACTTACATCCTGTTTGTGTGTTTGTCTTTTCTGGACATTATCCATGAACTTCACTGTTTTGAATGAATTTTAGCATGTAACATTTTGTGTTCAGCTGGCTAACATTAATTGATGGAACTGGAGGTGAAAGTTCTACACATTCGTGTTTTCTAGGTAGAGAGCTATTACAACCACCGCCCGCATGTTGTTTGTGTTTGTGAACATGACATTGAAGCCACTTGCCAAAGAGAAGGATTTTACTTTTCTTCCGAATCAGTTTACCTGTGATTTTTCTGCGTCATTTTAACCCGAATTCCAAAACACATTGGCCGGGTATGGCTGGATCAAACCAGAAATTTCCAGTTTTGTTGTGGCTAATTCAATCCCAGATCTTGCTACAGCTTCTGTGTTTATTAGTCATTTCTGGACATTATCAATGAACTTCACTGTTTTGAATGAATTATAGATTTTAACATTTTGTTTTCAGCTGGCTAACTCTAATTGTCTAATTGAGACAAAAGCTCCACACATTCCTGTTTTCTAGATTGAAAGCTAAAGCAACCACGGCCAACATGATATTTGTTTGTAAGCATGATATTGAAGCCACTTGATGAAGGAAGGATTTTACTTTTCTCCCAAAGCAGTATGACTGTGATTTTCCGGGTCAATGTAACCAGATGTCCACAACACTTTGTCCAGATATTTCTGGTTAAAACCAGAAATCTCCAGTTCTGTTGTGGCTTACTCCATCCAAAAATAAAGCCTCCGTGTTTGTTGGTGTTTTCTCGACATTATCGATTAACTTCATGGTTTTGAATGAATTTAACATGTAACATTTTGTTTTCATGCAAGCCAATGTAATTGATGGAACTAGATACACACTATACAATCAAGGTTTCAAGGGAGAATGCTACAGTAATAGTGGCAAACATGATGTTTGTGTTTGCAAACATGATTTTGAAGCCACTTGCCGAAGAGAAAGATTTTACTTTTCTCAAAATCCAGTTTGACTGTGATGTTCTGGGTCAATTTAACCAGAATTCCACAACACTCTTTCCAGATATGATTGGATGAAACCAGAAATATCTGATTCTCTTTTGGCTAAGGCAATCCCAGATCTTCCTAAGGCCTCTTTGCGTGTATGTCTTTTCTGCACATTATCCATGAACTTCACTGTTTTAAATGAATTTTAGCCTGCAATATCGTGGTTTCTTGCTGGTGAATGTGATTTAGGGAACTGGAGACAAAAGCTCTACACATTCGTGTTTTGTAGGTAGAAAGCTACAGCAATCATGACCAAAATAATATTTGTGTTTGTAAACATGATATTGAAGCCACTTGCCTAATAGAAGGATTTTACTTTTCTCCAAAACCAGTTTGAGTTTGATTTTCTTGGTCAGTTTAACCTGCATTCCACAGCACTTTGTCTGGATATTTCTGGATGAAACCAGAAATTTCTGGGTCTGTTGTGGCTAACTCAATCGAAGAATAAAGCCTCCGTGTTTATTTGTGTTTTCTGGACATTATCCATGGACTTCACATTTTTGAACGAATTTTAGCATGTAACATTTTGTTTTCCTGCTGACAAAGGCAATTGAGGGAACTAGATACAGAAACCGTACACATTCATTTTTCTAGGTAGAATACTACAGCAACTGCAGCAAACATGATGATTCTGTATGTAAACATGACATAGAAGACACTTGCCAAAGAGAAGGATTTACTTTTCTCAAAATCCAGTTTGAATGTGATGCTCTGTGTCATTTTAACCTGAATTCCAAAACACTTTGTCCAGATATGGCTGGATCAAACCAGAAATATCCAGTTCTTTTGTGGCTAACTCAATCCCAGATCTTGCTACAGCCTCTGTGTTTGTGTGTTCTGGACATTATATGGACTTCACAGTTTTGAATGAATTGTAGCATGTAACATTTATATTAACATAAAATGTAAATTTTATAATGTGTTAATATTATATTATATATACATACACATACATAAACATATACATACATATATAACATGTATATTACATGTTATTGTAATATAATACACACTATATTTATTTTTTTTTATCTTTTATTTAATGAATATAAATTTCCAAAGTACGACTCATGGGTTACAATGGCTTCCCCCCCCATACCGTCCCTCCCACCAACAACCCTCCCCTTTCCCACTCCCTCTCCCCTTCCATTCACATCAAGATTCATTTTCGATTATCTTAATATACAGAAGATAAGCTTAGTATACCTTAAGTAAGTATTTCAACAGTTTGCTCCCACACAGAAACATAAAGTGAAAAATAATAGATGATTTTTTTTAAATGATGATGAAATCAGATCAGACCTATTGTCATGTTTAATCCCAGTGAGAGTCAAGTTGGGAATTGAAAATTTCTTTCTTTTTTTTTTTTTTTTTTTTACAGAAGATCAGTTTAGTGTACATTAAGTAAAGATTTCAGTCGTTTGCACCCCCATAGAAACACAAAGTGAAATATACTGTTTGAGTACTCGTTATAGCATTAAGCCTCAGTGTACAGCACGTTAAGGATAGAGATCCTACATGAGGAGTAAGTGCACAGTGACTCCTGTTGTTGACTTTACAAATTGACACTCCTGTTTATGGCATCAGTAATCTCCCTATGCACCAGTTATGAGTTTCCAAGGCTATGGAAGCCCCTTGAGTTCTCCGACTCTTATCTTGTTTAGACACGGTCATAGTCAAAGTGGAGGTTCTCTCCTCCCTTCAGAGAAAGGCACCTCCCTCTTTGAAGACCTGTTCTTTCCACTGGGATCTCACTCACAGAGATCTTTTGCCAGAGTGTCTTGGCTTTCCATGCCTGAAATACTCTCATGGGCTTTTCAGCCAGATCCGAGTGCCTTTAGGGCTGATTCTGAGGCCACAGTGCTATTTAGGACATCCGCCATTCTATGAGTCTGCTGAGTATCTCACTTCCCATGTTGGATCACTCTCCCCTTTATTTATTCTATTGGTTGGTGTTAGCAGATACTAGACTTGTTTATGTGCTCCCTTTGACTCTTAGTCCTTTCATTATGATCAATTGTGAACTGAAATTGATCACTTGGAGTAGTGAGATGGCATTGGCACATGCCACCTCGATGGGATTGAATTGGAATCCTCTGGTATGTTTCCAACTCTACCATTTGGGGCAAGTCAGCCCGAGCATGCCCCAAATTATACATCTCTTCCCTCTCTTATTCCCACTCTTATGTTTAACAGGGATCACATTTCAGTTAATTTTCAACACTTAAGAATAACTGTGTGATAATTACAGAATTAAACCAGTCATATTAAGTAGAACAGACAAAAAAAAATACTATGAGGGATAATGTATTAAGTTGTCCATTAGCAGTCAGAGCTATGCTGATCAAATCACCATTTCTCATAGTGTCCATTTCACTTCAGGAGGTTTCCTTTTTGGTGTTGAGTCAGTTGTCACCGATCAGGGAGAACATATGGTATTTGTCCCTTTGGGACTGGCTTACTTCACTCAGCATGATGTGTTCCAGATTCCTCCATTTTGTTGCAAATGACTGGATTTCGTTGTTTCTTACTGCGGTATAGTACTCTAAAGAATACATATCCCGGCCGGCGCCGCGGCTCACTAGGCTAATCCTCCGCCTAGCGGCACCAGCACACCGGGTTCTAGTCCCGGTCGGGGCACTGGATTCTGTCCCAGTTGCCCCTCTTCCAGGCCAGCCCTCTGCTGTGGCCCGGGAGTGCAGTGGAGGATGGCCCAGGTGCTTGGGCCCTGCACCCCATGGGAGACCAGGAAAAGCACCTGGCTCCTGGCTCCTGCCATCGGATCGGTGCGGTGCGCCGGCTGCAGCGCGCCGGCCGCGGCGGCCATTGGAGGGTGAACCAACGGCAAAAGGAAGACCTTTCTCTCTGTCTCTCTCTCTCACTGTCCACTCTGCCTGTCAAAAAAAAAAAAAAAAAGAATACATATCCCATAATTTCTTTATCCAGTCTACCGTTGATGGGCATTTAGGTTGGTTCCAGGTCTTGGCTATTGTGAATTGTGCTGCAATAAACATTAGGGTGCAGACCGCTTTTTTGTTTATCAATTTAAACTCCTTTGGGTAAATTCCAAGGAGTGGGATGGCTGGGTCGAATGGTAGGGTTATATTCAGGTTTCTGAGGAATCTCCAGACTGACTTCCATAGTGGCTTGACCAGTTTGCATTCCCACCAACAGTGGGTTAGTGTCCCTTTTTCCCCACATCCTCGCCAGCATCTGTTGTTGGTAGATTTCTGCATGTGAGCCATTCTAACCGGGGTGAGGTGAAACCTCATTGTGGTTTTGATTTGCATTTCCCTGATTGCTAGTGACCTTGAACATTTTTTCATGTGCCTGTTGGCCATTTGGATTTCCTCTTTTGAAAAATGTCTATTGAAGTCCTTGGCCCATCTCTTAAGTGGGTTGTTGGTTTTGTTTTTGTGGAGTTTCTTGATCTCTTTGTAGATTCTGGTTATTAACCCTTTATCTGTTGCATAGTTTGCAAATATTTTTTCCCATTCTGTCGGTTGTCTTTTCACTCTCCTGACTGTTTCTTTTGCAGTACAGAAGTTCTCAATTTGATGCAATCCCAATAGTTGATTTTGGCTTTGACTGTCTGTGCCTCCCGGGTCTTTTCCAGAAATTCTTTGCCTGTGCCAATATCTTGAAGGGTTTCTCCAATGTTCTCTAATAACTTAATGGTGTCAGGACGAAGATTTAGGTCTTTAATCCACGTTGAGTTGATTTTTGTGTAAGGTGTAAGGTAGGGGTCTTGCTTCATGCTTCTGCACGTGGAAATCCAGTTTTCCCAGCACCATTTATTGAATAGACTGTCCTTGCTCCAGGAATTAGTTTTAGATCCTTGATCAAATATAAGTTGGCTGTAGATGTTTGGGTTGATTTCTGGTGTTTCAATTCTGTTCCATTGGTCTATCCATCTGTTTCTGTACCAGTACCATGCTGTTTTGATTACAACTGCCCTGTAGTATGTCCTGAAGTCTGGTATTGTGATGCCTCCGGCTTTGTTTTTGTTGTACAAGATTGCTTTAGCTATTCGAGGTCTCTTGTGCCTCCATATGAATTTCAGCATCATTTTTTCTAGATCTGCGAAGAATGTCTTTGGTATCTTGATTGGGATTGCATTGAATGTATAAATTGCTTTTGGGAGAATGGACATTTTGATGATGTTGATTCTTCCAATCCATGAGCATGGAAGATTTTTCCATTTTTTGGTATCCTCTTCTATTTCTTTCTTTAAGGTTTTGTAATTTTCATCGTAGAGATCTTTAACGTCCTTGGTTAAGTTTATTCCAAGGTATTTGCTTGTTTTTGTAGCTATTGTGAATGGGATTGACCTTAGCAGCTCTTTCTCAGTCATGGCATTGCTTGTGTATACAAAGGCTGTTGATTTTTGTGCATTGATTTTATATCCTGCCACTTTGCCAAACTCCTCTATGAGTTCCAATAGTCTCTTAGTAGAGTTCTTTGGATCCTCTAAGTACAGAATCATATCGTCTGCAAAGAGGGATAGTTTGACTTCTTCCTTCTTGATTTGTATTCCTTTGATTTCTTTTTCTTGTCTGATGGCTCTGGCTAAAACTTCCAGAACTATGTTAAATAGCAGTGGTGAGAGTGGGCATCCCTGCCTGGTGCCAGATTTCAGTGGAAATGCTTCCAACTTTTCCCCATTCAATAGGATGCTGGCTGTGGGTTTTTTATAAATTGCTTTGATTATATTGAGGAATGTTCCTTCTATACCCAATTTGCTTAGAGTTTTCATCATGAAAGGGTGTTGACTTTTATCAAATGCTTTCTCTGCATCAATTGAGATAATCATATGGTTTTTCTTCTGCAGTCTGTTAATGTGGTGAATCACATTGATTGATTTGCGAATGTTGAACCATCCCTGCATACCAGGGATGAATCCCACTTGGTCTGGGTGGATGATTTTCCTGATGTGTTGTTGTATTCTATTGGCCAGAATTTTATTGAGGATTTTTGCGTCTATGTTCATCAGGGATATTGGTCTGTAATTTTCTTTCAGTGCTGCATCTTTCTCTGGCTTAGGGATTAAGGTGATGCTGGCTTCATAGAAAGAATTTGGGAGGATTCCCTCTTCTTCGATTGTTCTGAATAGTTTGAGAAGAAATGGGATTAGTTCTTCTTTAAATGTCTGGTAGAATTCAGCGGTGAATCCATCTGGTCCTGGGCTTTTCTTTGTTGGGAGGGCCTTTATTACTGTTTCAATTTCTGTTTCAGTTATGGGTCTATTTAGGTTTTCGATGTCTTCATGGTTCAATTTAGGTAGGTTGCATGTGTCCAGGAATCTATCCATTTCTGATAGGTTTTCCTGTTTGCTGGCGTACAGGTCCTTGTAGTAATTTCTGATGATTCTTTTTATTTCTGTGGTGTCTGTTGTTACGTTTCCTTTTTCATCTCTGATTTTATTGATTTGGGTCTTTTCTCTTCTTTTTTTAGTTAGTTGGGCCAATGGGTGTCAATTTTGTTTATTTTTTCAAAAAACCAGCTTCTCGCTTGGCTGATTTTTTGTAATGTTTTTTTGGATTCAATCCTGTTAATTTCTTCTCTGATTTTAATTATTTCTCTTCTCCTACTAGATTTGGGTTTGGTTTGCTGCAGTTTTTCTAGGTCCTTGAGGTGCGCTGAAAGCTCATTTATTTGGTACCTTTCCAATTTCTTGGTATAGGCACCTATTGCTATAAATTTGCCTCTCAATACTGCTTTTGCTGTATCCCATAAGTTTTGATATGTTGTGTTGTTGTCTTCATTTACTTCCAGAAAGTTTTTGATTTCTCTTTTGATTTCTTGAATGACCCAGTGTTCATTCAGGAGCATGTTGTTCAGTCTCCATGTGTTTGCATACTTTCTGGGGTTTCCTGAGTTGCTAATTTCCAGCTTCATCCCGCTGTGGTCTGAGAAGCTGCATGGTATGATTCTAATTCTTTTAAATTTGCTGAGACTTGCTTTATGGCCTAGTATGTGGTCAATCCTAGAGAAGGTTCCATGCGCTGCTGAGAAGAATGTGAAGTCTGTAGATGTAGGGTTGAAAGTTCTGTAGATATCTGTTAGATCCATTTGGGCTATAGTGTCATTTAAATCTGCTGTTTCCTTGTTGATCTTCTGTCCGGATGATCTGTCTATTTCTGAGAGTGGAGTATTGAAGTCCCCCAGTACTATTGTATTGGAATCTAAATCTCCCTTTAAGTCCCTTAACATATCTTTTAAATAGACCGGTGCCCTGTAATTAGGTGCATATACATTTATAATAGTTACATCTTCCTGTTGAATTGAACCCTTAATCATTATATAGTGTCCCTCTTTGTCTCTCTTAACAGTTTTTGTATTAAAGTTTATTTTGTCTGATATTAATATGGCTACACCTGCCTTTTTTTGGTTTCTGTTGGCATGGAATATCTTTTTCCAACCTTTCACTTTCAGTCTGCATGCCTCTTTGTTAGAGAGATGTGTTTCTTGTAGGCAACAAATAGTTGGGTTGTGTTCTGTGAGCCAGTCAGCTAAACGGTGTCTTTTAACTGAAGAATTCAGACCATTAATGTTCAATGTGACTATTGATACGTAGTGACTTTGCCCTGCCATTTTCCCGGAAATATTTTCTAGTATATGCTTTGAGCTTCCCATGCTCTTTTACTGGTAGGTGTTATTCCTTTCCCTTCTTTCATATTGATGGCCGTGTTTCTGTGTTTCTGAGTGTAGCACATCTTTAAGTATCTTTTGCAGGGCCGGACGAGTGGCGGCAAAGTCTTTCAATTTCTGTTTGCTATGAAAGGTCTTTATTTCACCTTCATTCACAAATGAGAGCTTGGCAGGATATAATATTCTGGGCTGGCAATTTTTCTCTCTTAGCACCTGTGCTATGTCTTGCCATTCCCTCCTAGCTTGTAGGGTTTCTGATGAGAACTCAGCTGTGAGTCTGATTGGAGATCCTCTGAGAGTAATCTGACGTTTCTCTCTTGCACATTTTAGGATCTTTTCTTTATGTTTCACTGTGGTAAGTTTAATTACCACGTGTCGTGGTGAGGATCTCTTTTGGTCATGTTTATTGGGGGTTCTATGAGCTTCCTGTACTAGGATATCTCTGTCCTTCTCCAAACCTGGAAAGTTCTCTGCTAGTATCTCACTAAAAAGGCCTTCCAATCCTTTCTCTCTCTCCATGCCTTCAGGAAATCCTAGAACTCGAATGTTGGTTTTTTTAATAGTATCCTGTAGATTCCCAACAATATTTTTTAGGTTTCTAATTTCCTCTTCTTTTCTTTGGTTTGACTGTATGTTTTCCTGTGCTCTATCTTCTAAGTCCGATATTCTCTCTTCTGCTTCACCCATTCTGTTTTTAAGGCTTTCTAATGTGTTTGTCATTTGATCTATTGAGCTCTTCATTTCATTTTGATTTCTCTTGACTATTACACTTTCCTGTTCTACTAGTTTCTGAGTTTCATTTTGACTCTTCCTTAAAATTTCATTTTCACGAGAGAGATTTTCAATCTTGTCCATTAAGGATTTCTGTAGTTCAAGGATTTGCTTTTGAAAACTTCTAAATGTTCTTATCATAAATTTTTGAAATCCGTATCTTGCATTTCTTCTATCTCATCATCTTCATACTCTTGGCTTGGGGTGTTTTGCTTATTTGGAGGCATCATAGTGTCATCGTTGATCTTGCTCCCTCTATCTGTGTTTGTTACTCGGCATAGTTAATTCTTCTTGCGTCACTGTGCGTTTTTTTTTTTCTTTTTTTTTTTTTTTTTATTTATACTGTGTCCGTGTTAAGTGGACTGCCTGCTGTTGGAGGAGCCTTGGAGGCTTGAGATGGGTGCGGCCTGAGAGCTCTGCCTGGTTCTTCCAGGTTAAGGGTGTGCAAAGGTGACACCCTCAGGTTATGCGTGGTAAATCTCTCTCTTTTTATTTATTTATTTATTTTATTTATTCAGGGGGTAAGTAACACCGCAGGGCACGGCTGTGCAGAATTGATGGTATTTAGCTTCCAGTCTTTGGCTCCTCTGGACTCCCACTGGGTTGCCTAGGCTACTGAATTGTAGTGACTCAGTTCCTTAGCTCTCCCCCATTGATATGTAAATCCAGAGCGCAGGCCTGCTCTTTGTCTCTTGGGAATTCTAGCCTTGCAGCCTTGTAACCTTTGCAAGGTTAGGGGGAAGAGAAACCCCGAAGCTTTTTTTTTTCCTTCTTTCCGGTAGTGAGTTTGCTGCACTTTCCGGCCCCCCTCAAAAATATGGAACGCTTCACGAATTTGCGTGTCATAAATAAATAAATAAAATGTGACACATATATTCATGCCTGATCAGTAATTAAAGCTTATTGTTGCATATGTAAATACTTCATTCTTTTCGTTGCTAAGTAGTATTCTGTTCAATGGACGTGCAACTGTTTATCCATTCATCTATTAGACAGTTGCACAATTTCCAGTATTGTGCTGTTACAAATAAAGCTGCAGTGAACATAGGCATACAGTTCTTTATATGGAAACATATTTCATTTCACCGTGGCTGATACTTTAGTTGAATGTCTCACTTTTTAAGAAATGAAAAATTCAGAGCTGAAATTGTGTCCACTGAAGTCCCAAAAACAGCGTCCATACCTGGTAGTCTGACTTCCTAATTTTAACTGTTGAATGTGTAATGTCATCTCATTGAGGTTTTGGTTGTGTTTCTCCACTGTTTCATTATAGTGAGCATTTTTCACCTGTTTATTTGCTACCTTCTATTACTACTGGTCTATTTTAGTTGGTTGGTTAATATTTTCATAAAAATAAATATGTTCAACAAAAAGTATATGCATGTTATATATTATTTATTATAGATTGCAATAACATAATTTATATGATACACACTAAATTTATATTTAAATAAATAAAATGTAACATGTTTTCTTGCTGAGGAATGCAATTGAGGTAACTCAATACAAAAGCTCCACACGTTATTGTTTTCTAGGTAGAAAGCTACAGCAACCACAGCCAATATGACATTTGTGTTCGTGAACATGATATTGAAGCCACTTGCCAAAGAGAAGGATTTTACTTTTCTCAAAATCCAGTTTGACTGTGAGGTTCTGGGTCAATTTATCCTGAATTCCACAACACTTTGTCACCATATGGCTGGATCTAACCAGAAATATCTGGTTCTTTTGTTTCTAAATCATTCCCAGATTTTGCTACAACCTCTGTGTTTGTGTTTTCTAGAACTTATCCATGGACTTCACAGTTTTGAATGAATTTTAGCATGCAACATTTTTATTACAATAAAAAATTAACCTATATGTTAATATTTTATAACTTATTTATAACATATATATTACATGTTATTATAATATAGTAATACATATTATATTTAAATAAAGAAAATATAACATATATATTCATGCCCAACCAGTATTTAAAGCTTATTCTTTTGCCGGCACCGCAGCTCACTAGGCTAATCCTCTGCCTTGCGGCACCAGCACACCGGATTCTAGTCCTGGTCAGGGCGCCGGATTCTGTCCCGGTTGCCCCTCTTCCAGGCCAGCTCTCTGCTGTGGCCAGGGAGTGCAGTGGAGGATTGCCCAAGTCCTTGGGCCCTGCACCCCATGGGAGACCAGGATAAGTACCTGGCTCCTGCCAGCGAATCAGCATGGTGCACCAGCCTCAGTGTGCCAGCCACGGTGGCCATTGGAGGGTGAACCAACGGCAAAGGAAGACCTTTCTCTCTGTCTCTCTCTCTCACTGTCCATTCTGCCTGTCAAAAAAAATAAAAATAAAAAATAAAAAATTAAAGCATATGGTTTTGTATGTAAATAGTACATTCTTTTGGTTGCTAAGTAGTATTCTATTCAATGGATGTGCAACTATTTATCCATTCATCTATTAGTAGGCAGTTTCATAATTTCCAGTATTGTGCTGTTACAAATAAAGCTGCAGTGAACATAGGCATACAGTTCTTTATATGGAAACATACTTCATTACTCTGTGGCTGATACTTTAGTTGAATGACTCACTTTTTAAGAAATGAAAAATTCTGATCTAAACTTTTGTCCATTGAACTCCATTATCCATGGACTTTACACTTTTAAAAGAATTTTAGCATGTATCATTTTGATTTCAGAGAATGATTGTACTTTTCTCGAAAAGCAGTTTGTGAGGTCTGTGTCATTTTAACCCTAATTCCACTCACTTTGTCCGGATATGGCTGGACCAAACCAGAAATATCCGGTACTGTTTTGGCTAATTCAATCCAATCTTGCAACAGCCTCTGTGTTTGTTTGTCTTTTCTGGACATTAACCATGAACTTCACTGTTTTCAATGAATTTTAGCATGTAACATATTGTTTTAAGCTGGCTAACTCTAATTGATGGAACTGGAGACAAATTCTCTACATATTTGGGTTTTCTAGGTTGAAAGCTAAAGCAACCACGGCCAACATGATATTTTTCTTTGTGACCATGACATTGAAGCCACTTGCCAAACAGAAGGATTTTACTTTTCTCAAAATCCAGTTTGACTGTGTTGTTCTGAGTCAATTTAATCGGAATTGCACAACACTTTGTCTGGATATTTCTAGATCAAACCAGAAATTTCCAGGTCTGTTGTGGCTAACTCAATCCCAGTATAAAGCCTCCATGTTTGTTTGTGTTTTCTGGATATTATCCATGGACTTCACGATTTTGAATGAATTTTAGTATGTAATATTTTGTTTTCCTCCTGGCGAATGCAATTGAGGGAAATCGATACAGAAACTCTATATATTCCAGTTTTCTAGGTTGAAAGCTACAGCAACACAATCCCAGATCTTGCTACAGCCTCTGTATTTAATGTCTTTTCTGAACATTATCCATGGACTTCACTGTATTGTCTGAATTTTAGCATGTAGTATTTTGTTTTCAGCTGGCTAAATCTAACTGATGGAACTGGGGACAAAAGCTCCACACATTCATGTTTTCTATGTAGAAAGCTACAGCAAACACGGACAACATGATATTTGTGTTTGTAAAAATGACATTGAAAGCCGGCGCCGTGGCTCAATAGGCTAATCCTCCACCTTGCGGCGCCGGCACACCGGGTTCTAGTCCCGGTCGGGGCACCGGATTCTGTCCCGGTTGCCCCTCTTCCAGGCCAGCTCTCTGCTATGGCCAGGGAGTGCAGTGGAGGATGGCCCAGGTGCTTGGGCCCTGCACCCCATGGGAGACCAGGAAAAGCACCTGGATCCTGGCTCCTGCCATCGGATCAGCGCGGTGCGCCGGCTGCAGCGGCGGCCATTGGAGGGTGAACCAACAGCAAAGGAAGACCTTTCTCTCTCTGTCTCTCTCTCTCACTGTCCACTCTGCCTGTCAAAAATAAAAAAAAAATGACATTGAAGCCACTTGCTGAAGAGAAGTATTTTACTGATCACCAAAAGCAGATTGACAGTGATGTTCTGGGTAATTTAACCCGAATTCCACAGGACTTCATTCAGAGATTTCTGGATCCAAAATTTCCGGTTCTGTTGTGACTAACTAAATCCCACTATAAAGCCTCTGTGTTTGTATGTGTTTTCTGGAAATTATAAATGGACGTCATGGTTTTGAATGTATTTTAGTATGTAAAATTTGGTTTCCAGCTGGAGAATGCAAATGAGGGTACTGCATACAGAAATCCTACACATTCCTGTTTTCTAGGTAGAAAGCTACAGCAACCACGGCCAACATGATATTTGTGTTTGTAAGAAACATTACGTTGAAGCCACTTGCCGAAGAGAAGGATTTTACTTTTCTCCAAAGCAGTTTGAGTGTGATTTTCTGGGTCAGTTTAACCTGAATTCCACAACACTTTGTCGGAATATAGCTAGATCAAACCAGAAATATCCGGTTCTGTTGTGGCTAAATGAATCCCAGATGATGCTATAGCCTCTGTATTTATTGGTCTTTTCTGGACATTATCCATGGACTTCACCTTTTTGAATGAATTTTAGCATGGAATATTTTTTTTTCTTTCTGGGCAATGCCTTTGAAGGAACTGGATGCAAACACTCTACACATTCAACTTTTCTATCTGGAAAGCTAGAGTAAATGCGGCCAACATGATATTTGTGTTTGTGCACAAGACATTGAAGCCACTTGCCGGAGAGAAGGATTTTACTTTTCTCCAAAACCTGTTTGATTGTGATTTTCTGGGTCAATTTAACCTGAATTCCACAGCACTTTATCCAGATATGGCTGGATCTAACCAGAAATATCTGGTCCTTTTTTGGCTAACTCCACCCCAGATCTTGCTACAGCCTCTGTGTTTGTTTGTGTTTTCTGGACATTATCCATGGACTTCACGGTTTTGAATGAATTGTAGCATGTTACATTTTGTTTTCATTAAGGTGAATGCAATTGAGGGAAAAGAATACAAAACCTCTACACATTCAAGTTTTCTATGTAGAAAGCTTGAGTTACCTTGGGCAACATAATGTTTGTGTTTGTAAACATGACATTGAAGCCCCTTGCTGAAGAGAAGAATTTTACTTTTCTCCAAAACCAGCTTGACTGTTATTTTCTGGGTAAATATAACCCAAATTCCACAACACTTTTTCCATATATGACTGGATCAAACCAGAAATACCCGGTTCTGCTGTGGCTAACTCAATCCCAGATCTTGCTACAGCCTCTGTGTTTGTGTTTTCTGGGCAATATCCATGGACTTCACGGCTTTCAATGAATTTTAGCATGTAACATTTTGTTTTCATGCTGGCGAATGCAATTGATGGAACAGGAGACAAAAAACCTACACGTTCGTGTTTTCTAGGTAGAAAGCTACAACAACCATGGCCAAAATGATATTTGTGTTAGTAACCATGATATTGAAGCCACTTCTCAAAGACAAGAATTTTACCTTTCTCCCAAACCAGTTTGACTGTGATGTTCTGGATGAATTTAAACCAAATTCCACAATACTTTGTATGGATATGGATGGATCACAACAGAAATATCTTGTTCTGTTGTGGCTAACTCAATCTCAGATCTGCTACACCATCTGTGTGTGCTTGTGTTTTCTGGGCATTATCCATGGTCTTCACAGTTTTGAATGAATTTTAGCCTGTAACATTTTGTTTTCAGTTGGCTAAATCTAATTGATGGAACTGGAGACAAAAGCTGTAAACATTGGTATATTCTTTTTTTTTTCTTTTTTTCTTCTTTTTTTTAAACTTTTATTTAATGAATATAAATTTCCAAAGTACGATTTATGGATTACAATGGCTTCCCCCCATACCGTCCCTCCCACCCACAGCCCTCCCCTTTCCCACTGCCTCTCCCCTTCCATTCACATCAAGATTCATTTTTGATTATCTTAATATACAGAAGATCAGCTTAGTACACATTAAGTAAGGATTTCAAAAGTTTGCTCCCACACAGAAACATGAAGTGAGGAATAATAGATGATTTTTTTAAATGATGATGAAATCAGATCAGACCTATTGTCATGTTTAATCCCAGTGAGAGTCAAGTTGGGAGTTGATTTTTTTTTTTTACAGAGGATCAGTTTAGTATGCATTAAGTAAAGATTTCAATAGTTTGCACCCCCATAGAAACACAAAGAGAAATATATTGTTTGAGTACTCATCATAGCATTAAGTCTCAATGTACAGCACATTAAGGACAGAGATCCTACATGAGGAGTAAGTGCACAGTGACTCCTGTTGTTGACTTTACCAATTGACACTCCTGTCTATGGCATCAGTAATCTCCCTATGCTCCAGTCATGAGTTCCCAAGGATATGGAAGCCCTCTGAGTTCTCCGATTCTTATCTTGTTTAGACAAGGTCATAGTCAAAGTGGAGGTTCTCTCCTCCCTTCAGAGAAAGGTACCTCCTTCTTTGAAGTCCTGTTCTTTCCACTGGGATCTCACTCGCAGAGATCTTTTGCCAGAGTGTCTTGGCTTTCCATGCCTGAAATACTCTCATGGGCTTTTCAGCCAGCTCCGAATGCCTTTAGGGCTGATTCTGAGGCCAGAGTGCTATTTAGGACATCTGCCATTCTATGAGTCTCCTGAGTATCTCGCTTCCCATGTTGTATCACTCTCCCCTTTATTTATTCTATCAGTTAGTGTTACCAGGTACTAGACTTGTTGATGTGCTCCCTTTGACTCTTAGTCCTTTCATCATGATGAATTGTGAACTGAAATTGATCACTTGGAGTAGTGAGATGGCATTGGTACATGCCACCTTGATGGGATTAAATTGGAATCCCCTGGTATGTTTCTAACTCTACCATTTGGGGCAAGTCAGCTTGTGCATGTCCCAAATTATATATCTCTTCCCTCTCTTATTCCCACTCTTATGTTTAACAGGGATCACATTTCAGTTAAATTTCAACACTTAAGAATAACTATGTGTTAATTACAGAATTAAACCAGTCATATTAAGTAGAACAGACAAAAAAACTACTAACAGGGATAATGTATTAGGTTGTTCATTAACAGTCAGGACTATGCTGATCAAGTCACCGTTTCCCATAGTGTCCATTCCACTTCAACAGGTTTCCTTTTTGGTGTTGAGTCAGTTGTCACCGATCAGGGAGAACATATGGTATTTGTCCCTTTGGGACTGGCTTATTTCACTCAGCATGATGTGTTCCAGATTCCTCCATTTTGTTGCAAATGACTGGATTTCATTGTTTCTTACTGCGGTATAGTACTCTAAAGAGTACATATCCCATAATTTCTTTATCCAGTCTACCGTTGATGGGCATTTAGGTTGGTTCCAGGTCTTAGCTATTGTGAATTGAGCTGCAATAAACATTAGGCTGCAGACCGCTTTTTTGTTTGCCAATTTAAATTCCTTTGGGTAAATTCCAAGGAGTGGGATGGCTGGGTTGAACGGTAGGGTTATCTTCAGGTTTCTGAGGGATCTCCAGACTGACTTCCATAGTGGCTTGACCAGTTTGCATTCCCACCAACAGTGGGTTAGTGTCCCTTTTTCCCCACATCCTCGCCAGCATCTGTTGTTGGTAGATTTCTGAATGTGAGCCATTCTAACCGGGGTGAGGTGGAACCTCATTGTGGTTTTGATTTGCATTTCCCTGATTGCTAATGACCTTGAACATTTTTTCATGTGCCTGTTGGCCATTTGGATTTCCTCTTTTGAAAAATGTCTATTGAGGTCCTTGGCCCATCTCTTGAGTGGGTTGTTGGTTTTGTTTTTGTGGAGTTTCTTGATCTCTTTGAAAATTCTAGTTATTAACCCTTTATCTGTGGCATAGTTTGCAAATATTTTTTCCCATTCTGTCGGTTGTCTCTTCACTCTCCTGACTGTTTCTTTTGCAGTACAGAAACTGCTCAATTTGATGCAATCCCAATAGTTAATTTTGGCTTTGACTGCCTGTGCCTCCCGGGTCTTTTCCAGAAACTCTTTGCCTGGCCAATATCTTGAAGGGTTTCTCCAATGTTCTCTAGTAACTTGATGGTGTCAGGTCGTAGATTTAGGTCTTTAATCCATGATGAGTGGATTTTTGTGTAAGATGTAAGGTAGGGGTCTTGCTTCATGATTCTGCACGTGGAAATCCAGTTTTCCCAGCACCATTTATTGAATAGACTGTCCTTGCTCCAGGAATTAGTTTTAGATCCTTGATCAAATATAAGTTGGCTGTAGATGTTTGGGTTGATTTCTGGTGTTTCAATTCTGTTCCATTGGTCTATCCATCTGTTGCTGTACCAGTACCATGCTGTTTTGATTACAACTGCCCTGTAGTATGTCCTGAAGTCTGGTATTGTGATGCCTCCGGCTTTGTTTTTGTTCTACAAGATTGCTTTAGCTATTCAAGGTCTCTTGTGCCTCCATATAAATTTCAGCACCAATTTTTCCATATCTGAGAAGAAGGTCTTCGGTATCTTGATTGGGATTGCATTGAATTTATAAATTGCTTTTGGGAGAATGGACATTTTGATGATATTGATTCTTCCAATCCATGAGCATGGAAGATTATTCCATTTTTTGGTATCTTCTTCTATTTCTTTCTTTAAGATTTTGTAATTCTCATCGTAGAGATCTTTAACGTCTTTGGTTAAGTTTATTCCAAGGTATTTGCTTGTTTTTGTAGCTATTGTGAATGGGATTGATCTTAGAAGTTCTTCCTCAGCCATGGCATTGTCTGTGTATACAAAGGCTGTTGATTTTTGTGCATTGATTTTATAACCTGCTACTTTGCCAAACTCTTCTATGAGTTCCAATAGTCTCTTAGTAGAGTTCTTTGGGTCCCCTAAATAAAGAATCATATCATCTTCAAGAGGGATAGTTTGAGTTCTTCCTTCCCAATTTGTATCCCTTTAATTTCTTTTTCTTGCCTAATAGCTCTGGCTAGACCCTCCAGAACTATATTGAATAGCAGTGGTGAGAGTGGACATCCCTGTCTGGTACCAGATGTCAGTGGAAATGCTTCCAACTTTTCCCCATTCAATAGGATGTTGGCTGTGGGTTTTTCATAGATTGCTTTGATTGTATTGAGGAATGTTCCTTCCAACCCAGTTTGCTTAGAGTTTTCATCATGAAAGGGTGTTGTATTTTATCAAATGCTTTCTCGGCATCTATTGAGATAATCATATGGTTTTTCTTGTGCAGTCTGTTAATGTGGTGTATCACATTGATTGTTTTGCGCACATTAAACCATCCCTGCATACCAGGGATAAATCCCACTTGGTCTGGGTGGATGATCTTTCTGATGTGTTGTTGCATTCTATTGGCGAGAATTTTATTGAGGATTTTTGCATCTATGTTCATCAGGGATATTGGTCTGTAATTCTCTTTCAATGCTGCATCTTTTCCCGGCTTAGGAATTAAGGTGATGCTGGCTTCATAAAAAGAATTTGGGAGGATTCCCTCTTCTTCGATTGTTCTGAATAGTTTGAGAAGAATTGGAGTTAGTTCTTCTTTAAATGTCTGGTATAATTCAGCAGTGAATCCATCTGGTCCTGGGCTTTTCTTTGTTGGGAGGGCCTTTATTACTGTTTCAATTTCTGTCTCAGTTATGGGTCTGTTTAGGTTTTCGATGTCTTCCTGGTTCAATTAAGGTAGGTTGCATGTGTCCAGGAATCTATCCATTTCTGATAGGTTTCCCTGTTTGCTGGCATACAAGTCCTTGTAGTAATTTCGGATGATTCTTTTTATTTCTGTGGTGTCTGTTGTTACGTTTCCTTTTTCATCTCTGATTTTATTGATTTGGGTCTTTTCTCTTCTTTTTTTAGTTAGTTGGGCCAATGGGGTGTCAATTTTGTTTATTTTTCAAAAAACCAGCTCCTCGTTTGGCTGATTTTTTGTAATGTTTTTCTTGATTCAATCCTGTTGATTTCTTCTCTGATTTTAATTATTTCTCTTCTCCTACTAGATTTGGGTCTGGTTTGCTGTAGGTTTTCTAGATCCTTGAGGTGATTTGAAAGCTCATCTATTTGGTGCCTTTCCAATTTCTTGATGTAGGCACCTATTGATATAAACTTCCCTCTTAACACTGCTTTTGCTGCATCCCATAAGTTTTGGTATGTTGTGCTGTTATCCTCATTTACTTCCAGAAAGTTTTTGATTTCTCTTTTGATTTCTTCTATGACCCATTGTTCAATCAGGAGCATGTTGTTCAATCTCCATGTGTTTGCGTATGCTCTAGGGATTCCTGAGTTGCTAATTTCCAACTTCATTCCTTTATGGTCTGAGAAGCTGCATGGTATGATTCTAATTCTTTTAAATTTGCTGAGACTTGCTTTATGGCCTAGTATGTGGTCAATCCTAGAGAAGGTTCCATGTACTGCTGAGAAGAATGCAAAATCTTTAGCTGTAGGATTGAAAGTTCTGTATATATCTGTTAGATCCATTTGGGCTATAGTGTCATTTAAATCTACTGTATCCTTGTTGATCTTCTGTCCGGATGATCTGTCTATTTCTGAGAGTGGAGTATTGAAGTCCCCCAGTACTATTGTATTGGGGTCTAAGTCTCCCTTTAAGTCCGTTAACAAATCTTTTAGATAAACCGGTGCCCTGTAGTTAGGTGCATATACATTGATAATTGTTATATCTTCCTGTTGAATTGATCCCTTAATCATTATGTAGTGTCCCTCTTTGTCTCTCTTAACGGTTTTTATGGTAAAGTTTATGTTGTCTGATATTAAGATGGCTACGCCCGCTCTTTTTTCATTTCTGTTGGCATGGTATACCTTTTTCCAGCCTTTCACTTTCAGTCTGTATGGATCTTTGTTGGAAAGATGTGTTTCTTGTAAGCAGCAAATAGATGGGTTTTGTTCCTTAACCCAATCAGCCAATCGGTGTCTTTTAAGTGGACAGTTCAGGCCATTCACGTTCAATGTGACTAATGATAAGTGGTAACTTTGCCCTGCCATTTGCCAAAGATAAGTTCTAATATATGCTTTGAATTCCCTGTGATCTTTTGCTGTGAGCTTTCCTTCCTTGGTTTCCTTCCTTTACTTTCTTTCATATTTTTTTTAAACTTTTATCAATGCATATAAATTTCCAAAGTACGACTTATGGATTACAATGGCTTCCCCCCCATACCGTCCCTCCCACCCACAACCCTCCCCTTTCCCACTCCCTCTCCCCTTCCATTCACATCAAGATTCATCTTCGATTATCTTAATATACAGAAGATCAACTTAGTATACATTAAGTATGGATTTCAACAGTTTGCTCCCACACAGAAACATAAAGTGAAAAATAATAGATGATTTTTTAAATGATGATGAAATCAGAGCAGACCTATTGTCATGTTTAATCCCAGTGAGAGTCAAGTTGGGAATTGATAATTTCTTTTTTTTTTACAGAGGATCAGTTTAGTATGCATTAAGTAAAGATTTCAACAGTTTGCACCCCCATAGAAACACAAAGTGAAATATATTGTTTGAGTACTCGTTATAGCATTAAATCTCAATGTACAGCACATTAAGGACAGAGATCCTACATGAGGAGTAAGTGCACAGTGACTCCTGTTGTTGACTTTACCAATTGACACTCCTGTCTATGGCATCAGTAATCTTCCTATGCTCCAGTCATGAATTTCCAAGGCTATGGAAGCCCTCTGAGTTCTCCGATTCTTATCTTGTTTAGACAAGGTCATAGTCAAAGTGGAGGTTCTCTCCTCCCTTCAGAGAAAGGTACCTCCTTCTTTGATGACCTGTTCTTTCCACTGGGATCTCACTCACAGAGATCTTTTGCCAGAGTGTCTTGGCTTTCCATGCCTGAAATACTCTCATGAGCTTTTCAGCCAGCTCCGAATGCCTTTAGGGCTGATTCTGAGGCCAGAGTGCTATTTAGGACATCTGCCATTCTATGAGTCTGCTGAGTATCTCACTTCCCATGTTGGATCACTCTCCCCTTTATTTACTCCATCAGTTAGCGTTAGCAGGTACTAGACTTGTTTATGTGCTCCCTTTGACTCCCAGTCCCTTCACCATGACCAACTGTGAACTGAAACTGATCACCTGGAACAGTGAGATGGCATTGGTACATGCCACCTCGATGGGATTGAATTGGAATCCCCTGGTATGCTTCCAACTCCACCACTTGGGGCAAGTCAGCCTGAGCATGTCCCAAATTATACATCTCTTCCCTCTCCCATTCCCACTCCCATGTTCAACAGGGATCACATTTCAGTTAATTTTCAACACTTAAGAATAACTGTGCATCAATTACAGAACTAAACCAGTCATATTAAGTAGAACAGACAAAAAAAAACTACTAAGAGGGATAATGTATTAAGTTGTTCATTAACAGTCAGGGCTATGCTGATCAAGACACCGTTTCCCATAGTGTCCACCTCACTCCAACAGGTTTCCCTCTTGGTGTTCAGTCAGTCATCACCGATCAGGGAGAACATATGGTATTTGTCCCTTTGGGACTGGCTTATTTCACTCAGCATGATGTGTTCCAGATTCCTCCATTTTGCTGCAAATGACTGGATTTCATTGTTTCTTACTGCGGTATAGTATTCTAAAGAGTACATATCCCATAATTTCTTTATCCAGTCTACCGTTGATGGGCATTTAAATCAAAATCATACATGCATCCTCTCAGACCACAATGGAATGGAGCTTGAAATCAGCAACTCAGCAATCTCTAAAACATATGCAAACCCATGGAGACTGAATAATACACTCCTGAATAAACAGTGGATCATGGAAAAAATCAAAAGAGAAATTAAAAAATCTGGAACCAAAGAAGACAACAATACAACCATAAAAACTTATGGGATACAGCAAAAGCAGTATTAAGAGGAAACTTTATAACAATTGGTGCCTACATAAAGAAATTGGAAAGACACCCAATAAATGAGCTATCAATGCATCTCAGGGATCTAGAAAAACAACAGCAAATCAGACCCAAAACTAGTAGAAGAAGAAATAATCAAAATTAGAGAAGAAATCAACAAAAACAAATCCAAAAAAAAAAATACAAAAGATCAGCAAAACAGAGCTTTTCTTGGAAAAAAATAAACAAAATTGACACACTATTTGCTCAAATAAGCAGGGGGGGGTGAGAGAGAGAGAGAGAGAGAGAGAGAGAGAGAACCTAAATAAAAAAATAGAGATGAAAAAGGACTTGTAAAACAGACACCATAGAAATGAAAAGAATCATCAGGAATTATTACAAAGAGCTATAGGCCAACAAACCGGGATACCTAAAAAATGGATATAATTTGCAGACAAGGAATACAAATCGAGAAAGATATTGTCAAATTTATCAAACAAAGCAAGCAAAACTCATGGTTTAGAGAAACAGAATGTAAGCAAACAAAAATATCAAAGAACCAAGGTGTGGTCCTCTGTGGTGGCAGAAGTAGAAGGGATTGGGAAAACAGTTGAACTGACCAAGGCCTCTATATTTTCCTGGATATTGACCCTATGGATGTTAACATTCTTATTCAAATTTAGCACAAAACAAAGATGCCAACAATTCCCTTTCCTTTAGTTTTTATCACTGTATAATCCCAGGGATCTATTCAAGGTTACAAATGTCTAACAGTGAAATCATGGCACAAAATTTCTAAATAGGTGGACAAAGTGCAATTAAAAGGCAACATGTATTTTTTATTTTCAAAATTTATATTTATTAAACAAAGTTTTTAAAAAGGGGGGAGCTTATTGTTGTAGTAAGAAGTTAACTATTTTTTAATTTTAGTAGCAAATATCTCATTCAAAGAAAAAAAGGAATTAAAATCCATCTGGATAGAAAATTTTCCTATTTCTTTAACCTACAGAATTCAATAAGAACCTGATTCACAATGTTTTGTGTTTTTTTTTTGTTTTTTTTTAACTTTTATTTAATGAATATAAATTTCCAAAGTACGATTTATGGATTACAATGGCTTCCCCCACATACCGTCCCTCCCACCCACAACCCTCCCCTTTCCCACTCCCTCTCCCCTTCCATTCACATCAAGATTCATTTTCGATTCTCTTAATATACAGAAGATAAGCTTAGTATACATTAAGTAAGGATTTCAACAGTTTGCTCCCACACAGAAACATAAAGTGAAAAATAATAGATGATTTTTTTTAAATGATGATGAAATCAGAGCAGACCTATTGTCATGTTTAATCCCAGTGAGAGTCAAGTTGGGAATTGATAATTTCTTTTTATTTTTTACAGAAGATCAGTTTAGTATGCATTAAGTAAAGATTTCAACAGTTTGCACCCCCATAGAAACACAAAGTGAAATATATTGTTTGAGTACTCGTTATAGCATTAAATCTCAATACACAGCACATTAAGGGCAGAGATCCTACATGAGCAGTAAGTGCACAGTGACTCCTGTTGTTGACTTTACCAATTGACACTCCTGTCTATGGCATCAGTAATCTCCCTATGCTCCAGTCATGAGTTCCCAAGGCTATGGAAGCCCTCTGAGTTCTCCGATTCTTATCTTGTTTAGACAAGGTCATAGTCAAAGTGGAGGTTCTCTCCTCCCTTCAGAGAAAGGTACCTCCTTCTTTGAAGACCTGTTCTTTCCACTGGGATCTCACTCACAGAGATCTTTTGCCAGAGTGTCTTGGCTTTCCATGCCTGAAATACTCTCATGGGCTTTTCAGCCAGCTCCGAATGCCTTTAGGGCTGATTCTGAGGCCAGAGTGCTATTTAGGACATTTGCCATTCTATGAGTCTGCTGAGTATCTCACTTCCCATGTTGGATCACTCTCCCCTTTGTTTATTCTATCGGTTAGTGTTAGCAGGTACTAGACTTGTTGATGTGCTCCCTTTGACTCTTATTCCTTTCATTATGATCAATTGTGAACTGAAATTGATCACTTGGAATAGTGAGATGGCACTGGTACATACCACCTTGGTGGGATTGAATTGGAATCCCCTGGTATGTTTCTAACTCTACCATTTTGAAAAAATGATTCATATTTGATTCAAGGATTATTTCTTTGAGGGGATTAAAACTTTAAAATGTAATTTGGGAATTAAGTTAGAAAGTGATGGAAATTCTGACAGAATCTATACATGTGGATATTGTGATCCAAGAAAAATAATATTAAGTGCACAAATGCATTTTAAGAAAAAACTCAGCTCTGGGAAACAGCCTGTTTATCCTACAGTAACAAGGCACCACAAACTCAGAAGGCTACCCAGGTTCTCAGACTTTGTGTGATCATTCTCAGGAGATGCAGACTAAAGGGATTCATTCTCAGGTTCTGAGTGAGGCAAACCTCAGCAGCCAGAAAATTTAATTCTGGGAGTTCCACAGGTCCTATTTTTCCCTCCCAACAGTCTGCATTGGCTCCCTCCTCCAGGGTCTTAATTCTCACCAGAAATTAAACATTCAAAATCAGTTTAACTCTGTGACCTGTGCAGCCTTTTTTGTCATCATTAATTCCAAATGTGTGTTGTTTGCTTAATATTAAACAACACATGTATTACACCTATGATTTTCCAACAGTTCAATTCTGACATTATATAGAGTTAGTAGACATCATGGATTAAGATCTTTGTCGAAACACACTCCAGGCAGATACCAATGAAAAGCATGTATTTGTTTTTCTGGCTCCCATCCCCATTCTGAAAGCTATCCAGAGATCCCATGTACAGCTATCTTACAAGTACAAGATTAGCTATTACTTGAAAGTTGTGTATTAGACAGATTCAGATCCACAATTGTTGCTCAGGAAATATCTGGGTCTTAAGATACATGGACCAGGAATTGAGGAGGAAAGAATTTTTTTTTCAATTTTACCAGTCACATATAAACTCTCAAATTTATCAACACTTTTTTTAAATATTTTTATTTACTTTATTTGAGAGGTAGAGTTACAGACAGTGAGACAGAGAGACAGAGAGAAAGGTCTTCCACCCACTGGTTCACTCTCCAAGTGGCTGAAACAGCCATAGCTCCACTGCTCTGAAGCCAAGAGCCAGGAGATTCTTCCAGTCTCCCACAGGGGTCCAGGGGTCCAGGTGCCCAAGGACCTGGGCCATCCTCCACTGCTTTCCGAGGACACAGAAGAGGGCTGGATTGGAAGAGGAGCAGCCAGGACTAGAACTGGTGCCCATATGGGATGCTGGCACCATAGGCGGGGGATTAACTTACTGCACTACTGCGCTGACCCCTTTATCAACACTTTTACAATCAGAAGAATCTGATATTCCCAGGTATTCTCAATTGGTACAAACTATCATCTGACTTAATCAAATCGAAATGCACAATGAAACTGCTGTGTGCCCAAGAGTACATTTGATTTTCAGTTCTCACACAAGTAAGCTTGAGGTTAGGATGGGAAGAATGATTGGCCTTTACAAAGGTTTTACTTTTAACACAAGGTGGAAGGAATCCAGAGGGGATGAATCATTTAAGGCTTTATTGCCAGACTTAGTCCCCCTCTAAAACTCATGTGAACATTTCATCCAAATTTGGAGAAATCAGTGAGTGGGAATTGGTGGGATGCTATAAGAAGTGATTAGGCTAAATCCATTCACGTGATTATTGAGGTACTGGAATACCCCCAGGTGTGAGCTATAGAAGCTACTTTGTATTTATCTCTCCTGTACTTCCATTATTTGGTCATATGGACTCTGAGCCACCCCAAGCCTCTACCTACCAGAGGACCATCACCTGATATGCCTTCCAACCTTGGACCCAAACCATGAGACAAATACCATTTCTTTCTAAATTACTGAGCCTGTATTATTCTATTATTAGCAACAAGAAAACTGACTCAGATCCTAGAATGAGCTGTGTGGACAGGACTGAACTGTAAACTTGTGACCTGGTTTCTCAACTTAAGGAAATCAGATCATATTTGGAAGTTCAATTCTCCATGGGGATTCTGTTATCACCATCAATTTGGAAGGCTAAGAGGCCCCAGGATTCACATAAATCCATTTCATTTAGAGACAGCACAGGACACCAGGGTCCTGGCTACTGGCCCAGCTCACATCTTGTGGGCCACAGGCTACTGGTCTGTGACACTCACCCCTTTCTGGCTTCCAAGAAGACCCAGCCTCCTCCTGCAGGCTCCTGTGGTAAGGGGAGTTCACAGAACAGCAATAGTTGAAAAACCTGAGGTCTTTCTCAGGAACAAACCCAGAAATCCTAGTATTGGGATGCCAGAAAAGAAGACCCAGTGTGGTTCAGCAGTGTTGCCCTACAGCACCTGATTTTAATGTTTGCCCTAACTGTGAACACGCATAGCATCAGAGATGATGCAGCCAATCAAAATACTCCTAGCATGAAGGCAGTAGCTTGGGGTTGTGGCAGGTGGGGGAAGAGAGGAGCTCTGTTTGGTCTCAGGTCTGAAACTGCCTCCTCTTTGCAGCTTGACCCTCCCAACAGCAGGGGCTGCTGTCAGCTCTCTGATGATCATAATACCAGTGCTCTCCCTCCCTCCTTTATCCAGGACTCTGTAAAAATCATGTGACCCATGGACTTTCAATAATCTTCTTCTCTTAACAAGGTGCTGAATCTTCATGGTATTCTGGGACTTTTCTTACATTATTTATGTTCTTGGCTTGAGTTCATTTGACTCAAAAGATATTAATTCCAGGATTATTTTAAGATACAACAAAGAACATAATTTGACTTCTCTTTCCTTCTTTCTCTTACAGATATTCACTTGATCTGTATTCTGTAATTTAATATTGTTGTCTGTTTCATTCTTACTGATATGAAATGACAAACTGGATTTATATATTGCTCTTATACACAATATTCTTTTTTAATTCTCATGACAGTTTTTATTTGTTTTGGATTTTATTGGATTATTTTTGTGTAGAATAGTTTCACTAACATATATTGACAGGTTTGATTATTTAATGCATATCTTTATACATAAAATTTTCTTTCTGTTATTTGAGCTTCCTAACTGCTCATCAGGGCATTGCTGAAGACAGAAAGTGAAAGGAGAGAGTTTTGTACAGGTTTGCTTCAGGGATAAAAATCTTTCAGTGTTATATGTTAATTATGCTGATTATAGGCCAGCGCCGCAGTTCAATAGGCTAATCCTCTGCCTGCGGCACCAGCACCCCAGGTTCTAGTTCCAGTTGGGGCGCCGGATTCTATCCCGGTTGCTCCTCTTCCAGTCCAGCTCTCTACTGTGGCCCGGGAGTACAGTGGAGGATGGCCCAAGTGCTTGGTCCCTGCACCCACATGGGAGATCAGGAAAAGCACCTGCTCCCTGGCTTCGGATCAGCATGGTGCACCAGCCACAGTGCATCAGCTGCAGTGGCCATTGCGGGTGAACCAATGCAAAAGGAAGACTTTTCTCTCTGTCTCTCTCTCACTGTCCACTCTGCCTGTTGAAAAAAAAGTTATGCAGATTATAGGTTCATTGTGGACCACCTTAGTTATAAAAATAGTAGCTATTTTTTACTGTTTTAGTCACAGTTTATTTTTTCTGATAAGATTCAGAATTTTATTCAGAATTTTCAATTTGTATTTTCCAGAATTCATTTCATTTTAAATGCAGATAGACAACTAGATACACATAGAGTGAGATAGGAGATACTCCTCCATTTCATTTCCCAAATGGCCCCAAAGCCAGGTCTAGACGTGAGTGAGTCCAGCAGCCAAGAACTCCACACAGTTCTCCCACATAGGTCACCAGGGTTGATGTTTTGGGGCAATTTTTAATTTTATTCATTTATTAAAAAGTCAGTATTACAGAGAGAGGAGGGAGAGGGAAACTTCCATCTGCTGGTTCACTCCCCAAGTGTCCAAAATGTCCAGGATTAGACCAGGCCAAAGCCAGGAGCTTCTTCTGGGTTTGTATTCCTGAGATAAATCATTGATAATTTCAAAAACAGGCAAAGATATGATAGGAAGGCATTTGATGCAATCAAACTACATTTTCATTGTGAAAATGCAGTTATTTTTTAGAAACAATAATGAAGAGAAAAAAGTTCTGAGTAATTTGGTGGAAAGCAATCCCTTATGATTATTTTGTCATTGGAAATAAAAGATAAATAAAGCAAAGATTATGCCAATTGACAAGATAATGTTATGGAAAAGATTCATGTTACAAAAGCTGCATTTTCAAATTCAACATTAATGTACAGAATATAAAAAATAAAATAAGATAAAAGTTAATGTATAATCTTGGAGATCTCCAGAATAGCAAAAAAAAGGGAAATAAATACAGGCAAAAGGTGTTGTGGAGAAATCAGAATAGAATGGGAAAGCTGTGAGCGCACCATATAGCAGTTTGATACCGATGACCTCACAATTAATAAGCAAAGCAAGATGCCTGAGGAAGCATTGCCTTTATATGAGATATTAGTGCTATACATATTTGATAGCCATTAATTCAAAGGTAAGGAACAAATACAAAATAGATAGTAATGGCAAAATTGAAATCATATTGTGACTGCAGTGGGTAAAACTGGCATTTGATTGGAACAATAATAAAATGAAAAAGGATAATGGATTTTGAAGAAAAATAGCGCATCTCAGTTACATTAAAGTAGAAAATTTAAAATTTACAAAAGAACACAAGTAAAGGAAATGCCATACTAATTCTCAGGATAACAATAAAATAAAAACACACGACTCAAAAGAAAAACTTGTCAATATATCATGAAAAAGAAAGGCTCAGAAGTCAAGAAACAGCCACTGAATTGTAAGTGACCTGAAGTAGGCTGCTGCAACCTCCAGGAAGGATCCTCTCAGGAGCACAGACCCAGGAAGGAGAAGGGAGCCCAGCAGGTGGCAGGACCAGCGGGTGAAAATATCTCCCATAGCTGTGAGGGTGGTGTCCTGGAGGACCCAGCTTGGAAACTGAACTCAGGACTCAACCCTGCTTTTCCCACCTGTCCTGCCCTGAAAGTACATGTCTGCCCTAAGGAGGATGCTGATTGGCTGTGTTCTTTATGACATTGTGCTTGCTCACAGCTATCCAAACTGTCCAATCAGGGGCGATTGCGTAAGCAATACAAAATCACTCAGGATGTCGCTGCCTGAGTAATCTTCCAGTCTTGGCTGAGAAGAGAGGTTCAGGGAGGAAGTTCCGTGGCTGGAAAACTCCAGAGGTAACCAGTGTCTGCTGTTTTCTGATCTCCCTTCACTGCAGGACACCTGGCAATGGTGAGTCTGGGGGACAGGGAGTGTGTGAAGGGGGAAGGCAAAGTTGGCAGAAGTTGATGGAAAAGTCTCACAGGACTTGCGGAGCTCCCAGAGGTGGTGTCTGGGCCCCCTCTCACTGCTGTTTCCTCACTTCCTTTGCCCTGCTCTGGTCTGCAGTGTCAGGGCTGACTGGCACTCAGGACTCCAGACTTCCTGTGCTTCCTCACAGAGAAGTAGCCCAGGAGCCATCTCTAGGCAACTGTGTGTGGTGGTCACTTAGCTTCCCAGATTGTGCAGTGGGAAGAATCCGGGTTGGCGGTGGGAGGCGAGGAGCTGTTCTTTATGGGGTCCTTGGTTCCTTTTTTCTTCCCAGGGTTTTCCTTATTCCCCCAAGGTTTCTGATTATGTCAGAAGCAGCGTCTCAGTTCTCAGACCTTGACCTCTCAGCGTAGCTCTTTCTGGGGGTCTGACTCCATTTTCTGTTGCCAATAACAGTGTTAGAGACTAGGCAAATAAACAACAAAGCAGTTTATTAGGATCCAGCTTTCTGGTACAGGTCTTAGGGTGACAGGAGGTCTCTGTCATTTGGTACTAGGATGTCATATTGGTCCTTACACATTTCCTTGACAGGCTGTCATCTGTCTTTGAACTTTCTAAATAGGAAGTTTAGTCACATTTTAACGGTTTTAAAAATTATTTCTGTTCTATAACCTTCCCAATCCCAAAGAAATAAGATATAACTTAGATTCCCAAGTTATATTTTAACATAGGTTAATTTTCAAAATTATTAGAGTATAATTGACACAATTTGTATATTTTCTCTTTTTTTTATCCGTTTAAATACAAGCAGAGTAAAATCACATTTTTCTCAGGCAACAGTAGCAGTTCAGTAGGTGAGCGTGTGATCACATTGTATTAGTATCACATGCAAGCAGCCCTAGTGCCCTGGCCGCGCCCGCCTACAAAGTCCTCGCGCAGGTGCCCTCGGGCCTGCGGGGCCGCAGTGGCCAGCATCTGCGGCCTTCCGGGGCTGCCGCTGGCCTGCTCGAAGGGCTGCGGGGGGCTCTGGCCGGCGGCCGGCAGCGGCTCCGGTGCGGCACCTCCTGGATGACTGAGCCGGCCCCGTTCACCTCTTCGTCGGCGTCGGCCAGGTCGACATTCACGGCGTCGGTCCTCAGAGCCATGATGCTGGGGCCATCGCTGCTTGAACAGCTGGGCTGCGGCGGCCGGGAACTCGGGGTCCAGGGGCACGCTGCCCACCGCGGAGCCCATGACCGAGCGGTACATCTCCACGCCCTCCGGCAGCATGGACTTGATCTTGGGCAGCCAGCGCTTGCACAAGCACCAGGCGTTGGTGCACATGTCCGCAGCGATCATGTTCATCTTGCTCTCCTTGAAGCTGGGGGCGAAGTTCTGACAGTAAGTTTCACAGCGTTCAGGACTCGGCTGTCCAGCAGCTTGCAACTGGGGTCGCTGGTGGACGAATGGATGCCTGTGCCACAGCTGTTGGCCAGCGTGTTCCTGTCGAAGAAGGTGGCCAGGAGCCTGCGCAGCAGGACCTTGTGCTTCACCCCCGCGCACGGGTGGCAGTTCATGAGCTGGCCACGCGTGATGTACACCCCGGAGCCTGCCACTAGCTCCAGCTTCTCGCCAGGGTCACCCTCTGAGTAGAGCTTGGGGTGGCAGCAGTACCCAATCTGGCTGATGAGGCTGGTGGGCAGTGCCACGAGGTCACAGGAGATAAGGACACAGGAGCAGCTCTCCAGCGGCACCGGCTCCGGCTTCTTGGGCACTGCGTAGCTGCCCGTGGCCTTGATGTACACCTGGCTGTACTGCTCGTCCACCATTGTAGGCCTCGTCGACCTCCTCATCCTCCTCATTGTGGTATGAGGTGGGGCTGTCGGTGGTGGGCAGGCTGCTGGCCCCCGGACTGGTCCGCTCCCCTTGGGGGTATGGCGCCTGCAGGACTCCGGGGATGAGGGTGGCCAGGCTTGGCACCCTGTAGTAGGAGACCCCAGAGCAGCTTCAAGGGGGCGGCACCGGCCACCAGCGCAGTGCCGGCCACCACCGCCACGCCGTCCCGTGGCCCCACCTCCAGCGGGCGCTTGGGAGCCAGGCCCGGGCCAGCAGCTGGCGGCAGCTCCATGGCTTCGAGCTTCACACGGGTCAGCAGCGGGATGGGCACGGAGGGGGACACGACATAGGGGTCGGCTGCAGCTGGGTGCAGGGGCTCTGGGGCTCGGAGCTGGCGTCCTCCATCGCGGTTGTCTGGGAGTCACAATGGGGCGAGCTCACCTTGAACATGAGGTCGGTGCCGCGCTCCACGATGTGCTGGATCTGCAGGAAGTTGGCCGTGTACATGACCACCAGCTGCTCACTGGCCCCCATGGTCAGCTTGCCCGTGTAGCAGGACAGGATCTGCTGGAAGCAAGCGGGCAGCACGGTGCCCAGCAGCTCGAAGGCACTCTTGCTGTTGCCGCTGAACAGGTCGCAGAAGTAGAGGCTGCTGGCCGCCAGCACAGCCCGGTGAGCCTTGAAGGCCTGGCCCTTAACCACGATGGACACATCGCAGTAGAGGCACAGCAGGCGCTGCTCGTTCAGGCAGCCGAGCACGGTGTTGCCGAAGTTGGGGATCTCAATGTGCAGCATCTGAGACATGGTGGGTGGGCGCCAGCGGCGGCCCTCACTCTCTCAGCGCCCGGCGGCCCTGGCGGGGCACATCTTCAGTGGCTGCGGCCAGCGGCCTGTGGCTGCCCGCTCAGCCCGGCAGGGCAGGCTCCCCGCACACGCCCTCCCGCTGCTCCGGGAATGCAGGAAAGGGAGCAGGAGCCCTGGGGTGGGGAGGGCTGGAGGAGGAGGAGGAGGAGGAGGAGGCGGTGGTGGCGGCAGGACCCTGGGTGCTGGGCTCCGTGGCCATGGCTCAACTGCACCCAGGCCGGCACTCCCGGGCAGTGCGCCGCATCTCAATGATGTGGCCGGATGCAGACGCACAGCCAGGCGGCTCCCAGGAGTGAATAGCAGCCTTTGATTTGGGAGCCGAAGTAAATGCCAACTCCCAGCCCCAGCTTTCAAAACAGTGGAGTGTTGGTGCCAGAGAAATGCGTGGCTCTGGGTGTTGGTACAAGACAGACTTCTGATGACTCACGGCAATGCAAACAAAGATGGCAGAAGCACGGCTGTGCGTGCTGGCTCACAGTGCCCGGCAGCCGAGACAGCCTGCAAATCTACCTTGCACTTCTGCATGTGGATTACCCCGTGCATGCCTCCCTCAGCCAGGACAGCCCCAGTCAAAGCATCTGGGCTATTCCAAACAGTCTGCAGGGCTGGGGCAGCGGGAGGCAGGGCGGAAGGCGGAGGGGCCAGGGTCCGGTCAGGGGTCCCGGGCACTGGGGGGGGAGGGGCAGCCGGTGAAGTTGAAATTGGACAAGACCCCCTAAAATTTACCCTGAAATGTGGCCCTTTAAAGTTCCCTCGAAATGTTATCTGGGGTGCCACATGCGCTACTGGAATTTGGGGTGCCTTACGATTTCACCACGGGCTTATTACTAAATCCCTGATATTAATAAGCCCAAGAGGGTTCTTGCCTCATATTTAGAGAAGAATTCTAAATACCGGCACAGATAAACGAGGCAGCATGGTACGTTTTAAGCTTTTATTTAGTAAGAAAGGTGCATAAGAGAGTGAGAGCTTTATTTAGGGGAGAGAGGTGAATAGGGGTTCATACCAAGCACCAGGAACCAGCCACGTGTATGAGCATCTAGTCCAGGAAGCCTAGGGGCCATGTGCTCTGGAGGCGCAGGGCTACAGCAAGCCCTGTCCTGGCAAGAGGCCAGGGAAGAAGAGCAGGGCAGAGCCTCGAGCACACTGTGCCCCAGGCTTTTAACCCACTCCAAAGGGGAGTGGTTAATTAACCTGATTGGCTGGTAGGCACCCCGGTGTGGCTAGGTAGGGGAGTGAGGCCACACCGGGGCGTTGCAAAGGCATCAGGTAGGAGCATGAGGTCACACAGGGGCGTGGTCTTCCAGTTCACAAATCTGACCAATTTTAACCTGTATGCCTGCCTACTTTCAAAGTTGGGGAGCACGCACAGCCGGGGGGGGGAGGGGAGCAGGCAGGGACAGTACTGGGCCGGGGCATCCGGCCCCTCCCCGCTCCGCAGGGCTCAGACCAGGACCAGGACCTGCTCTGTGCAAAGAGCTACCTGGCGGCCAGAGTCCTTCCCAGGAGAGCCCCGCTCTGGGCTCCTTCCACAAAGTGCTGGGGTGTCCAGCCCCAGTTCCCCACCTGCCACTCCTGGAGTGCACACCCCACACCCAAGGGGCAAGGTCTTTTGCTCTCTCCAACCTGAGCTCCTGCTGCCTGACCCCCATGGAGTGACACAAGCCAGGAGGCCTGGCAGGAGGCGGCAGCACCCACAGGAAAAGACAAGAAGGCACTGGGCCAGGAGCAGGCTGCGCGGGCCTGGGGCTAGGGCCTTCCCAGGAATGGCCCTCACTGGGCTGTGTGCCGCCCTCCCGGGAGCAGGCCCTGGGTCCCCTCCCCCAACCTTGCAGCTCCCTCCAGGGCTCCAGCTCTGCCGAGTGCCTGGTGCTGGCCAGGAGGGGAGGAGCCCCCAGGACGGTGCCCACGCAGGAACTCCCGGAAGGCAGAGAGCTCAGCCTAGGCCAGGAGGAGGGGTTGCCTAGACTGGGGCAGCGTGCTGCCCAGCCAGGTCCGACCCACAGCCAGGTGACCCCGTTCAGCACCTGAGCCTTCCCTCCCACCAGAGCCTGGGCCCTGGCCCATGGACCACGTTGAAATCCTGGGTCCTGCAGGTGCCACCTCACACACCGGCCGCTTCCTGGAACGACTCCATGGCCTGAGTCGCTGACCTGTGCCCAGGGAAGCAGGGAGCCTGGCCTTCCTCAGAGGGCCCCTGGGGCAGAGCGAGATACGTGTGAAACCCGCGGCTGCAGCTGGCACGGCCGCAGCTGGCATGACCGGAGCAGGCGAGGCTGGTGACCCGAGCCCTCAGCGGCAGCCGTGCCCAGGGCTGGGGCCAGCGGCACTCACCCATGGAGGGGCTAAGTGGCCCTGCGGACTGAGGACAACAGCCTTGCTGCCACCCTGTCCTCAGGACACCTGTGCCGGACACGGCTGGTGTCGGATTCTGTTCTTAGAAGCTCGCCCAGGGCAGGAACAAAAATGGGCTTCAGGGTGGAAGAAAGGCTTGGCTGTGACCGAAAGCATGGTGGGCCAAGGGCCGGGGCCAGGGCAGCAGAGGTGGGGAGGGGCCAGCGGCCCAGCGCTCTGGACACTGTCCCCGCCCCCGCCCACCACACCCTCCAGTGACTCCGTTTCCCCTCCACAGCGAGCTCGGCCATGCCCCCACCCCATCTGGCCACCAGGCCCCTGCACTGAGGACCCTCCCCTCAGAAGGCTGAAGCCCCAGCCCACCCAACCCTCACAGGAGCACGGGTGGAGATGGGGGGAGCGCACTGCAGGGGCAGCGGCAGGACCTGGAGAGGGGCCCCTGCCACCCAAGCAGGTTCCCAGGATCAAATCAGCACACGGACTCCCTCCCCAGCTGGGGCTGGGCCAGAGCCGGCCACCAAGTGCTCCAGGGGCGCCGGGGCCCTCCCACCAGGCACCAAGGGGGCAGGGGCTCTCACAGGTCCAAGGTCACCCCAGGGACCCCAGGCTGGCAGCTGGACAAGGCGGGGCTCCCCTCGCAGGCCCCAGCCCTGCCTGAGCTCCCCCACCCAAAACCCACACAGGCAGCAGATTCCATGGCACGTCTCACGGCACCGAGCCACAGGCCGAGTTCCACCCGCACATGGTCACTTCCAGCAAGAGAAAGGAGGCGAGAGAAATTAAATTACATTATTCTGCAGGATTTAATTTTTTCAATCTAATAAGAGGTGGACTTCAGCGAACCTGCTGAGGCAGAGGCAGGGGCAGAGACATCCTATGGGAGGGCAGGGCTTCCCTCCAGGCCCCACCGGGCCGCCCCAATTGGAAGGCCCTGACACCTCCCGCAGAGGCAGGGCGGGCCATGGGCACCTGCTGAAATGTCAATCAAAGGCACTCAGAGCTGGTGGCCAAGACGTCCCCAGGGACAGGGTGGCAGCAGAGGCCGTGGGAAAGTCCCTGGGAGCCGGCAGGGTGCCGGTGAGTGGTGAGCCTGGTTCTGGGGGGGGTGCAGTCACACACAGCACAGGCACCAGCAGGACACAGCAGGAGCAGGGGCCTGGGATTAACCCTTCCAGGACCCAGGCCGTGGGCTCAGGTAGGCAAGCCCAGGCCCCTGGGGAGCTGGATGAGGCCCCAAGGTTTGCAAGAGACCCAAGCTGTGCAGCAGAAGCAAGTGGGCCAGGACAGGGCCCAGGGGCCTGGTCACCACCCCCGCCCCAGCATCCAGTCCTGGGACAAGGAGGGGCAGCCTGGGTCATGGCCTTTACACTTGACCCTAATGTGGGGAGGAGGGGTGCACACAGCACATCCCCCAGGCCTCAGGGTCACATGGGTGCACAAGGGTCTCCAGCCTAGAGAGCCCCGGGACCAGAAGGCCCTCGGTGCAGCCAGGCCCTGGGCAGCCTCTGCCCAGACCACAAGCCTGGCCCAGCCTCAACGACAGAAGCTGCTCTGCCTCACTGGCAAATGTCTGCTGGAAGCTCTCTTTCTGAGGAAGGGCACAGCTCCGGGAGATTTGAATCCAGAAACTCGCTCATCAGTCCTTTCCCGCTCCCGGCCTGGACAGCGAGCTCGGCCCCAGATCTCAGTGGCCAGGGCGCAGCAGGGGCGGGGCAGGACCTTGGCTCCCTGGCTGTGGGGCTGGCTCTGGTGACCCCAGGGAGCCACAGGGCAGGGCCGCCAGCCATCACCTCCTGCTCTTCACCCTCAGGACACCCCGACCTTCACACAGGTGGGAGTTTGAGGGCCAAACTAAACACCCTACACAGAAAGAAATGGCAGCAGGGCCAGGCTGTGGCACAGGTGAAACTGCCGCCTGTGGCCCCAGCATCCAACACAGACGCTGGTTCCAGTTCCGGACGCTCCACTCCCAATCCAGCTCCCTGCTGATGCACCTGGGAAAATGCACCTGCTACCTCGTCCCATCTGGAACAGCCCAGGGGCTTGGGGCCCACACCCCCAGTGTGGGAGACCCAGAAGACGCTCCTGGCTATGGCCTGGCCCAGTTCCAGCCCTTGTGGCCATTTGGGGAGTGAACCAGCAGAGGGACGACCTCTCTGTCTCTCCCTCTCTCATCTCTGCCTTTCTAATAAATAAATAAATCTCAAAAAAAAAAAAAAGGAAGAGAAACAGCAGCAGAGGGGCAACAGCAGGAAGGGCCCTGCCCCACCCCAGCAGCATCTGCAAAGCTCCCATGAGCCTCCAAGGGTTCCAGAAGGTTCCCAAAGAATTAACAATCGGTGTTTTGAAAAGAGCCAACAATCTCCTCACCGCGATGTTTGTGATTTAAATAATGGAAGCTTCACCCTGACTGTTGATGAGCAACTTAATATGTTATCCCTCTTAGTATTTTTTTTGATTGGTCTACCTAATACATTTGGTTGAATACTGTAATCAATACACAATTCTTCTTAAGTGCTGAAACTTAACTGAAAAGTGATCGCTGTTAAATATAAGAGTGGGAATAAGAGAGGGAAGAGATGTGCAATTCGGGACATGCTCAAGCTGACTTACCTCAAACGGTAGAGTTAGAAACATACCAGGGGATTCCAATTCAATCCCATCAAGGTGGCATGTACCAATGCCATCTCATTAGTCCCAGTGATCAATTTCTGTTCACAATTGATCATAATGATAGGACTAAGAACCAAAGGGATCACATAAACAAGACTAGTGTCTGCAAATACTAGCTGATAGAATCAAAAAGGGAGAGAATGATCCAACATGGGAAGTGAGATACACAGCAGACCCATAGAATGGCAGATGTCCTAAACAACACTCTGGCCTCAGAATCAGCCCTTAAGGCATGCGGATCCAGCTGAAAAGCCCATGAGAGTATTTCAGGCAGGGAAAGCCAAGACACTCTGGGGGAAAAATAAAACTAAATAAAAGATCTCTGAGTGAGATCCCAGTGGAAAGAATGGGTCATCAAAGAAGGAGGTACCTTTCTCTGAAGGGAGGAGAGAACTTCCACTTTGACCATGGCCTTTTCTAAATATGATCAGAGTCAGTGAACTCAGGGGGCTTCCATAGCCTTGGCAGCTCATGACAAGAGCCTAGGGTGATTACTGATGCCATAAACAAGAGTGTCAATTTGTTAAGTCAACAACAGGAGTCACTATGCACTTACTCCTCATGTAGGATCTTTGGCCTTGGTGTGCTGTACATTGTGATTTAATGCTATAACTAGTACTCAAACAGTAGTTTTCACTTTATGTTTCTGTGTGGGAGCAAACTGCTGAAATCTTCACTTAATGTATGCTAAACTGATCTTCTGTATATAAAGAGAATCGAAAATGAATCTTGATGTGAATGGAAGGGGAGAGGGAGTGGGAAAGGGGAGGGTTGCGGGTTGGAGGGACGTTATGGGGGGAAAGCCATTGTAATCAATATTCTGTACTTTGGAAATTTATATTCATTAAATAAAAGTTAAAAAAAAATAATGGAAGCTTGAAGAGCATCTCCCCAGGGGCACAGCTCCAGCTCCAGCTCCAGCACGTGGGGCCCCTGTACCCCAGCTCCAAGCCAGGCAGAGGAGCACTGCCTACCCCCACCCACCTCTGCCCTCCCTTGCATGGGCCCGTGGGGGTCCCGGAGTGGACCCCCACCTGGGAGCAGGCAGAGCCCAAGGCTGTGGGTGGGGCTTCATGCTCCATGTTTAATATGCACAGTTCTCCTCATCTGCATATCGTGCCATAAATAGTCGGAGGTGAGGTAAGACACCAAGCTCCCTGCAATTCTAATTATGCCTAAAAACCTCATGTAAATGCGACCCAGGCAGAGACACTTGCTCAGCAGCGGCGGGGGGGCGGGGGGAGAGGATGGACAATGATGCTACCCGGGCCACAGCACAGGAGCCGTCCTACCTGGGTGTCGTGGCCAAGGACCCAGGTCCCCCCACCTCCCAGTAAAGAAGGCCACCTGCTGTCCCCTCCCCATCTTGCCCTGGCTCCCAGCACCAGGTCCCCGTCTGCCAGGGACAAAGCCTCCTGCCCACACAGGTGCCAGGCTCCAGGGCGCAGGTGGAGCGGCAGGCACCTGCCTGGGCACAAGGTAGCTCCTGGGGCCTGGCTGCACCCAGCTGGGCCTCAGCCCTCGGGACTGACATGGCGCCCCTCCTTCACCACCAGCTTCCCAGGCCGAGCACCAAGCCACCCAAGGGGCCACAGGGCCGGGGTCAGGCAGTCTCCCCCACCCACCCAAATGGGCACTCGTGGCCCTGGAAGGGCAAGAGAGGCCTGGGGGAAGTTTCTGAGCCAAGCGTGGGGTGAAGGGCAAGAGGCCCAGATCCCAAGAGGAGAGCAGCCCCCAAGGGTGGCAGTGCCCAGTTCACAGGGTCTCTGCCAGGTGCAGGGACACAGAGGGCAGCTCAGCCTGGAGCTTGGGCCCCAGGACCAGGGACACAGCAGGCCCATAGCAGCAGGGGTGGAAAAGAGGTGACCAGGGAGCTGGTCCTCTTGGCCACCTGTCCAGGCCCTGATGTCAGGTCAGCAGAGGCAGGTGCCAGGCGCAATGCGGGAGGCAGGGCCAAGGGCCCCTGCACGCTCCCTCACCAGGGACCAGAGTCTGTTAGCAGGAAGCTGGATCGGAAGCAGAGGAGCCAGGTGCCCAGCCAGGCACCAGATACGGGATGCGGAGTCCCAGGTGGCAACTTAACTGCCAGCTCCCGTGGGGCATCATGGCCCAGGCCACAGCTGGGGCCTCTGTGGCCCCAGGACAGCAAGTCTCGGTCCCCTATGCAGATGGTCGGGAACACAGGTGGCCAGGCCCTGCTCCAGCCACCACCCAGTGCTCAGTGCACACCTGGGCCCACCTGGCCTGGGCCCACCTGGCCTGCACCCAAGGCCCACCTGGCTGTCTGTGCAGGTGTGGGGCACTGTGCCCCGTGTCCTGCTGGAGGACACAGCACGGCAATCTCATGGACCCGCGGGAGCCACTAGCCCAATGGTCGGGGCTCCCCGCTCTGCCGTGGCAGAGGGAGACAGAGGAGCCTGCCGCCCGCACTGGCCCTGGCAGCATGCCCAGACCTATTTTTAACCCCATTTACTAGAATTCCTACAAATTAAAGGAAATACAGATAATGCAGCAGGAATCCTGGGGGCCAGATGAAAGCCGCCCAGGATCGTCCTGCGCTAGGCGGGCGGCGACACCACAAGGCCCGGCCCAGCCCACCAGGAGGATCCCACAGAGCACAGGGGCCCTGCCCTTGCTTGGCTCCGGGCCCCCAGGTGTGTCCGCAGTGGGACCCTGAAATAGCAGACGAACGCCCAGCTGTGGAGGCCCGGGAAGACCCCACGCAAACCCAGAGGCCGGGCTTCCTCCTCCCTTCCCAGCGCCACAAGGCAGGGGTGGGCCCAGGAGGCTGGGTTCCACCCACCCTGCCTGAAGCCCCCAAGGGAGGAGGGTCCCAGCACCAGAGCCCTGAGCCACCACCCCACCTGGTCCTCCCAGCAGACATGAGGCCAGATGTGGCGTTCAGTGAGTTTTCTACAGAAGCTGATCCAAGTTGGGGGAGGCTGGTGGCACACAGAGCTGAGCCTCTGCCTGCGACGTTGGCATTCCCTAGGGGCACCCGTTCCAGCCCCGGCTCCTGCTGTGGCCTGGGACAGCAGCGGAAGATGGCCCAAGTGCCTGGATCCCTACACCCACGGGGGAGACCCTGAAGGAGCTCCTGGCTCCTGGCTTCTGGTCAACACAGCTCTGGCTGTTGCGGCCAACAATTTGTATATTTTCAAGGCATGCAACCTCATATTTTGATACACAAGTGGACTTTCAAAAGTTTATGGAAAATTCATTTTATCTTTGAATCCCATATTCACAAAACTTTTTGAATCCTCTTGTACATATAAATCATGAAATTACTAGGCGAATCCAACTAATGTATCTATTACCTTACATAGTTTTTAAAATATTACTTAAGCTCTTAATAAGTCATGTGTATTCATCTCATTTCTGTGCTTAGTATTAGATCTCAAGGAGATAATCTATCTCATAAGTGCAAATGTTTATTGTTCAAATTTCAGCGTGTCTTTGAAACAGTGACTTTATTTCCTTTGGATACACATCTATTAGAGGGAAGGTTTGTCATTTATTATCCATTTTTAATTTTGTTTGAAGCATTTACATATAGGTTTCCCTCATACATGTAGCAGTTTACATTCCCATAATTTATGTGTTCCCTTTCTCCACATTTGTTTCAATGCTTTATATATATAAATTATATATATAAAAAAACATAATATATAAATATATAAAATAAATATATATAAGTATAAAATATATAAATATATTTACTTTTTGATAATGCTGTTTCAGCATATATGAGTTAATAACCTCCCTATTTATTTCTAACTGTGGCTTTTAAATATAGAATCTTACAAATATCAGAGAGTTCCAGGTTAGTTTCAAATAATAAGATCAAATCATATATCATGTCCAGGAGAAAAAAATTTGAAAAAATACAAAATGCTGAAAAGTTATAAAAGATAAAGCAATATATACAAAATGTAAGAGGTGGGTGGTCATACTGGCTGCCCACTTCAACAATAGACCGACAACTTTAAAATCAAAGGCGTTACTGCAGATATATAAGGGACACTCCATAGTAACAACATTTTAGACAAAATAACAAATATAAATGCTCAGCTTTGTATGAAAAAGTAGAGAACAATTCTTCAAAACAGTATTTGGAGGTGCCAATATCCCACCTTCAATACTGAAAAGACTAACTATAAAAAATACTGAGTTGGATAATGACAACTTGAACATATAAAACAACACAGTTAATTGACCAATTTCACAACATTCAAGAACACAAGGATTCTATTCAACTATGCATGCAACATTTTCCACAGAAAACAACACGCAAGGATAACATTTCAATGATTAAAATAATTGAAAATATTTTCTCTGGCCTTAATTAAGTGTGAACATTTGGCCTGTAGTTAAAAATAATGCTTGAGGGCCGGCGCCGCGGCTCACTAGGCTAATCCTCCGCCTAGCGGCGCCGGCACACCGGGTTCTAGTCCCGGTCGGGGCACCGGATTCTGTCCCGGTTGCCCCTCTTCCAGGCCAGCCCTCTGCTGTGGCCATGGAGTGCAGTGGAGGATGGCCCAGGTGCTTGGGCCCTGCACCCGCATGGGAGACCAGGAAAAGCACCTGGCTCCTGGCTCCTGCCATCGGATCAGCGCAGTGCGCCGGCCGCAGCGCGCCGGCCGCGGCGGCCATTGGAGGGTGAACCAACGGCAAAGGAAGACCTTTCTCTCTGTCTCTCTCTCTCACTGTCCACTCTACCTGTCAAAAATAAAATAAAATAAAATAAAATAAATAAAAAAAAATGCTTGACATGCCTAAATAGAAACCAGAGTGTGAGAGTTCAAGTCTTGGCTTTACTGCCATTGCAGCTTCCTGATACGGTGAATGCTAGGAGGAAGCAGGTGATGTCTCAAGTAACTTGCTGTCTGCCACACAAGTTAGGGACACAGAATGAATTTCTGGCTCTGAAGTTTTCTTAGACCAACATCACTTGTGGTGGATATCCCCAGAGCAAATCCTTAGCTGGGCAAAATTCTCTCTCTCTCTCTCTCTCTCTCTCTTTCTCTCTTTCTCTCTTTCTCTCTTTCTCTCTTTCTCTCTTTCTCTCTTTCTCTCTTTCTCTATCCCTCCCTCCTGCCTCCATCCCACCCTCTCAGGTTTTCAATTAAAAGTATTTTTAAGTGCCGGCACTCTGGTGTAGTGGGTAAAGCTGCTGCCTCCACTGCCATCATCCCATATAGGTGCCACCTCGAGTCTTGCTTGCTCCACTTCTGATCCGCCTCTCTGCTTTGGCCTTGGAAGGCAGTAGAAGATGTCACACGTTCTTGGGCTCCTGCACCTGCAAGGGAGATATGGGAGAAACTTCTGGCTCCTGGCTTCGGATCGCTGCAGCTCCGGCCATTGCAGCCAATTAGGGAGTGAACCAGCAGATGGAAGACCTCTCTCTCTCTCTCTCTCTTTCTCTCTCTCTGTGCCTGATCTTCTCTCTGTGTGTAACTCTTTCAAAAGACAAACACAAAATTATTAGGAGATCATTGGAAGGCACTCCGGTGATTCCCTCATGCACATCCTTGGGTCCTTAAATAACCCACCTCCACTGGTGTTCCCTGCTCTAGCTGAGCTGCCTAGGTATCCAGAATCTGCATCAAATCACAGACCAGAAACATAGGACGAGATGTGTGAAGACTGATGCATAATTTTAACATGCTGAAGAGTGTATCATATCATTCCAATACTCCAAAAACACCCTATTCTTTTTTTATGAAGTTTTCATCCTCAGAACCTGAGATGCAAATAAAGGTTGTGTAGTGACATGGCTCTCTTGTGAGCATAGGGACAGCTAAAGGCAAATGCACACTACTCTCCTCCATCATTGGCTGATTCTCTTTGAGTTTTGGAATTTCTGCTGACTGTCTGAAAAAGATTCAATGGGAAATGGTTCCTCTGCTGGAAAGAATTTTGATTATGGGACCATGAATAGACATGCAGGGTGGATGAACTTATAACTCTCCCAAAGGGATGTGCAGAGTCTGGTTCTGTCAGGCTCTCTAGCTTGGAATTCAAGCTATGGACTGTTCAAAACTATTTGGATTTTTAGCTCACAGTGTCTATCTTGGTGGCAAAAAATCAGCAAAATATTTGGAGCATTCTGCTTTGACTAGTAATACAGTAATAAAGGAGACTTTCTTTACCCACTTTTTAATTTTGTTTTCTTTATATCTTACCTCTATTGCTACACTTTATTTTCTTTCTGATCCTAACAGATAGGTGACTGTCACCCTGTATTATATGGCTGTGGCTGCTGCATTATATTGCTCCATCTCAATTTACACTGGGTTACTTTTTCAATTAAATATTCATAAGCATTTGTTTTCCTTAAAATCTGTTTACCTGGGCTTTCAGTAAGGCATCTCATGAGTACATTGAAAGTATCTCTGGAAAGTGCCCAGTGTATTGAGCTGCTTCAATAGATATCAGGCAGTGGTGATGGAAAGGATCACTTCTAAGACCAAACGTGGTAAAGACATTAATTATCACAATTGTAGCTCAATTACCTAGAAGCGATCATGCCTTTTGGGTGAAGTGTCCATCCTGAATGGGTATAATGAGATTTTGTTTCAATGCAAATCCAATCAGAAACCAAAAGGTACTTTGTGAATGAAAAAGAGAAACTAACAGAAATTATAGGAAACTGTCAAGCAAGGATGCAGCATATTAAAACTCAGAAATTATATATTAAAATGAATGTAGGGCACCTGCTTTCCTCCAAGTGAGTAAAATTAGTTCTTTTTCCTCCCCTCTTTCCACTGTCAGTTCCCCTGAGGCAGAAACAAATGAGTCTAGAAGATGGCAGAATAGTGAGGGCACACACCAATAGTCCGGGAAAATTTAGTTTAATAAAAGTGAAGTTACGGTAGCCTCAGAAAAAGGATCAGGAAAAAATTGCAGAGGAAACTCTTCTGGATCCAGTGGCTGTGACTCGGAGGACCTACTGGGAGAACAAAGTCGCCCACTGCGCGGAAGCCGAGCTGCGGGAGCCACAGGGTCTGTGCGCTACTGCAGCAAGGGGAGTGGATGTCAAACAGACACCAGCGGGGAGAGTTGGGACGCCCAGGGCTCCGAGTCCACACATCGGCGCTGGAAGGGGAGGTGAGCTCAGTAACCCAAGACATTGGCGGGGAAACGGCAGTCAGAATCTAGAGGGGAGCAGGAAATTTCACCAGACTGACTACAGGAGAGAAGGAAAAAAGGTGGGGGGTTACTCTCTCTACCAACCTTGCAAAGGTTGCAAGGTTGCAAGGTTTGCAAGAGTTTGCAAGAGTTTGCAAGCTTTGCAAGAGACAAAGAGCAGGCCCTCACTCTGGATTTACATAACAACAGGGGAGAACTAAGGAACTGAGTCACTACAATTCAGTAGCCTAGGCAACCCAGTGGGAGTCCAGAGGAGAAACAGAGCCTGCACAGACTCTTTGGGTAGAAGCCAGAGATCGGAAGCTAAATACCATCAATTCTGCACAGCCGTGTGGTGCGGTATTACTTACCTCCTGAATAAATAAAATAAATAAATAGAGAGAGATTTCCCACACATAACCTGAGGGTGTCACCTTTGCACACCCATAACCAGGAAGAACCAAGCAGAGCTCTCAGGCACACCAATCTCAACCCTCCAAGGCTCCTCCAACAGCAGGCAGTCCACTTAACACAGACATAGTATAAAATTAAAAAAAAAAAACGCACAGTGACGAAAGAAGAATTAACTATGCCAAGCAACAAACACAGAAATCGAGGAAACAAGATCAACGATGACACTATGATGCCTCCAAATAAACAAAACACCCCAAGCCAAGATTATGAAGATGATGAGATAGAAGAAATGCAAGATAGGGATTACAAAAAATTTATGATAAGAACAATTAGAAGTTTTCAAAAGCAAATCCTTGAACTACAGAAATCCTTAATGGACAAGATTGAAAATCTCTCTCGTGAAAATGAAATTTTAAGGAAGAATCAAAATGAAATGCAGAAACTAGTAGAACAGAAAAGTGTGATAGTAAAGAGAAATCAAAATGAAATGAAGAGCTCAGTAGATCAAATGACAAACACATTAGAGATCCTTAAAAACAGAATGGGAGAAGCAGAAGAGAGAATATCAGACATAGAAGACAGAGCACAGGAAAACATACAGTCAAACCAAAGAAAAGAAGAGGAAATTAGAAATCTAAAAAATATTGTTGGGAATCTACAGGATACTATTTAAAAAAACCAACATTCGAGTTCTAGGAGTTCCTGAAGGCATGGAGAGAGAGAAAGGATTAGAAGGCCTTTTTAGTGAGATACTAGCAGAGAACTTTCCGGGTCTGGAGAAGGACAGAGACATCCTAGTACAGGAAGCTCATAGAACCCCCAATAAACATGACCAAAAGAGATCCTCACCACGACACGTTGTAATTAAACTCTCCACAGTGAAACATAAAGAAAAGATCCTAAAATGTGCAAGAGAGAAATGTCAGATTACTCTCAGAGGATCTCCAATTAGACTCACAGCAGACTTCTCAGCAGAAACACTACAGGCTAGGAGGGAATGGCGAGACATAGCCCAGGACTAAGAGAGAAAAATTGCCAGCCCAGAATATTATATCCTGCTAAGCTCTCATTTGTGAATGAAGATGAAATAAAGACCTTTCATAGCAAACAGAAATTGAAAGACTTTGTGGCCACTCGTGCTACACTCAGAAACACAGAAACACGGCCATCAATATGAAAGAAGGTAAAGGAAGAAAAACCACCAGTAAAAGAGCATGGGAAGCTCAAAGCATATACTAGAAAATATCTCCGGGAAAATGGCAGGGGAAAGTCACTACGTATCAATACTCACACAATAGAAGGAGGCAAGATGGAGGAATAGGAAGGGAGCACACTGATAGTCCGGGGAGAGATAGTTTAATAAAAGTGGAGATACTGCAGGTTCAAGGAAGAGTAGGGGAGGAAACAGCAGAAGAAACTCTTCCGGAACACGTGATTCACAGCGGACATGCGTGGAGAGCGTGGGAGCCCACAGTTCGGGACAACAGCAGCAGACTCAACACACCAGCGCTGGAACGTGAAGTGAGCCGAACCTCAATAGCCCGAGACACCAGCAGGCAAGCGGAGAGAGGAGACTAGAGGGAACGACCCCCGGGGGGGGGAAAGTTCACCAGGCTAACTGGAAGAGAGAGAGAGAGAGAAAGAAAGGTGGCTGGTACAGACACAGGATTCTATCTCTCCGCTCACCTCTCAAGGGCGAGCAAGACAAAGAGCAGGCGCCATCTTGGGCATACGTCATAAGCAGAGCGACCTCAGGTCTGCACCGGCCCTGAGCCTAGCAGAAAAACCTGACTCTGGGCGGGGCGAATTAACAGGAGATTAGGACCTAGTAAATTTGTGGTGCTACTGGACTGAGACTGTGAAAAAAGAGACGGTGGGAGAGAGAACTCACGGAATTCATGTGAGTACTCTCCAGAGACGCTACACTTCCTTAACTTTGGGAACCCAGTGGGAGACTGAAGGAGAATTTGAGCCCACTCTGAGGGCAGAACAGATTCCCTGTGTGGTCCTTGGGAAAGAGCTTCTGATCTCTGGCTCCTGTGGGTATATCATTTGCCTGCTAACTACCTCCAACTTCGTTCAGCTATGCGGAATTACTTCCCTTTTGAATCAAAAAAAAAAAAAAGAGAGAGGGAGAGATTTACCACGCCAAACCCTGGAGTGTCACCTTTGGCACACCAAACAGAGCTCTCAGGCCACACCAATCTCAAGCCCTAAGGCTCCATCAAAAACAGAGAGTCCACTTAATCTAGAGTCATAGTATAACAAGAAAAAGCACCACAGTGAAGAAACCAAATATCTCCAATATGCCAAATAACAAACGCAAAAACCGAGGTAATAAAAACAAGGAAGTCACCATGACGCCCTCAAATGAAAAAGACACCCCAATTCAAGATTATGAGGATGATGACATAGAACAAATGCAAGAAGCAGATCTCAAAAAATTGATAAGAACATTAAGAAGTTCTCAAAAACAAATTCTTGAACTACAGAAATCCTTAATGGACAAGATAGAAAATCTCTCTCGTGAAAATGAAATATTAAGGAGGAATCAAAATGAAACGAAACAACTAGTACAACAGGAAACTGGGATAGTGACTGAAGTGAAGAATTCAATAGATCAAATGAAAAACACAATAGAGAGCCTTACAAACAGAATGGGTGAAGCAGAAGAGAGAATATCGGACTTAGAAGACAGAGAACAGGAAAAGATACAGTCAGACCAAAGAAAAGAAGAGGAAATTAGAAATCTAAAACATATTGTCAGGAATCTTCAGGATACTATTAAAAAAACCAACATCCGGGTTCTAGGAGTTCCTGAAGGCTTGGAGAGGGAGAAAGGATTAGAAGGCCTTTTTAGTGAGATATTAGCAGAAAATTTCCCAGGTTTGGAGAAGGACAGAGAAATCCTATTACAGGAAGCTCATAGAATCCCTACTAAACACGACCAAAAGAGATCCTCACCACGACACGTTGTAATTAAACTCTCCACAGTGAAACATAAAGAAAAGATCCTAAAATGTACAAGAGAGAAACGTCAGATTACTCTCAGAGGATCTTCAATCAGACTCACAGCTGACTTCTCATCAGAAACTCTACAAGCTAGGAGGGAATGGCGAGATATAGCCCAGGTACTAAGAGAGAACAACTGCCAGCCCAGAATATTATATCCTGCAAAGCTCTCATTTGTGAATGAAAGTGAAATAAAGACTTTTCATAGCAAACAGAAATTGAAAGAATTTGTGGCCACTCGTCCAGCCCTGCAACAGATGCGTAAAGATGTGTTACACACAGAAACACAGAAACACGGTCATCAATATGAAAGAAGGTAAAGGAAGGAAACCAAGGAAGGAAACCTCACAGCAAAAGATCACAGGGAATTCAAAGCATATATTAGAACTTATCTTAGGCAAATGGCAGGGCAAAGTTACCACTTATCATTAGTCACATTGAACGTGAATGGCCTGAATTGTCCAGTTAAAAGACACCGATTGGCTGATTGGGTTAAGGAACAAAACCCATCTATTTGCTGCTTACAAGAAACACATCTTTCCAACAAAGATCCGTACAGACTGAAAGTGAAAGGCTGGAAAAAGATATACCATGCCAACAGAAATGAAAAAAGAGCGGGCGTAGCCATCTTAATATCAGACAACATAAACTTTACCACAAAAACTGTAAGGGAGACAAAGAGGGGCACTATATAATGATTAAGGGATCAATACAACAAGAAGATATAACAATTATCAATGTATATGCACCTAACTACAGGGCACCAGTTTATCTAAAAGATTTATTAACGGACTTAAAGGGAGACTTAGACCCCAATACAATAGTACTGGGGGACTTCAATACTCCACTCTCAGAAATAGACAGATCAATAGGACAGAAGATCAACAAGGATACAGTAGATTTAAACGACACTATAGCCCAAATGGATCTAACAGATATATACAGAACTTTCAATCCTACAGCTAAAGATTTTACATTCTTCTCAGCAGTACGTGGAACCTTCTCTAAGATTGATCACATACTAGGCCATAAAGCAAGTCTCAGCAAATTCAAAAGAATTAGAATCATACCATGCAGCTTCTCAGACCATAAAGGAATGAAGTTGGAAATTAGCAACTCAGGAATCCCTAGAGCATACGCAAACACATGGAGATTGAACAACATGCTCCTGAATGAACAATGGGTCATAGAAGAAATCAAAAGAGAAATCAAAAACTTTCTGGAAGTAAAGATGGTGGAATAGTGAGGGCGCGCACCGATAGTCCGGGAAAATTTAGTTTAATAAAAGGGGAGTTACGGTAGCCGCAGAAAATAGAACCAAAAAATTGCAGGGGAAACCCTTCTGGATGGAACAGGCGTGAATTGGAGGACCTACTGGGAGAACAAGGTCGCCCAACGCGCGGAAGCCAAGTCGCGGGACCGAGCCGCAGAAGCCCCAGGGTCTACGTGCCAGTGCTCCAAGGGGAGTGCATGCCACACAGACAACAGCGGGGAGACTTGGGACACTCAGGGCTCCGAGTCCACACATCGGCGCTGGAAGGGGAGGTGAGCTCAATAACCCGAGACATTGGTGGGGAAACGGGGGTCAGATTCTAGAGGGGGGCCGGAAAGTGCAGCAAACTCACTACCGGAAAGAAGGAAAAAAAAAAAGCTTCGGGGTTTCTCTTCCCCCTAACCTTGCAAAGGTTACAAGGCTGCAACCCTTGAAGAATACCCAAGAGACAAAGAGCAGGCCTCCTCTTTGGATTTACATATCAATGGGGGAGAGTTAAGGAACTGAGTCACTACAATTCAGTAGCCTAGGCAACCCAGTGGGAGTCCAGAGGAGCCAAAGACTGGAAGCTAAATACCATCAATGCTGCACAGCCCTGCCCTGCGGTGTTACTTACCCCCTGAATAAATAAAATAAATAAATAAATAAAAAGAGAGAGATTTACCACGCATAACCTGAGGGTGTCACCTTTGCACACCCTTAACCAGGAAAACCAGGCAGAGCTCTCAGGCCGCACCCATCTCAAGCCTCCAAGGCTCCTCCAACAGCAGGCAGTCCACTTAACACGGACACAGTATAAAAAAAAAAAAAGAAAAGAAAAAAAAACGCACAGTGACGCAAGAAGAATTAACTATGCCGAGTAACAAACACAGAAATAGAGGGAGCAAGATCAACGATGACACTATGATGCCTCCAAATAAGCAAAACACTCCAAGCCAAGAGTATGAAGATGATGAGATAGAAGAAATGCAAGATACGGATTTCAAAAAATTTATGATAAGAACATTTAGAAGTTTTCAAAAGCAAATCCTTGAACTACAGAAATCCTTAATGGACAAGATTGAAAATCTCTCTCGTGAAAATGAAATTTTAAGGAAGAGTCAAAATGAAACTCAGAAACTAGTAGAACAGGAAAGTGTAATAGTCAAGAGAAATCAAAATGAAATGAAGAGCTCAATAGATCAAATGACAAACACATTAGAAAGCCTTAAAAACAGAATGGGTGAAGCAGAAGAGAGAATATCGGACTTAGAAGATAGAGCACAGGAAAACATACAGTCAAACCAAAGAAAAGAAGAGGAAATTAGAAACCTAAAAAATATTGTTGGGAATCTACAGGATACTATTAAAAAAACCAACATTCGAGTTCTAGGAGTTCCTGAAGGCATGGAGAGAGAGAAAGGATTGGAAGGCCTTTTTAGTGAGATACTAGCAGAGAACTTTCCAGGTTTGGAGAAGGACAGAGATATCCTAGTACAGGAAGCTCATAGAACCCCCAATAAACATGACCAAAAGAGATCCTCACCACGACACGTTGTAATTAAACTCTCCACAGTGAAACATAAAGAAAAGATCCTAAAATGTGCAAGAGAGAAACGTCAGATTACTCTCAGAGGATCTCCAATCAGACTCACAGCAGACTTCTCATCAGAAACACTACAAGCTAGGAGGGAATGGCGAGACATAGCCCAGGTGCTAAGAGAGAAAAATTGCCAGCCCAGAATATTATATCCTGCCAAGCTCTCATTTGTGAATGAAGGTGAAATAAAGACCTTTCATAGCAAACAGAAATTGAAGGACTTTGTGGCCACTCGTCCGGCCCTGCAAAAGATACTTAAAGATGTGCTACACTCAGAAACACAGAAACACGGCCATCAATATGAAAGAAGGGAAAGGAATAACACCTACCAGTAAAAGAGCATGGGTAGCTCAAAGCATATACTAGAAAATATTTCCGGGAAAATGGCAGGGCAAAGTCACTATGTATCAATTGTCACATTGAACATTAATGGTCTGAATTCTTCAGTTAAAAGACACCGTTTGGCTGACTGGCTCACAGAACACAACCCAACTATTTGTTGCCTACAAGAAACACATCTCTCTAACAAAGAGGCATGCAGACTGAAAGTGAAAGGTTGGAAAAAGATATTCCATGCCAACAGAAACCAAAAAAAAGCAGGTGTAGCCATATTAATATCAGACAAAATAAACTTTAATACAAAAACTGTTAAGAGAGACAAAGAGGGACACTATATAATGATTAAGGGTTCAATTCAACAGGAAGATGTAACTATTATAAATGTATATGCACCTAATTACAGGGCACCGGTCTATTTAAAAGATATGTTAAGGGACTTAAAGGGAGATTTAGATTCCAATACAATAGTACTGGGGGACTTCAATACTCCACTCTCAGAAATAGACAGATCAACAGGACAGAAGATCAACAAGGAAACAGCAGATTTAATTGACACTATTGCCCAAATGGATCTAACAGATATCTACAGAACTTTCAACCCTACATCTACAGACTTCACATTCTTCTCAGCAGCGCATGGAACCTTCTCTAGGATTGATCACATACTAGGCCATAAAGCAAGTCTCAGCAAATTTAAAAGAATTAGAATCATACCATGCAGCTTCTCAGACCACAGCGGGATGAAGCTGGAAATTAGCAACTCAGGAAACCCCAGAAAGTATGCTAACACATGGAGACTGAACAACATGCTCCTGAATGAACACTGGGTCATTCAAGAAATCAAAAGAGAAATCAAAAACTTTCTGGAAGTAAATGAAGACAACAACACAACATATCAAAACTTATGGGATACAGCAAAAGCAGTATTGAGAGGCAAATTTATAGCAATAGGTACCTATATCAAGAAATTGGAAAGGTACCAAATAAATGAGCTTTCAATTCACCTCAAGGACCTAGAAAAACCTACAGCAAACCAGACCCAAATCTAGTAGGAGAAGAGAAATAATAAAAACAAAGAAGAAATCAACAGGATTGAATCAAGAAAAACATTACAAAAAATCAGCCAAACGAGGAGCTGGTTTTTTGAAAAATAAACAAAATTGACACCCCATTGGCCCAACTAACTAAAAAAAGAAAAGACCCAAATCAATAAAATCAGAGATGAAAAAGGAAATGTAACAACAGACACCACAGAAATAAAAAGAATCATCAGGAATTACTACAAGGACTTGTATGCCAGCAAACAGGGAAACCTATCAGAAATGGATAGATTCCTGGACACATGCAACCTACCTAAATTGAACCAGGAAGACATCGAAAACCTAAACAGACCCATAACTGAGACAGAAATTGAAACAGTAATAAAGGCCCTCCCAACAAAGAAAAGCCCAGATGGATTCACTGCTGAATTCTACCAGACATTTAAAGAAGAACTGACTCCAATTCTTCTCAAACTATTCAGAACAATCGAAGAAGAGGGAATCCTCCAAAATTCTTTCTATGAAGCCAGCATCACCTTAATTCCTAAGCCGGAAAAAGATGCAGCACTGAAAGAGAATTACAGACCAATATCCCTGATGAACATAGAGGCAAAAATCCTCAATAAAATTCTCGCCAATAGAATGCAACAACACATCAGAAAGATCATCCACCAGGACCAAGTGGGATTTATCCCTGGTATGCAGGGATGGTTCAACATTCGCAAATCAATCAATGTGAAACACCACATTAACAGACTGCAGAAGAAAAACCATATGATTATCTTAATAGATGCCGAGAAAGCATTTGATAAAATACAACACCCGTTCATGATGAAAACTCTAAGCAAACTGGGTTTGAAGGAGCATTCCTCAATACAATCAAAGCAATCGATGAAAAACCCACAGC